>NC_057409.1:52673106-52988115 GCF_019320065.1 Cervus canadensis | reverse complement strand
TCCCCACAGCATGACGAAACTAGCGAACCTGAACAAGAGACCACCTCCGCCCGCCTGTGTCAGGGCAGAGATTAGGCACTGAAGAGACTGGCAAACAGAAGCCAAATAAACAAAGGGAACCGCTTCAAAAGGGACTGGTGCAACAGATTAAAATCCCTGTAGATAACACTGACTACACCAGAAGGGGCCTACAGATATCGAGAAGTGTAAGCTGTAAGCTGAAACGAGGAGCTATCTGAAACTGAACCAAACCCACACTGACCGCAACAGCTCCAGAGAAATTCCTAGATATATTTTTATCTTTTTTTTTTTAATTAAAAAAATTTTTTTTCTTTTCTTTTCTTTTTTATTTTTTCTCTTATTTTCTTTTAAAATTCCCTATTACTCTCCCATTACTCCTTAACTTTCATTTTCATAGATTTTTATGATTTTTTTAATTAGGAAAAAAATTTTTTTCTTGTTTTTTTTTTTCTTTTCTTTTTCTCTTATTTTCTTTTAAAGTCCTCTATTACTCCTCTACTACTCCTTAATTTTCATTTTCATTTCACTATAACCTTGCAAAAAAAAAAGAGAAGCCCTATTTTTAAACCAAACTTCATATATATTTCTAAAATTTTTTGTGTTTTCGTTTTTGTTTTTAATATTGTATTTTTAAGAGTCTAACCTCTACTCTAGAGGTTAATCTTTGTTTTTCAGTATTTGATATCAATTTTGGACATTTAAGAATCCAATATTCAGTACCCATTTTTACTCAGGAGTGTGTTGATTACTCTCTCCCTGTTTTGACTCTCCGTTTTCTACCTCAGAACACCTCTATTTCCTCCCTTCCCCTTCTCTTCCCAATCCAATTCTGTGAATCTCTGTGTGTGTCTGGGCTACGGAAAACACTTTGGGAACAGAGAACTGCGTAGATCTATCTCTCTCCTCTTGAGTCCCCCCTTTTCTCCTCCTGCTCATCTCTATCTCCCTCCTCCCTCTCCTCTTCTTCATGTAACTCTCTGAACCTCTCTGGGTGTCCCTCATGGTGGAGAATCTTTTCACGATTAACCTAGAAGTTTTATTATCAGTGCTGTATAGTTGGAGAAGTCTTGAGACTACTGGATGAATAAAACTGAAATCCAGAGGCAGGAGACTTAAGCCCAAAACCTGAGAACACCAGAAAATTCCTGGCCACATGGAACATTAAGTAATAAGAGACCATCCAAAAGCCTCCATACCTACACTGAACCCAACCACCACCCAAGAGCCAATAAGTTCCAGAGCAAGACATACCACGCAAATTCTCCAGCAACGAGGAACATAGCCCTGAGCGTCAACATACAGGCTGCCCAAAGTCACACCTAACACATAGAACCATCTCAAAACTCATTACTGGACACTCCATTGCACTCCAGAGAGAAGAAATCAAGTTCCATGCACCAGAACACTGATGCAAGCTTCCCTAACCAGGAAACCTTGACAAGTCAATCATCCAACCCCACCCACTGGGTGAAACCCCCACATTAAAAAGGAACTACAGGCCACCAGAATACAGAAAGCCCACTCCAGACACAGCAATCTAAACAAGATGAAAAGGCAGAGAAATGCCCAGCAGGTAAAGGAACATGAAAAATGCTCACCAAGTCAAACAAAAGAGGAGGAGATAGGGAATCTACCTGAAAAAGAATTTAGAATAATGATAATAAAAATGATCCAAAATCTTGAAAACAAAATGGAATTACAGATAAATAGCCTGGAGACAAAGGTTGAGAAGATGCAAGAAATGTTTAATAAGGACCTAGAAGAAATAAAAAAGAGTCAATTAAAAATGAATAATGCAATAAATGAGATAAAAAACACTCTGGAGGGAACCAATAGTAGAATAACGGAGACAGAAGATAGGATAAGTGAGGTAGAAGATAAAATGGTGGAAATAAATGAAGCAGAGAGGAAAAAAGAAAAAAAGAATCAAAAGAAATGAGGACAACCTCAGGGACCTCTGGGACAATGTGAAACACCCCAACATACAAATCATAGGAGTCCCAGAAGAAGAAGACAAAAAGAAAGGCCATGAGAAAATACTCGAGGAGATAATAGCTGAAAACTTCCCTAAAATGGGGAAGGAAATAGCCACCCAAGTTCAAGAAACCCAGAGAGTCCCAAACAGGATAAACCCAAGGTGAAACACCCCAAGACACATATTAATCAAATTAACAAATATCAAACACAAAGAACAAATATTAAAAGCAGCAAGGGAGAAACAACAAATAATACACAAAGGGATTCCCATAAGGATAACAGCTGATCTATCAATAGAAACCCTTCAGGCCAAAAGGGAATGGCAGGACATACTTCAAGTAATGAAAGAGAATAACCTACAACCTAGATTACTGTACCCAACAAGGATCTCATTCAGATATGAAGGAGAATTCAAAAGCTTTACAGACAAGCAAAAGCTGAGAGAATTCAGCACCACCAAACCAGCTCTTCAACAAATGCTAAAGGATCTTCTCTAGACAGGAAATGCAGAAAGGTTGTATAAACGTGAACCCAAAACAACAAAGTAAATGGCAACGGGACCATACCTATCAATAATTACCCTAAATGTAAATGGGTTGAATGCCCCAACCAAAAGAAAAAGATTGGCTGAATGGATACAAAAACAAGACCCCTATATATGCTGTCTACAAGAGACCCACCTCAAAACAAGAGACACATACAGACTAAAAGTGAAGGGCTGGAAAAAAAATATTTCATGCAAACGGAGACCAAAAGAAAGCAGGAGTTGCAATACTCATATCAGATAAAATAGACTTTCAAATAAAGGATGTGAAAAGAGACAAAGAAGGACACTACATAATGATCAAAGGATCAATCCAAGAAGAAGATATAACAATTATAAATATATATGCACCCAACATAGGAGCACCACAATATGTAAGGCAAACACTAATGAGTATGAAAGAGGAAATTAATAGTAACACAAAAATAGTGGGAGATTTTAATACCCCACTCACACCTATGGATAGATCAACTAAACAGAAAATTAACAAGGAAACACAAACTTTAAATGACACAATGGACCAGCTAGACCTAATTGAAATCTATAGGACATTTCACCCCAAAACAATCAACTTCACCTTTTTCTCAAGTGCACACAGAACCTTCTCCAGAATAGATCACATCCTTGGCCATAAATCTAGCCTTGGTAAATTCAAAAAAACTGAAATCATTCCAGTCATCTCTTCTGACCACAGTGCAGTAAGATTAGATCTCAATTACAGGAAAAAAATTATTAAAAATTCAAACATATGGAGGCTAAATAACACGCTTCTGAATAACCAACAAATCATAGAAGAAATCAAAAAAAAGAAATCAAAATATGCATAGAAATGAATGAAAATGAAAACACAACAACCCAAAACCTATGGGACACTGTAAAAGCAGTGCTAAGGGGAAGGTTCATAGCATTACAGGCTTACCTCAAGAAACAAGAAAAAAGTCAAATAAATAACCTAACTCTATACCTAAAGCAACTAGAGAAGGAAGAAATGAAGAACCCCAGGGTTAGTAGAAGGAAAGAAATCTTAAAAATTAGGGCAGAAATAAATGCAAAAGAAACTAAAGAGACCATAGCAAAAATCAACAAAGCTAAAAGCTGTTTTTTTGAAAAAAATAAACAAAATTGACAAACCATTAGCAAGACTCATTAAGAAACAAAGAGAGAAGAACCAAATTAACAAAATTAGAAATGAAAATGGAGAGATCACAACAGACAACACTGAAATACAAAGGATCATAAGAGACTACTACCAGCACCTCTATGCCAATAAAAATGGACAACTTGGAAGAAATGGACAAATTCTTAGAAAAGTATAACTTTCCAAAACTGAACCAGGAAGAAATAGAAGATCTTAACAGACCCATCACAAGCAAGGAAATTGAAACTGTAATCAGAAATCTTCCAGGAAACAAAAGCCCAGGACCAGATGTCTTCACAGCTGAATTCTACCAAAAATTTAGAGAAGAGTTAACACCTATCTTACTCAAACTCTTCCAGAAAATTGCAGATGAAGGTAAACTTCCAGACTCATTCTATGAGGCCACCATCACCCTAATTCCAAAACCAGACAAAGATGCCACAAAAGAAGAAAACTACAGGCCAATATCACTGATGAATATAGATGCAAAAATCCTTAACAAAATTCTAGCAAACAGAATCCAACAACATATTAAAAAGATCATACATCATGACCAAGTGGTCTTTATCCCAGGAATGCAAGGATTCTTTAATATCCACAAATCAATCAATGTAATACACCACATTAACAAATTGAAAGATAAAAACCATATGATTATCTCAATAGATGCAGAGAAAGCCTTTGACAAAATTCAACACTCATTTATGATTAAAACTCTCCAAAAAGCAGGAATAGAAGGAACATACCTCAACATAATAAAAGCTATATATGACAAATCCACAGCAAGCATCACCCTCAATGGTGAAAAATTGAAGCATTTCCCCTGAAATCAGGAACAAGACAAGGGTGCCCACTCTCACCACTACTATTCAACATAGTGTTGGAAGTTTTGGCCACAGCAATCAGAGCAGAAAAAGAAGTAAAAGGAATCCAGATAGGAAAAGAAGAAGTGAAACTCTCACTGTTTGCAGATGACATGATCCTCTACATAGAAAACCCTAATGACTCTACCAGAAAATAACTAGAGCTAATCAACGAATATAGTAAAGTTGCAGGATATAAAATTAACACACAGAAATCTCTTGCATTCCTATACACTAACAATGAGAAAACAGAAAGAGAAATTAAGGAAACAATATCATTCACCATTGCAACGAAAAGAATAAAATACTTAGGAGTATATCTACCTAAAGAAACAAAAGACCTATATATAGAACACTATAAAACACTGATGAAAGAAATCAAAGAGGACACAAATAGATGGAGAAATATACCGTGTTCATGGATTGGAAGGATCAATATTGTCAAAATGGCTATACTACCCAAAGCAATCTATAGATTCAATGCAATCCCTATCAAGCTACCAATGGTATTTTTCACAGATCTAGAACAAATAATTTCACAATTTGTATGGAAATACAAAAAACCTCGAATAGCCAAAGTAATCATGAGAAAGAAGAATGGAACTGGAGGAATCAACCTGCCTGACTTCAGACTATACTACAAAGCCACAGTCATCAAGATAGTATGGCACTGGCACAAAGACAGAAATATAGATCAATGGAACAGAATAAAAAGCCCAGAGATAAATCCATGAACCACTGGACACCTTATCTTCAACAAAGGAGGCAAGAATATACAATGGATAAAAGACAACCTCTTTAACAAGTGGTGCTGGGAAAACTGGTCAACCACTTGCAAAAGAATGAACCTAGAACACTTTCTAACACCATACACCAAAATAAACTCAAAATGGATTAAAGATCTAAATGTAAGACCAGAGACTATAAAACTCCTAGAGGAGAACATAGGCAAAACACTCTCCGACATAAATCACAGCAAGATCCTCTATGACCCACCTCCCAGAATATTGGGAATAAAAGCAAAAATAAACAAATGGGACCTAATGAAACTTAAAAGCTTTTGCACAACAAAGGAAACTGTAAGCAAGGTGAAAAGACAGCCCTCAGATTGGGAGAAAATAATAGCAAATGAAACAACAGATGAAGGATTAATCTCAAAAATATACAAGCAACTCCTGCAGCTCAATTCCAGAAAAATAAATGACCCAATAAAAAAATGGGCCAGAGAACTAAACAGACATTTCTCCAAAGAAGACATACAGATGGCTAACAAACACAGGAAAAGATGCTCAACATCACTCATTATCAGAGAAATGCAAATCAAAACCACAATGAGAGACCATTACATGCCAGTCAGGACGGCTGCTATTCAAAAGTCTACAAGCAATAAATGCTGGAGAGGGTGTGGAGAAAAGGGAACCCTCTTACACTGTTGGTTGGAATGAAAACTAGTACAGCCGCTATGGAGAACAGTGTGGAGATTTCTTTAAAAACTGGAAATAGAACTGCCATACGACCCAGCAATCCCACTTCTGGGCATACACACCGAGGAAACCAGATCTGAAAGAGACACGTGCACCCCAAAGTTCATCGCAGCACTGTTTATAATAGCCAGGACATGGAAGCAACCTAGATGCCCATCAGCAGATGAATGGATAAGGAAGCTGTGGTACATATACACCATGGAATATTACTCAGTCATTAAAAAGAATTCATTTGAATCAGTTCTAATGAGATGGATGAAACTGGAGCCCATTATACAGAATGAAGTAAGCCAGAAAGATAAAGACCAATACAGTATACTAACGCATATATATGGAATTTAGAAAGATGGTAATGATAACCCTACATGCAAAACAGAAAAAGAGACACAGATGTGCAGAGTAGACTTTTGGACTCTGTGGGAGAAGGCGAGGGTGGGATGTTTTGAGATAACAGCATCGAAACATGTATATTATCTAGGGTGAAACAGATCACCAGCCCAGGCTGGATGCATGAGACAAGTGCTCCGGCCTGGTGCACTGGGAAGACCCAGAGGAATCGGGTGGAGAGGGAAGTGGGAGGGGGGATCGGAATGGGGAATGCATGTAAATCCATGGCTGATTCATATCAATGTATGACAAAAACCACTACAATATTGTAAAGTAATTAGCCTCCAACTAATAAAAATAAATGGAAAAAAAAAAAAAAGTGCATCGTATCTGAGGAAGAAACTTCAAAGTAATTTAAAGAACTGATCCTACATGTTCTCAGGAGTATTTTGTAGTATAAGGTCTTGTATCAAGACTAGTATTTTGCCAGTAAATCTATTTCTATTTTTAGTTGGTTAAAAAAATGGTTGTTTATCTTGTTTGGATTTAAAGCAGCAGTTTTCAGGCAAGGGTCCATGTAAACCTGGAAGTACACAGGCTTTGCAGGAGCTACAGAGGCATGAATACCTTTAAGGGAATCAATTTCCAGATCCACAGATTCTAATTGGACTCTTTCCTGAAATGAATCTCCCGGAGAGAATAGCAGAGGAGAATCCTGTCCTTCCCCACTGCTCTTTCACAGTCACTCTCCTCTATTCTATGTAGGAAAACCACACGTCTCCCCTCTCTCTCTTCTCACTGTGGTGTGTAACAGTGATACTTGAGGATGCATGGCTCCTGAGGGAGGATCCTGGGAGAACAAAGCAGAGGAAACTTTGATGAGACTTACTGATGCATACTGTACCTTGTTTCTGTATCATCCCAGCAACAAACTCATGTCTTTCTGTCACCGTCTGTCTCACAGTGAATTTAAATTTATAGGTAATAATAAGTTAAAATTTTCAGCTCCAAAGTTTTGACAAATATATGTTTGAAACATGTATCAGTGTAAAGTATGTTGGTAAATACATCCTCTATAATAATTTGAACTTACAGGAAAAGTTTTAGACGCTAACCTAAAAATATGAAAGTGGAGATACATTTTTTTTTAAGCTCATAGATTTAAAATATTAGCAGATGGGAAAAAGATAATGTGTGGCACCCCAGTGAATGAAAAGCAACTGTCAAGCTTCTCACTAGGAAAATGATTTAGCAACCTGGTGGCTCAGATGGTAAAGAATCTGCCTGTAATTCTAGAGACTTGTGTTTGACTCCTGGGTTGGGAAGATCCCCTGGAGAAAGGAATGGTCTAACCACTCCTGTATTCTTGCTTGGAGATCCCATGGACAGAGAAGCTTGGCGGTCTATAGTCCATGGGGTCACAAAGTGTTGGACATAACTGAGTGACTTGTACTTTCACTACTTTATTTAAGCTTTTTAAACATTAAGTATACAGGTTTTCTGGAGAATAATTACATATATATATATATATATTTTTTTTTCTTTTTTCTCAGTTTTTCAGGGGAAAATGATGGATCTATTTTTTTCATTGACACTCCGCTCTTGGGGAGCATAGGCTATTTTTTTCAATAAAATTGTCTTCCAGGAGTTGAAAAACAAATGTCATTTCAATTTTTAAACACTCTGGAGCCAGGACCAAGAGAACAGTGTTTTAACCCCAGATTTACTACCCAAAGGTCTATCTTCTCACTGTGAAAGTAATGTTTGTTGTTAAAAAAAATTTGAAAAGAAAAAAAAGTATATTTAGAAAAAGTCCAGCAACGCATTGCCATTTAGTTCTGTATGTATCCAATTCATTTTTGTCTGTATAGAAATTACTTTCTTTTTTAAACTTTGGAATCTTACTGCTAGTTTGCAAGTATTTTTAAATTTTAAAAATAGGTCTTGATAATTTCCCCATTTCATTAAATATTGTTCAATATTGTGTCATTTCTAATGATTAAGTAGTATTCCATTGGAAAGAGTACCATAATTAATTAACTCTACCTTTCTCAGGCTTGAGCAAAGACATGAGTCCTTTTCAAGGGAAAAATAAATTCCCATGCTCCCTCCTGGGTTGACTTAATGTTATTTTTATTATGTAGTTGCTCTCTATATAGAAATATAAAATTGATATTAATTATCCACGATCCTAACTTGTCTACAGCTATAAAACCAACACAGATTTGCATTTAAATTTAGATATAAAATCAATATAATTAAGATGTTAACAGTTATTTAAGGTGATAGTTGATGTTTAATAGTAGGATGATAAATTTTTCACATTTTCTTTCTCGGCATGGTTCATTTTGTTTTGAGCCTGATGGATCAACATCTGAGTTAACTGCCATTATCATTATTTTTTTTCTTTTAATAATAAACTCATTTTTAAGCCTGTGGTCATTATTTTCATGGTTCAATTTAATAGTATATCCCAAAGTACATCAACAAAAATTTAAATCAAAACTCTCTGCTGCTAAACTTATTTTTGTTAGGTACAAAGTCAGCTACTCATAGTGTTAACGTGGCATTGACAGTTATTTACCAGTGGTAACTCAGTCCTCCCACAACTCTTCTCTGAACTGCCATGTCGACTTTGTTCTTAAGAGTATCTGTGGAGTTAGCCTTCCCTTGGCACTACTAATGTGCTATAAACACAAACACAAACTTGGGCATTGAAATCATAGCATAGCTGTTAGTTATAAGTTGGTCTACCAGATGGTTCAGAATATCTTTACATGAACATTTTTAAGATTATCATCAAAATAAAAACACTGGATTAAAACAAAAATCTCTTTCATAACTCAGGCCCTCAAGTATAAGGCTTTTGGAGCCCTAAATGACAATTGACAATTTAGCCCTAAAGTCTCTATTACTTGATATCTGGTATGGTCATTTTTCATTGCTGCCATTACAAATGACCACAGTTCAGTGTTTTAAAAGAACACAGTTTCTTTAGTCTTATAGAGATCAGAAGTCCTAAAACTGTGGTGTTAGCATGGCTTCTTTTCTTTTGCAGGATTTAGGGGGATATTTCTTTGCCTTATTCCTTTTTGTAGAGACTGCTATGTTCTTGGATCATGGCCCTATCCTCAATCTTCAGAGACTTCACTCCAACTCCTGTCCCTTCAGCTTCCATGCTGTTAACCCATTTGCTTTCCTCTTTTTAGAAATTTTGTGACTACATTGAGCCCATCTGGATAGTCTCGGGATAACCTCAAGATCCTTAACTTAATATTCAGATTCTTAACTTAATCATGCCTGCAAAATCCTTCTTATCATGTAAGGTAATATATTCTGAGGTTCTGGGGATAAGGATGTGGACATCTTTGGGGAGGCTATTATTCAGCCTACCATAGCTGAATACTAAAGACTTCCCTTATTATAAATGAGGCTGTGATGTTGTACATAAATTCCAAACAAGGCTATGATGTCACGTTGGTGTATTCATCAGCCATGGTTGTTCTTTCAGGATAAATTTCTAGGGATGAAATGCATAAATCACAGGTTTCTACAATTTTTAAAAAGGAGTTTTTAATAAACAATGCCAAATTACCTTCTGGAAGGGTTGTACCAAGTTATATTGAAAGTCATGTGTAGAGTACTTTCCTTGTCCCCTGATTACAATGGGTATTATTATTTGCTAAAAATTCTTTGCTAGTTGATAAGAAAAAAATATTCACTATCGTTCTGTTTTTGTTGTTGTTGTTGTTTAGTTGCTAAGTTGTATTTGATTTTTTCACAATCCCATGGACTATAGCCTACCAGACTCCTCTGTCCATTGGATTTCCCAGGCAAGAATACTGGTGTGCATTGCCAGTCCCTTCTCTAGGGAATTTTCCCAACCCATGGATCAAACCCATGTCTCCTGAGTCTCCTGCATTGGCAGGGGTATTCTTTACCACTGAATCACCAGGGAAGTTCCTCATTATTATTTTATTGTAGGATAATTTGATATTAATTATTTTGATGAGATTGAACATTTAAAAATATTCACCAGTCATTTGTACCAAAGAAAATAAATGAAAATTTTAGTTGTGGCTGCATTGCTTATAGGGGTTTGCTTATGTCATATGGAAACCACTTAACCTATAAGTGGTATCTTTCTGAATTTGCAGCATCAGGAATAACATGTAAAATGCCTTTGTACTAAAGTTTGTGTCTCTGAGTGTTTAGGAGAGTGAGCTAATTGTTTAGATGGATGCAAGGATGACACCATTCAGGAGGAAATTAATTCCACCCAGTGTGTTCTGCGCATATGGGCATTATGCCCCTCTGACTAAGGATAGGTCATACACAGAGACAGGTCAGAGCTGGAGAGTATCACTTGTCGCCGCTGCACGAGGCTGTGGTCTTCCCTCCAGGGAAAACATCTTGTGATATATTTACATCTTTGCTTAATAGAAGCTAGATATTGTGTCTGATACCAATCACTACCTCATTATGACTATAGATATATGAGTGACAGAGAATTGTTTAAATATATGACCATTTGAAGGATTTTTAGAAATTGTTTTATGATACAGTTATTACAACATTACAATGCTCAGTGAATAAACACTTTAAATTCAGATAAGCAAAGTGGCTCAGATGATAAAGAATTTGCTTGTAACATGGGAGACCGGGGTTTGATCCCTAGCTTGAGAAGATCCCCTGGCATGGCAAGCCCCACCAGTATTCTTGCCTAGAGATTTCCATGGACAGAGGAGCCTGGCGGGCTACAGTTCATGGGGTCACAAAGAATCGTATACGACTGAGTGACTAACACAAGCACAAGAAAAAAAAGAAGTTACAGTGAAGAAGGAATATTTTGTAAAGCCTCCTTTTATCCTCAGGATGGTTAAGAAGTTAGAGGCCTGCAATGTGAGTAACAGAGAGTTGAGAATGGTAAGAATGAACATGTTAGAAACAGTGGGTAGGATGTTAAAGGTGACTAGAATGAAAGACTCTAGCTTTTCTCCCTCCAAAGAATTTCTGACTTGTTGCTGAATTACAAAAAACAGGCATGACACAAGGCATTGAACCCCCTGGAAACCTTGCTAAAATACTGCTTTTAGAGTTTGGGGAGCCAAGGATATCCTCCTTCTCTTTGTTGAATCACACCAGGGCTATGCTTTCCTTGAAGACAAATGTCAGTGGTTTTCTTCCTTTAAGAGCTCCAGGAGGAGGCTGTTTTTAGCTGAGAGCTGCTGCTTTGCCTATCACTGCAGCGCTGTGTAGGATGCCTGGTAGAGAAGGCAGCTGGAGAGGAGGAAGTCTGAAAGTGAGCACGTGTAAGGAGGGAGCTGGGCAATCAGAAGAGAATGTGCTGGGACTTCGGTACCCAGCAAGTGCAGCGTGTAGGCATAGCCCACCAGGGAGCCTTTGGCAATATCTAGTCTTCCCGGTTCTTTCATTTGTTCCCTGTGCTAGGAAGACGATTTATTTGTATCATTTTGCTCATGTTGTGAGGTTAAAAATGTTTCCTTGTGCATGGTAATTAACAACAGCCTCCGCAGAATGGAATATTCCAGGACTTTGAGACTGCTAGGCATTTTATCAGCTGTAGCCAGCAGATGGTGGTAGGGTTCCATAAAAAAAAAAAACAAATAAATTGTGCTTGGTGAAGCTGAGAGGTTCAGTTTTGTTTTGCTTTGTTATTTCAGCTTTGACAATGCCCATCTATATAATCTGTGGGCACAGAGTGTTTGAGCCCAGTCTGATCTTACACTTGTTTTATGATTACATCATTATTTTTTACTGCTACAAATTAACTGTCAGTTTCAATCTACCCCATGTTTCAGCTGCCTTCCTGGATCGTCTTGTCAGTTATGCAGCTTTCTGATTTTATGGCTGAGATCAAGAATGATTCCTTAAAGGCACATGGGAAAACACAAGGTGTCTTTAGCATGAGAAGTGGGAAAGAGGATGTGAACTTTGCCACGTGGCCCCATGCAGCAAAGATAGATAAGGGCAAAGACTAAGGCCCCTTTCTGTTTGAAATCTGAGTGTCTTGACATTTACTCAGGTGCAATCATTCATGTAAGTATCCATAGTGATCTACTGTCAATGGAGTGAAATGGAGCTAGATGAGTTCCTATATTATCTTTCAGAGTTATGTTCAAACATATGAAAATGTAAAGAGGAACTTGCAGGCAACACTGGTGCTTCCTGATCTGCAGGTGATTCTTTCACTAGATGAAAAAGCATTACTTAAAGCCATTCATTCATTCTTTCTTACATCTAGCACTATTGAGTGCCTACTAGATGCCTGCCCTTCTTTCAAGTGCTGGGGACTGCTTGCACACTTACTGGGCAGAAACTTGATTGCTGCCTGATCTTTCTTTGAAATGTAAGGGCAAAAGAGATTAAGATTCCCTTTATAGAGCTGGCACAGCACCATTGATTGATGATGAACTTGAAGGAGAAGGGGTCATATTCCAGTTTCTCTAGTCAAAGAGTCCCATTGGTAACACACTGTCATAAATCTACCACTGAATTCTGCTACCAGCTAGCACACTGTCCCAGGATATACTGAGACAAGGAGAGCTCCTTTCCAAAGTATCTGCAGTCTACAAAACACTACTCTAGCTTCCCGAGTAATGTGATACCTGCTCCTAGAACTTGGTGGTTTTTATCAGAATTGAATAACAATGTCTATCCAATAGCATGTTCAATATGGGCCAGGCATTTTCTGGGTATTATTTCAATCTTTTTAACACTTTCCAAGGTAGCCATTATTATACTCTTCTTATATATGAGATAACTGAGGCTTAAAGAGGTTGATTCACTCCTACGGTTAACAGACAAGCCAGGAAGTTTGCAAAGGTCTGTCCATGCTCCTTACACCATGCCACACTCCCCCTCTGTTGAAGCATTGTTTGCTGTGACACTGTTCTATTGGCCAGAACAGGTAGGGAAAAGAGATGAAGGCAGCCATCCCAATATCTGTGCTGAGAGGGTGATAGATGTAAGGCTGTCAGGCAGGATGGGCCCTGAGCTGGCCTCACATCTAGCCTGTAGAGCTTTGAAATGTTGGGAAACAGTATCAGCAGACATGCCTGGAGTTTCCCTGATAGCTCAGCTCGTAAAGAATCTGCCTGCAATGTGGGAGACCTGGGTTCAATCCCTGGGTTGGGAAGATCCCCTGGAGAAGGGAAAGGCTACCCACTCCAGTATTCTGGCCTAGAGAATTCCATGGACTGTATTGTCCATGGGGTCACAAAGAGTTGGACATGACTGAGCGACTTTCATTTTCACTTTAGCCAGCAGAAATCGGGTGGCTTGTTCTGGGCAAAGGCTTCGGGGCAACAGACAGGCTGTGAGCTAAAGGCAGAGGACAAAGCATAGTTACAGCTACCACACCAGGAGAATCTTTGCTTGAATTCAGGGTGTAGAGAGGATAGTGATGCAGTGGTCTTTTCAGCTCCAGTCTTTGACAGGGATAACAATGTGGCCAACAGAAGCACTCTGAGATTCAGACGGCCACTGATATTTATTTATAGAGAGAAAGTGCGCAGGGTGGGATAAACACACAGAAACACGTTGAACACTAAGCGTAGTGCAAATGGGTCCACTATTGATTCTTAGCGGAAATGTTCATGTCTGCCTCATGAACAGATATTACTCCTGAGACAACCTTTAACAAAATATTTAGTCTGACCTCTCCAGACTGCATTTACAAACTCATCTCTCTCTTTACATTCAAGGCTTTCCGCTGAGATGGAAATAGGCTCTGTACAGCAGTCCCAGAAGACTTGCACAAGAAGAATTTTAGACAATAGGAAAAAATGCTAAGTCATTGTGCACTGGGTTTCCATGAAAAGTATCATATCAATGCTGCAGAAAAAGAATGAAAATTATAGGAAGTGAATATAAAGAAACATAAAGGCACATTAGGGTATAGCATCTGCTGCTGTGGAATGCCAGGAAGCAAAACTGTCACTCCCTGCCTTTTAGGTTTTCACCCCAACTTGCCTCTTTTTCCACATGGACATGATTGAATCCACTGTGACTGTGGACAGAGCCAAGTGTACAGAACTACTTAGGGTAGTTTAAGAGTCCATTAGAATCATTAGATCTCCTCTGAGCTAGCCACAATAATCAAATTTATGTCCAAGTGGAGCTAGTTTAGCTGTCGGTCTTACTATTCAAAAGAATTGAAAGGAAAATCTTATGCAAGATTCACTCACAAACGCTTTCTAATGGTTCTTTAAAAACATTCTACTCCAGCAAAATGGTTTCATATTTATGTTACTGAAGGTCATTTTTCAAAACGTATTGTGACTTCATTTTAATAGTCAGTGAACTCAGATTACCCATAGGATGGTTTGGAATTGAGCAGTCTGTGACTATAATATAAGTGATGTAAAAAAAAAAAAATTAAGCTGCATATTTATTCGATTGCTCACATTTCTCAGTACATTATCTGGATAGCCTGTCCATTTTTGTCTGGGTTAGTGTCAGAAATTTTCAATTGCAAGTCCCTCCTGGGCAGGACTGATGTCATCTCCATCACTCTGAGAGCCCCAAGCTCCCCATCCAATAAGCATTTCTAGAGTGCCCATTACAAGACAGGAATTCTTGACTGGAACATAGTGCTTCTCCATCTAGAGATGGCAGTGAAGACATTTTCTTTCCTGCATAAATAACTGTGTGGAGAATCAGGCCCACCCCACCCCCCGGCCCCGCCCCTTCTGAAAACTCCTCTTACCTCTCTCCTGATTCTGCAGAGGGAAGGAAGGGGAAAATTAGATGTATAACTTTTTGAATCTTGAGTGTTCAGTTGAAAGCTCAGGCTGATGTAAATACAATTTGCTCAGTGTTATGGTGATTGCTATTGTGTGTAGACACCCGGCTGTGTTTGATCTTTCTTTCTCTCTCTCATTCTCTCTCTGTGTCTCTGTCTCTTTCTGCTTTTGCTGTTATGTCAATTACCACACATCCTACAGCCACTGCTGCCCTTTTAAGCCTTGGGGCCTGCTACCAGCAGCTTGGAGGATTTTTGGTCATTGAATTGTCTTGAGCCTGTAAACCATGTGATGTCTGCAGCAGATGTAGAATAGGAGCCCACAGATACCAGTCAATATTTTTAGATAGATCTCAAAGATCTATCATTCTTAGGATCCTCACATGTTCAAAACTCTGCCTTTGTGGAAGCATTTTTGGTATGGCTATATAGATATCTAGAGTATTTGCCTGTTGATAGAAATAATTTCTATCTGTAGAAACTATTGTATTTTTAGATCCTTTAATCACCTGTTCTGAACAGTGTTGCCAAAGGCAGGGGGTGTTGTGTAAAGCCCAGGGGATGAAACCTATATATCACTTTGAAACTTTCAGAGTAGAGCAAGTTATTCTCTATAGGTCTCAGTATTTCTATCAGTAGAGTGGGAGCAATAACACCTTCCTGGGTTTACTTAATATAAGAAAATGTAAGTCTTTTAAAATTCCAAAGTAAGTGCTTGATAGGTATATGGTTGGAATGAAAGATAACATTTATTCAGCTTCTTCTCTGTGTGACAGCCATGCTAAGGTAATAAGCCATGCTTGTTGTACATAAATAGAACACCACGGCACAAGCACCAAAGCAGCGTTAGTTTCATAGCTAAAAATTGGATTTTGGAGCCAGGCAAATATGGATTCAAATTCTAGCTTTGCCATTTTGTGACCTTGTCATTTAACCTATTTTCTCATCCATAAAATAAAGCTAATACTTTCTATTTTAAGGAGTTTTGGCAGAGACGAAATGAGGTACTGTATGATAAACTCTGTGGCACAGTATGAGTAGGAAATGCATTTATTAGTTAGGAACTCATGTATTTTTCTACCTCAAAAGGTAATTTGTATTTGCTTTAGGTGAAATATTATGCCATCATTTAAGTTATTAATTCATAAGATTTATAGTTTTTATTTCATAAGCATGCTTGAATTTTACATGAGGGAAATCTAGTTTTCTCCTGTATTGACCTCTCCCACTGAGGAACTAACAAATCTGTGGCAAGATCAGATTTTGTGGTGATTAATCACTGCACTATTCTATTAATAGACTCATGATCTATTAACAGACCATGTTGTATTACCAGATCACAAGCTTCTGGCCAAAAAGCACCTATCATCATCTTGTTGTCCTGCTCCTGCTCTGTCAGAAAGGGCTGAGTTCAAATCATGTTGGATCCTGGGGAATGTGCTTGTCAGGAAGGTGTTAAGGTTTAGCACATGGACTTTAGAGACAGGTCACCTGAACTATATCCTAGCTTTGTTCATTAATCACTGTGTGACTTTGAGAGAGTTACTTAACCTTTTAAACCCACACTTTTTCACCTTTAGCCAGTGGCTAACAGTCAATGGCATCCCACTCCAGTACTCTTGCCTGGAGAATCCCATGGACGGAGGAGCCTGGTGGGATACAGTCCATGGGGTCTCGAAGAGTTGGACACACTGAGCGACTTCACTTTCATTTTTCACTTTCAAGCATTGGAGAAGGAAATGGCAGCCCACTCCAGTGTTCTTGCCTAGAGAATCCCAGGGATGGGGGAGCCTGGTGGGCTGCCGTCTATGGGGTCGCACACAGTCGGACACGACTGAAGCGACTTAGCAGCAGCAGTAGCAACAATAACAGACAGGAATTTCTTAAGCTCATTCCATATACCAGGTTTATGCTGTGTTTTCCATATAGTAGCTCATTTAACCTCACTACAGCCTGTATATTGGGATTACTTCCAACACTCATTTTAAAAACAAATCAACAAACATAGAGAAAGAAATCTAGAAATATATTTTCTGGGGACATACAGCTAGTAAATGTTCTAGCTGGGCTTCAATGCTACCAACTAGCTTGTGTTCCAGAAGTGATAACACTTCATAGTATATTAAACTCTTAACTGTCTGGCACCTGTGAACATGAAAACAAAAGTCAGTTACTTTTATTAGCAGGAAGGCTATTCCTCTGGTTTTAGTGCTTTTGTCCACTTAGGTTCTCTTTTCCTTTTGAATTTCTGAAGCGGTAAAATGTTCAGTTATGAGACTATGCTCAAGCTCATTAAAGAGGTAAATTTGTGTTAGTGTTAATACAGAGAACCAGTCTAATCGTAGACTCCTATAAACTCCACAAATTTTTACTAAGTTTTTACTTCTTTCCTTCTCCATGTTCCTGTCCTTACTTTATGAATACATTTTATAAAGATATTCATTGATCCTTCCAACTAAATACAAGTATTAAACATAAAGTCTTACGCTCTTGCATGGATAATAAAACCAGAAACTGCCAATTTGCTCTCACAAATCAGGATTCTGATCCCCAGAGATAGTATATCAACTTGATCTGAGTATGAACAAAACTGTGTTGACCCTCAATACTACCTCTGGAGAAGGTCAGAATACAATTGTGGCCACAAGAATGGCCACTAAGCCCGGATGTAAATAGCAGTGAATTGGTCATGCTGACTGACAGCTTTTGTTGCCCCTAGGCTACAAGATATTTGGAGAAGGGCCAGTGAAAGCTAATTATAACTTGAGGGTCTTGCCTGTATAAGGCTAGGGTTAGAAGCCTTTGAGAAGCTGAAGTTTGCTGTGCTGTGGGGAAACGATTTTTTTACAGATGGGGATGGAGCCGAGGAATAAGAGGGGGGATGCCAGAGGGAGTCTTGTAATAGCTTACAGCTGTCTAACCGGAAGTCAATCTGCCATTTTCCTCTTATCCTCTGATTCTTGGTTTGTAATTTTTTTCAGTGCAGCAAGTATTCTGCCTTCTTCCCTGTCACAGAAAATATAGCTTTCCTTATCTGTAAGGTGTCTTAATTTAGTGGAAAATAGAATTCAGTCCACTGCCCACTCCCTGTTCCAGGAATGTTTTTCTCAAAATAGGAAATATATAATGTGTAGGCTGGGTGGCTAGAATTAGGTTGGATCAGTATGAAACAGGGAGATTTGTTTGCTTCAGAAAAAAATCTCCCACTGCCTTGGCTGCTGCAGAATCCAGGACAGATATCTGGACTCAGAGGCAGAGAAATCAACTGTTCTGAGTGGATTAGTATAATGATGACTCTCCCTATGGATTCCCACATGCCCTTTTAAGGAAGCCTTTTGTGGCCAGCTGGCATTTCTAGTTAAGATTTTGAAACCATTATTTTTAGTGCCTTCTCATATTGATTAGGTCAAAGGGGAAAGAAATGGGGACTTTCCTATGGAGATAGGCAGATCTTTTCCTTCTTTCTTGGTTTTTCTAATGAATTCAAATATAAAGCTGGCTGGTTCTCTAGACATCCAGACGAAATCAATCACCTCACAGTGGAGAGGAGGAAAGTTGCAAATGTACCGTGTTATGTCTGAGTTTTTTGGTGGGTTCAAAATACCCATCTGAGTAAAGACTACCAATTTATCAGAAGTCTTTGGATTCTTATTTACTACCTGTTGGATAATAAAGGCTTATATTTGTTTTGATTGTTTCTGTACATCATGGAGATGAAGATGTGAATCAGTCCATCTTCAGCACAAAGTCTTGGAGGAAAGATGGGGGGAAATGATTTACAGCATGTTTGGAACTTGTAGTGCCCATAACTGAGAGATGGGGAGGGTCGTGAACCACAGCAGAAGTGTATGTTTCCTATTGAGTGAAGGATTTCCATGTGACATGACTCATGGAATGCAAATAAAACTTGTACCTTAGGAAAGGAAACTTCTTTCTACTGCCCCAGATCTCTCAGCAGAAAACCTCTTTCCTCTATTAAAAAAGAAATGTGCTTCGCAATTTATAAAGGCTATTGCTTTTTCTTTAAGTTGAATGTTAACGTTCTGCCTTGTGCCCTTAACTTAATGGATATTCTCAAAATTGACAGCTTCTCTTTCATGCGGGAAGAAGGAATAATTTTGAATTAAGAGCACCAAAATAGGTTAAGGATACATTATGTCAGAGACTGTAGATTGTTAACAAGCCAAGGAAGCACAAGTCATAGGGTATAATACAATTAAAGGCAATGGGTAAGGTTGCCAGCCATTCCATCTCAATGACTTCACCTGTTGATGTAAGAGGCGACCCTTTCCAGTCTGTCTAAAAGTGGACGGAGTCCTAGGTGTTTTTTTCCTAATTTCTGAGTGAATCGCAAGTAGCATAGTAGCTACTGTGTGTGCCCTGCCCACATCTCTTTCCATTTCTTCTTCAGCTGCTGTCGGTGGCTAAAGACCCTCAGCTGCATGCCCTGCCTCCCTCCTCTCTCTCTGCCCTCTTCCAGAGAATTGCTGATGGCAGTTGCCTCTCCCAAGAGGTTATACAGCTAGTGATTGATGGGTATGGGGCCACAAATAGCTGGCCCTCTTGCATCAGAGGAGAGGGATGTAATTGGTTCTGTGGTGTGATCACATGGATCAGGTCAGACTGGACTGCACATGGGACCACGTCCTTCCTCGCCCTTCCCTCTGTCCTCTCCTGCTTGTTACCCCTGCCCTGAAGAGCCTTTCCCGAAGAGCTCTCCTTCAGTGAACTTCAGGCACCTACTGCCTCAGGCTTTGATTTTCCAGACGTATGACAGTGAGTCTGCTCATATATTTTAACGTATTTTGTCCCGATGAATTAAACAATACAATGTCACTTTCAACAATGAACTATTCTCTCTGAATTGTTGGAGTCTATTCTATTGATGCTTAGTACGCCTTTGTCACAGAAGAAGAAAAGTTCCTCCAGTTCAGTAGCGTTCTCTGCGCAGCCTGTGTCCATCAGCATATAGAGAAGAAGCATGGTTGGCGAAGGACCAAAGCCACAAAGGTTGGAAATTTGAACTCTGACTGATAACTGTTCCCTTCCTTCCAATTGTGGTAGTTTGTCTGATATTAACTCTATTTATAGCACTATTTCCAAGTTAGATTCCCAAGTTAGAATGATGTGCTGTCATAATAGGAACAGTTATTATGGCCATAGTATATGGTAGTCATCTGGATGATGTGATAAAAGATTTTCACTTGGAATTAAACGGTCCATCCAAGCCTGAAATGGTATGTATTTCTAGGGTCTTTTGTAATTAGAAATCTAATTGTGTAAACGTCTGAAAATCTGTACTAGTTTTAAAGATAATGGCTTAGAGCCCATTCTAATTCAGCTAAAATTTGCAAAATTTGAAGGTCTCCTTGTATTCCTACCAGCTAGTGGTACAAGGGTGGGCTGATTCAGCAAGTGGAAGAATGGTGATTCTAGCTGACAGGCACAATCCTCAAGGAAATGTCAGGTTGACCCTGATGCTTAGAAAAACAGAGCATACATAGAGTTGTTAAAAAAGGACACAGGGAACAGAAATATTTTAAAGGAAGCATTTCTGTTGCATCGGGCAAGGCTTCATGATTTCACAGTGGAAGTCTGAATCCTTCACAGACATCAAAACTGGGCTTTGAACCAAATATAATGTCCAAATATGTTAACTGATGCACTGAATTAAATATTACTGATTCTCAATACAATATTTTGGTCTAGAGAAATTATAAAATTCTTTGATTCCACCATGCTGTGGGTTATTTATAATCAATATCTTCTAATTAAATCTGAAATATTCTTTTTAGAGAAAGCAGGTGCTTGCTGTTTTCTATTTAGCCATGTGATGTTCATTTTGGTTGAATATTTTCATGCTTGCAAGTGATTTTTGCTGGATTTGCAAGATGAAAAGTTGTTAGCATTTAATTTTTGAGATTCATCCATATAAAGGTCAGTACTGAAAAGTCAGAGAATTGTTTTTAATATTATATAATTTATGATTTATTTGTGAAAATCACATAATTTTATGTTCTAAGACTATTTCCCAGGGATTCTGTTTCAAAAGATAACTGCTTTTTAAAGAAATATAAACACATTTTTGGCTGTTGTTGTATTTCCAAACAAAAAGGCTTGGAACTTACTTTTTATTACCAAGAAACTAGTAGTTGTTCAATCACTAAGTCATCTCTGACTCTTTGTGACCCCATGGACTGCAACACACCAGGCTTCTCTGTTCTCCACTATCTCCTGGAGTTTGCTCAAACTCATGTCCATTGAGTCGGTGATGCCATCCAACCATCTCATTTTCTTTCATCCCCTTCTCCTCTGCCCTCAATCTTTCCCAGTATCAGGGTCTTTTCCAATGAGTCTGTTCTTCACATCAGGTGGCCAAAGTATTGGAACTTTAGCATTGATCCTTCCAATGAACGTTCAGGGTTTATTCCTTTAGGATTGACTGGTTTGACCTCCTTGCTGTCCAAGGGACTCTCGGGAGTCTTCTCCAGCACCACAATTTGAAAGCATCAATTCTTCGGTGCTCAGCCTTGTTTATGGTCCAACTCTCACATCCGTACATGACTACTGGAAAAACCATAGCTTTGATTAGACAGACCTTTGTCAGCAAAGTGATGTCCCTGCTTTTTAACACACTGTCTAGGTTGGTCATGGCTTTCTTTCCAACGAGCAAGCATCTTTTAATTTCATGGTTGTATTCATCGTCCACAGTGATTTTGGAGCCCAAGAAAATAAAGTCTGCCAATGTTTCCATTTTTTCCCCATCTATTTGCCATGAAGTGATGGGACCAGATAACATGATCATAGTTTTTTGAATGTTGAGTTTTAAGCCAGCGTTTTCACTCTCCTCTTTCACCTTCATCAGGAGACTCTTTAGTTCCTCTTTGCTTTCTGCCATTAGGGTGGTGTCATCTGCATATCTGAGGTTATTGATATTTCTCACAGCTATCTTGATTCCAGCTTGTGATTCATCTAACCTGGCATTTCACACGATGCACTCTGCATATAAGTTAAATAAGCAGGGTGACAATATACAGCCTTGATGTAGTCCTTTCTCAAATTTGAACCAGTCCATTGTTCCATGTTTGGTTATAACTGTTGCTTCTTGATCTGCATACAGGTTTCTCAGGAGATAGGTAAGGTGGTCTGGTATTCCCATCTCTTTAAGAATTTTCCAGTTTGTTGTAATCCACACAGTCAGAGGCTTTAGCATAGTCAGTGAAGGGTTAGATAACACATAAAGTATCTCTGAAAGTTGGGTAATGACTATCCTGTTTGACAGAAAGAAAACACAATTGAGTGAGTCAAAAGAAAAAGAATTATTTCAGAAAATCTGAATTATTCCTTATACTTTCCTTGTGACCTGCATGCATTTTATAACCATATCAATCAAAATGAAAAATCTGCTAAATTTTGAAAACAAGAATAGTGGCACTGACAAAATGTTTGTGTTTAAGTTTTATCAGACAAAACTTGTAAAAGTGAACCTCAAATTTTACATTTTAATGTACTGTGTGATTAGAATACTTTATTCTTTAACTTTTATATTTGTAAGATTTATTGAAAGGAAATTCAGTGGCATTTGAAATGTTAAAATCCCATGAGGGTAAAATGTTGACAGGCCAAGCATCTCTAGTAGCATTTTTCTGAGTTCCTTTTTAGGGTAAAATAGTAGGTAAGAACCTTCCCTGGTGGCTCAGAGGATGAGTCTGGTGCAGTGTAGAAGACCCAGGTTCGATCCCTGGGTCAGGAAGATCTCCTGGAGAAGGAAATGGCAGCCCATTCCAGTATCCTTGCCTGGAAAATTCCATGGATGGAGGAGCCTGGCAGGCTACAGTCCATGGGGTCTCAAAGAGTTGGACACGACTGAGCGACTTCACTTGATCCAGTGGGTAAGAGGAAGAAGACATGTTATAGTGATTATATCTTCTCTGAGTTGGTTTAAAATATTGGTTTAATATTTAATTAAAAACTTTCCTTTTCATAATTATTTCTTGCCTATTTTTGGAAATAAACTATGATTTCTTGAACTGGAACTAGAACTCCACTATTAACCTCTCTTAGAGGTTTGGTCAAGTAATTGTTTGGCCAGACTAGTGGTTTTTAAGTCATAAATGCAAGTTAATCATCTATGAATAAGTAATTATTTTTGTAGATACAAATATGGTAGTGCAGATCATTGATATAATGGAAGCTTTAAAATAGTTAAAGATAAACTATATATTTCATTAAAAAGTCAACGATAATCCAAGAGATAAATACTTCTTCAGAAATCATCTGATATGTTTACATTTATTTGACTGTTACAGCAGATTTTCTTCTATAATTAAAGTGTTTAACATCAAAATTAATTTTCATTCTTTGAGTTTCTACCAACTAATGACATAGTGTGGTCATCTATAAATATTTGGTGTTTAAGGTCAGACACTCTAGAAATAAAATGTTTATAAAGTAAACCACATTCTGGA
This sequence comes from Cervus canadensis, assembly GCF_019320065.1. Taxonomy (NCBI): domain Eukaryota; kingdom Metazoa; phylum Chordata; class Mammalia; order Artiodactyla; family Cervidae; genus Cervus; species Cervus canadensis. Next base: position 52,964,526 of record NC_057409.1, on the reverse strand, counting down.
TAATTGAGAACTATCTTCAAGTGGGAAAAAATACAAAAGCATGATAGCTTCATGCACAAAAATGCAAAAGTCTCCAAGCCTTTGCAACACATTATGGTTATTATTTCACTGTGTATATAAAATATTTTCTAAATTAGGTAGTGCAGATTCTCAAACCATATAATAAAATCTACTGTAACTGTACTGAGACAGGATGAACTTGTATGTTACAGGTTACCTGCTGCCCTTCCCTAGGGCCATCCCTAGGCTGCAGAGGGCCTTAGGAAACATTTTTTTGTAGAGTTTCTGTCTATAAAAATTTCTTGATTTAAAAGAGTGTTATAAAATTCATGAACCTATACAATGTATGGTAATGTCAATCAAGTGTCACAATAATGGATAAAGTAGAACTATTTACATATTTGTTTATTGTCCAGTCATCGCATATAAAATATTTTCACAGTGGCTAGTACCTAGGTGCTGTTTCTCCTTGTTCTTTATTGTCAAATGCATGGTTACTGGTTAATTTCATGTCTCCCACTGTATGAGGAGAAAGGTAGTGAAACAATTATTGTTCATGTTCACAGTGTCATGGCTTTCCAGATTCAGTTTTAATGGAAACAATATAGATCTTGCCTCTGTGTTTTCTAATGTCATTTATTTAAGGCTGGTTACATTATTACTCATGAGTCTGCATCATCCATCATGCCATGATCACTGGTTTCCCAGGACTGTCTCAAAGGTTGTTGCTGTGCTTTGCTGATGATGATCACTAATGTGAGTCTTATCCAGTACATGCAGGAAATATGAATGATAAGTTGTTTTCTGGTCATGTCAAATTTACTGCTCAGAATTTTATAGCATAAACATAGAATGATGCATCCTTCACTTATGCTTTCTCTTGAACTCTTAGGTGGTGACCATGGCATTCTTAGATTATGTTCTCTTTCAATGTTGGCTATTCCTCTGCCTTTTACCACTTCTACCAGTGGGGAAGACAGGAACAAGAAAAGTGGTCCTGTTTGTATAAGAAATGTCCATCCATTGTCCAGAAAGGCTTAAGACCAGCTTAGCAGGGAACAATATCAACACATGATGTAGGGGAAGAGAGGACATGGATTGGAAGAATCTCTGGTTATAGGGGAGCAAAAGGCTGGAAAACTCTGGGGAGTTTGTGGAGGGTGAGGCAACCCTGGGGAAATAGCCTGACACATGATGTCGAACTCAAGGAGGAAGTGGAGTGACAGCCCTGGATGAAGAACACCTGCTGGCGCCGTGCCCCCTTGGTGCTGTAGACCACAGGTGGCACCTTGTCCTAAAAACTTTTGAACCAGCCCACATGCCTGACTCAAGCTTAGGATTGACAGTGTACCATAGTATCCCAGAGCCCTAGATTTGTGCTGTGTCTCTCAGAAATGTGGGTTCCCCAGTGTGGAGATTCCTTAAAAAACTGGAAATAGAACTGCCATATGACCCAGCAATCCCACTTCTGGGCATACACACCGAGGAAACCAGATCTGAAAGAGACACATGTACCCCAATGTTCATCTCAGCACTGTTTATAATAGCCAGGACATGGAAGCAATCTAGATGCCCATCAGCAGACGAATGGATAAGGAAGCTGTGGTACACTTACACCATGGAATATTACTCAGCCATTAAAAAGAATTCATTTGAATCCGTTCTAATGAGATGGATGAAACTGGAGCCCATTATACAGAGTGAAGTAAGCCAGAAAGATAAACACCAATACAGTATACTAACGCATATATATGGAATTTAGAAAGATGGTAACAATAACCCTATATGCAAGACAGAAAAAGAGACACAGATGTATAGAACAGACTTTTGGACTCTATGGGAGAAGGTGAGGGTGGGATGATCTGAGAGAATAGCATTGAAACATGTATATTATCAAGTTTGAAACAGATCACCAGCCCAGGTTGGATGCATGAGACAGTGCTCAGGGCTGGTGCACTGGGAAGACCCAGAGGGACGGGATGGGGAGGGAGGTGGGAGGGGGTTTCAGGATGGGGAACACATGTAAATCCATGGCTGATTCATGTCAATGTATGGCGAAAACCACTACAATATTGTAAAGTAATTAGCCTCCAACTAATAAAAATAAATGAAAAAAAAAAAGAAAGAAATGTGGGTTCCCCTAAATTGTCATGTCAGCACTACTCCAGAGGTCCAATTTCATTCAGATTCTCACAGCTTCATAAGAGAATTACTTTGCTGGCTAGGAGAGTTTTCCTCCTGAAGGCTCTTTTGGCCGTTTGGTTTACCCCTTGCACAGGATAGAGGCTTAGACAGCACCTGAAGGGGTAAAACAGAAAAAGGCCCACATGGGGCCTTATTGGACTGAGTCTTCCTATCTGATGACGTTGCCAACCCCTAATGGTCCCAGGCACCAGAGGGGAACTTAGAATATTTTTAAAATATTCCTTAAGGTGTAGGACTCCCCGAGGAGCAGGCACAGGACAGAGTCTCTGCTTGTCTGCGTCTGTATGGGATTTCCCCATAGCCTCTTGGTTGCAGTTCTCTCCCTGGCAGTTGCCTCAAACAACCTTGGGGTTTATCTTAAATTGCTGCTAGGTTTTCATGTCCCACTAGTTAACCTGTAGAAAGTCTAAGCTTTTAAGAGCAAATCACACATTCTTCAAAATTAACATGAGTTCTTAGGCATTCACATTAGGTTTAATGGCCCATCTCTACTTTCGAGCAGTGGACCAAGCTCTGAAGAGGAACTTTTGACTCATGGATGCCTCACTCAGAGAAAACACTGATGGAAGTTTGGGCCATTATTATTGCTTACTGTGTTTTCATTTAAATTGATGAAAGCAGAACAACTTGTCACTTCAGTGTAAAAAAAATTGAATGTATGAGTTTTGTGGAAGCTTTAAGACTTGCAAGTTATGACCAGTAATGCAAATCTATTTTTTAATGTCTATTCCCCATTTAAAGAACAGTGAAAGATAGTGGAAGTCTCATTGTCTTTTTGTACTTAGGAGAAACAGATATGAAAAATTGGTATTCTGAAGCCATAGATCAAACATTGTAGTTTAAGAACTTTAGAATGACAATAATTAGAAAGAAATGCATGGGTTTTTTTTGGAAAAAAGAAATAAAGTGCTTTAAAAAATTTTTTTGGTGTTGCTATGGAGAAAGGATGTGGCCGTGGTCAGAAGGTGGAACTTTATTCTTTTTCTAAAGCATAGAAAAATTCCTGACTTTAATTTTAACTGATTTATTCTGCTTTTCTATTTTCTTCCTTCTCTTCCCCTCCTCTCCCCTTCCTCTATTCCTCCTTCCTCCTTCTTACCTTTCTTCTTCTTTTTTGGTATCCTTCCTTCACATGTGAGGACATTCCATCAAGACCTTTTTGTATCCAAACAGATCACTTCCTCCAGAAGCTATTATTTAAATTTACCTTGGAGAAAAATTACTTGATTCTCTTCCAAAATAGGGATACCTGGGGGAGCCCATCTGCTCTATGAGAAGTAGGTGTTTCAGGTAGAACAATGGGTCTGATCCAGACTCTGCACACAGTTTAAAAATCCTTGAGATAATAAATAATCTGTCTTGCTTTTAAGGATGATTCATTCTTGATCATTTTGTTTATTCTTATGTAACTATTAAAGAAGTAAAATGCTACTCCTGTGTAGCTGTGAGAAAGGCTGATGTAGATCCATATTTGCAAATAAGGAACGCGTGCCCAGAAAGATTAAATGAGAAAAATGAGGTGCCATCAGATCCTGGTTATTTAAATATAAAGAGAAAATGTACAGGTGCATATATATCTTCTATATTTTTCCTGGAAGAATATATAAGAAAGTTTTGACCATGGTTATCACCACAATATAGTGTTGGGGAGGTAGGAAAAGGCTAATTTCTTAAATTTCCATTCAGAACATTTTTGCAACATTTGAATTCCCTTACTATGCTCTATTTATGTGGTAGGTAAAATTCTAAGACAGACCCAAGATTTATTACCTCCCTAGAGGACACACCCTGAATAATTCCCAGATCTGTGAATATGATAGATTTTACTCTTGTGATTTTATTATGTTAGGTGGTGTAATCTACTTTAAGAGAGATTATCTCAGTGGTCCTGACCTAATCACAGGAGGACTTTTAAAGCCTGAGAGTTTTCTTTTGCTGCTTGAAGAAGAGGCAGTCAGAGATTCAAAGCACAAGGAAGATTGTGCCGTTGCTGGATTAACGATAGGAGGGACTAACTGGTAAGGAAAGTGAGCTGCTACTAAGAACTGAGAGCAGTGCAAGGATGACAGCAAGGCAGTGGGGACTTCCATGCTACAGCTGATTGAAGGGAACCGAGCCCACCTAGCAAGAATGAGCTTGGAAGCAGATTTTCCTCAGGGCCTCCAGATGAGACACTCTGATTTAAGTCTTGTGATCCATGAACAGAGAATCCACCATGTACAGCAGGGATTATCTGGGCATTAGGATTATGGACCACTTCCCCCTACTTAATAATTCATTAAGTCAAGTTTAATTAAATCAAGTATCTTAGGAAGTGTTATTTAAAAAGTCTACCTCTATTGTGAAGAGAATATTCACTCTTTCAAAGTGGGATGTAAAGTTACTTTACCTAAAGTAAGTCAGATTTTCTCGTTGATTTCTATTGTATATTTTTGTTTATTCATTCCTGATTCATCATAGCAAAGCTGTTATATAACATAAATTAGCAGTGTGTTTCCATGAGAGAAAAATTCCCTAAAATTCAACAAACAAAATAAAGCCCCAAAATAAAACCAATTTGATAACTTTTGGCAAGAGAGTGACTAAAAAAGGAGTTTATTCTAGGGCGTATTGGGATTGTAGGAGGGAAGGGTATGTCTCTTGGTTTGCAGTGAACCAGTGAACCCGGCACCTCCACAAGTCTTGGTATGCGGTATGTGCTCCATGCTTACTTGTGAATAAAATGAATGTGCTTGCTGTCATTGTTGAGTTTCAAAGTCTATAGGTTTTCTTCCACTCAGAGTCTCCCTTCCACCATTTTGTTTCATACTTTAGAGCAGAGAAATCTCTACTCTTGTGTACTCAGTCGCTTACCTGTACTTTCCACTGTTTAGATTCCTTTCATCTTCATTCTGGAAATTCCAGCCTAGCTACAAGATCGCCATTAACTATCTCAAGTGACTGTTTCTCAAATAACAATTTCCTTAAGGCTGAAGATTTATTATTCTTGCATATTATTTGTTCCCTCTTGCTTTGCTTCTGTAAATTCTAATTCTTTGTGTAGGGGGCTCCCAGCACTTCCAGTTGCTCAGGAGATAGAAAGTTCCTAGTTGGTAAAGACTCTTCTCTTATCAGTCTTATCCTCAGACCCAGCATGTACAGATGTCCAATAAATGTTAATAAAATGGGTACTTTTATTGGGAAAATGTTTCTTGTGGATAAAAACTCCCTGTGGTTATTGGATAATTCAGGCCTAACTGCTTTTATTTAATATCTGAGAAGTCTAGCTTACAAGGGAGTTGGTAAAGATCTTTCAATCTCTGACAATAAAAAGAGTGATACTAGAAAGAAAAAACAAAGAGAACTAAAGAGTCAATGGAATTACATCCAATTTCTCTGGTTAATTTTGGGGGCAATCCCGTAGGCTAAGAGTGAAAGTGAAAGTGAAGTCGCTCAGTTGTTTCCGACTCTTTGCGACCCCATGGACTGTAGCCTACTAGGCTCCTCCATCTGTGGGATTCTCCAGGCAAGAATGCTGTAGGGGGTTGCCATTTATACTGCTTTTCTCCATTCATTCTGAGAAGGAAGTGGCTGGGGGACTTCCTTTTATTATGAAAGAATTTAAAATTATTGATGTAAAGTCCCTAGGAAATTTGATTTTTCAAATAAGGGCACATTCCCCAGAATACACTGCCTTTCTCTGCATGTTCTTGGGGTTCTGGATCTGGTTAACCCCACTGGACCTTAGAGAACACAGATAATCCATGTGCATCCATAGAGCTTCAGGTGGTTGCAAGCATAAAGTTTCTCCTTAACAAAGGACGTCTTGCCCCTTGTGCTAAATGGGTATCAGTTTCCCCTTCACAACACCCCCGCCAATTCTGAGCTCTGAAGGTTCAATTTAGCATCCAGAAAATTGAGCTGTGTTCTTTTCCTTTAGTTTCTCATTACTAACAATAAAGAATTGAAGAATTGGCATATTGGCTGGCCATTTGGCTATGATATATGACAGAACAGAGTGCAGACTTGCTTTTTGTCATCTGTAGGACCTCCAGGTTATTGATAGGAGGGAGCATTTTTCTACTGGAATATAAAAATGGAATAGTCACAGTATATGCTCAGTTTACCCCAAATACCTATCCTTTTGATACCCAGGGGCTCTGCAGGCAACCCACAAGTAGGTAGTGATGCTGATAACAGGAAGTGGGGCTTTCCCATAAGAGAACATATAACCACCTTTCGTTGTGACTGGTGACTGTCTCCTCAGGGCATTTATTATGCAGAATTACCAGCAGTCTTTTCACAGATGCAGTTAGTGGCAAGAGAAATTTTCTTACAAGTTCTGGCAAGGGTATTTTTACATTTTCTATTTCCCTAAGAAAAATTTTGTGTTTTTTCTCAAGGCAAATCCAATCCTGTCAGTAGTATTCCCGTGTATGTGCCTCAGGGAGAGGAAGGAGAACCCAAGAGTTCTCACTTACAGATCCGGAGTCAGAAACTGGTGGTCTTGCCAAGGCTACATGCAGACAGCAGACAGAGTTCCAGTCCGCTCAAACAGTGTTTAAGATGATTCGAACTAGTTGCCAGAAATTAAAAAAGCCAGGAGGTTTTCATGTAAAAAATAAACCTGAATTTTGGCTCTTCTTAAAAGACGTGGAAGCTTTGGCAGTCCTGGGCCTGACTTCCCACATGGCAAGTGGAGTTGGGTGGTGGATGCCAGTTTATCACAAATCCAGGGTGGCTGTTGTCCCATCGCTTTCTGGGAATTAGCAAATGCTCCACCTCTAGGCAGATGAATGATAAGGGTATCCATAAGAGAGGTCAGAGCCCACTTGTAACTGCTTTGACACCCCCTCAAACCATGTTACTCCTGCATGAGCCCTTCAGGCATCCGAGTCTGTGACCATTGGCCAAAGCCCCGGGGAGACGCGCCGCCTGCAGCACACATCTGAAGGACGAGGGCTGGCCTGGAGGGTTCCCTTGACTGCTTGCCCACAGAATGGAGGCACCGGCATCTGTGTGACGTGGCTCCCATTTTCCCTGCGAAGACAGCTGGACAGTTTCGCAGGAATCATCTTCCGAGGCTCAGGGTTCACCCTATTCCCAAACCTCCACACTCCCCCCAGCCCATGCTGATTTGCCATTTGCCCATAATTTCAGCCTATGAGAGGATGTGTCCAGGCAGGATACAGTGTGATTTCTCTAGCATGACACGGGAATATGACTCCTTTAACTTGAAGAGTTTAAGGCAGACGTCTTGTCCCATCTTTGAATTAGCTAATTCCAGTATCTATCTCTGTTGACAGCTTGCGCTTATTAAACTGTGCCCACAGTGAGCCCCGCAGCCACTGACAACGGACAATGCCAAGGAGCTTAGGAGCACCTCTGTGGCCTCAGCATACCTGAATAACAGTCTCTGTGTGGCTCTCTGAGAATCAGGAGCAGCTTTTTCTTACCATTAGTATGACAAACATTAAAATCATTTACGAAGTGCAGTTGTATGTGATGCTGTATAAGGGGTGATAAAATGAAGTTAATACCATACCATCAGAGAGCTTATAAAGTGATTCATAATTAAGCACAGTTGGGTAAGTGATATAATTAGGAGTCTGTTTTGGTAGTTTAGCATGGATTTCAGACTGAGGTTGAGCACAGACTATCACACCCAATAGTTACATGAACTTGGATAAGTCTTTGAACTCTTGTGACCTTCAAAAGGAAAAACAGTTAAATTGTAATATGATGAATGAGAACTTCGAGTAGTTAAGAATGCTGGAGTTCCCTCACTCTCCCCACTAGTTTGGGTAGTAGATTAACTTCAAAAGTCTCAGGTGTAAAAACAATACCTTTTTAATAGGATTTGTTTAATTAAATGAGACAGTGCTTGTGTCTAGCTGTGTCTAGCATGTGGTAGGTACTCAGTACACTTGACCATTGGCTAGCCCAGCCTGGTGTAAAGTAAGCTGTCAGAAAGTTCGTTCCCTCTCCCCTATGCTTGTGTCTTCATGCTTTGGGCACTGTAAATTTTACCAAGTAGGAAAAACAAATGGCTGTATTGCTCAATATATATTTATTGAATTGATTTTACAGTGTAAAGTCTTTAACCATTATGAATATCAAGCTGTTTTGCTAAAGGTATAGCTTCTTTAGTGGGGCAGTTTGTGTGCAGAGTTAAAGGTAATTTTACAGTTTCAAATACTACAGGATAATGTAATGGTTAAAACAAAAATGAGAAGACTGTATCTCTAATAATATGACTTATTGCCTGTTCCTTTTAGAAATGAGGTTCTCACCACAGAAGTCTTTATCTCGATACCCAGATCAAGCAGTATACAAAGGTCCAATGCCAATTTCATCTAAAACTTGTTTTGCAGTGTCAGAGTCTTGGTTTTTAGGAAAAGACTTGTGGTTGCTATGGAACTGTTAATAATGATTGCTGCCTGTGCCTCAATTCCTCATACTCCCAATCTCCAACATAAAATCACTTGGACCTGGGCTGCAGGGCAGTAAACAAACTTTTGAGCAAGAATTAACTGGGCTTGGGCATTAGTGTCCTAATGTATCAAATGACATTTGTTATAACCTTGACTTGCACTAGTGGCTCGGCTGTGTCAAAGGAGCTTTTAGTTTCTCGATAGTAGACTGAAATATAGGACGGTCAAACCTTATTCTTCTGCATGAACATCACTCAAAGCAGAAGCATTCTGAGCGCTCCTCTTACAATAAATGTAAAAAAAAATCTTTAGTTTGCATAGAACTGGCCTTAGTGCCAGTCTTTTATTTTTATTTAGAAAAAGAAATGCAATCCTATACTAGATTCAAAAATGGAAAGGGAGAGAGGAAAATATTCCTGTTGAAATATATGTCTATATATTTAAAAAATAAGATCTCATGGAAAAATGACATCTTTGTTGTATTTCTGTGAGGTGTGATCTATGTAATCAGGATCAGTATCAGTTCAGTTGCTCAGTTGTGTCTGACTCTTTGCAACCCCATGGACTGCAGCACATCAGGCTTCCCTGTCCATCACCAACTCCCAGAGCTTGCTCAAGCTCATGTCCATCGAGTTGGTGATGCCATTTAATCATCTTATCCTCTGTTGTCCCCTTCTCCTCCTGCCTTCAGTCTTTCCCAGCATCAGGGTATTTTCCAATAAGTCATTTCTTCAAATGTATTGTAGCCAAAGTATTGGAGTTTCAGCTTCAGCATCAGTTCTTCCAATGAGTATAGGACTGATTTCCTTAAGGATGGACAGGTAGGATCTCTTTGCAGTCCAAGGGACTCTCAAGAGTCTTCTTCCACACCACAGTTCAAAAGCATCAATTCTTCGGCCCTCAGCTTTCTTTATGGTCCAACTCTCACAACCAGACATGACTACTGGAAAAACCATAGCTTTGAATATATGGACCTTTGTCGGCAAAGTAATGTCTCTGCTTTTTAATATGCTGTCACATTAAATGACCATATGTCATTTGGTCATAGCTTTTCTTCCAAGGAGTAACTGTCTTTTAATTTCATGGTTGCAGTCACCATCTGCAGTGATTTTGGAGCCCAAGAAAATAAAGTCTCTCACTGTTTCCATTGTTTCTCCATCTATCCGCCATGAAGTGATGAAACTGGATGCCATTATCTTCGTTTTTTGAATGTCAAGTTTTAAGCCACCTTCTTCACTCTGCTTTTTCACTTTCATCAAGAGGCTCTTCAGTTCCTCTTGACTTTCTGCCATAAAGGTGGTGTCATCTGCATATCTGAGGTTATTGATATCTCTCCCGAAATCTTGATTCCAGCTTGTGCTTCATCCAGCCTGGCATTTCTCATGATGTACTCTGCATATAAGCTAAAGAAGCAGGGTGGCAACATACAGCCTTGACGTACTCTTTTCCCAATTTGGAACCAGTCTGTTGTTCCATGTCCACTTCTAACTGTTGCTTCTTGACCTGCATACAGATTTCTCAGGAGGTAGGTAAGGTGGTCTGGTATTTCAGTCTCTTAAAGAATTTTCTACGGTTTATTGTGATCTACACAGTTAAAGGCTTTGACATAGTCAAAAGCAGAAGTAGGTGTTTTTCTGGAACTCTAGCTTTTTTATGATCCAACAGATGTTGGCAATTTGATCTCTGGTTCCTCTGCCTTTTCTAAATCTAGTTTGAACATCTGGATGTTCTTGGTTCACGTACTGTTGAAGGCTGGCTTGGAGAATTTTGAGCACTACTTTGCTAGCATGTGAGATGAGTGCAATTGTGTGGTAGTTCGAACATTCTTTGGCATTTCCTTTCTTTGGAATTGGAATGAAAACTGACCTTTTCCAGTCCTGTGGCCACTGCTGAGTTTTCTAAGTTTGCTGGCATATTGAGTGCAGCACTTTGACAGCATCATCTTTTAGGATTTGAAATAGCTCAACTGGAATTCCATCACCTCCACTAGCTTTGTTCATGGTGATGCTTCCTAAGGCCCACTTGACTTTGCATTCCAGGATGTCTGACTCTAGGTGAGTGATCACACCATTGTGGTGATCTGGGTCATTTAGATCTTTTCTGTATAGTTCTTTTGTGTATTCTTGCTACCTCCTCTTAATATCTTCTGCTTCTGTTAGGTCCATACCATTTCTGTTCTTTATTGTGCACATCTTTGCATGAAATGTTCCCTTGGTATCTCTAATTTTCTTGAGGAGATCTCTAGTCTTTCCCATTCTATTATTTTCTTCTATTTCTTTGCATTGATCACTATGGAAGGCTTTCTTATCTCTCCTTGCTATTCTTTGGAACTCTGCATTCCAATGGGTATATCTTTCCTTTCCTCCTTTGCCTTTAGCTTCTCTTCTTTTCTCAGCTATTTGTAAGGCTTCCTCAGACAATCATTTTGCTTTTTTGCATTTCTTTTTCTCTTAGATCTGATAGGCAGAGTGCCTGAATCCATGTAATAGACACTTCTTATTCTTGAATTATATTTCTAAGATATGGATCTCGGTGCTTATTAACATATTACCAGTCCTTGGGGGAAAACCAATCCAGTTCTTGAGCTCCAGGCACAATGTTAGGAATGGGTTATTGCATGGGTGTGAAGAAGACATAACTAATTTGGGGACTTCGAAGCCCCACCAGTATGCAAATAATTCAAGAATAATACAGAATAGTTTTCATTTCCACAACTGGTACTCTCTCTAATCGCTACAGTACGTATTTTCTGACATTCATCTCTCCTGATTCTCTATTTTATTGATCAGCATTTTAATGTGTCAAGTGAGGAATAGAGAATAAATGTCTGTCAGTCAAATCCAAAAAGATACCTGAGTGCAGTTTTTCACTGACATGCAGATAGTTTCTAGGAACAAGTGACATACGCATTTTTGAAAAGGAAATGTAAATATTGCATTAGCTCTGGATCTCCCAGCTCCTCAGCTGCAAGAAGTAACAGCAACTTATAAAGGTTAAACAGGCATGTTTAGGACCCTGAGTGAAATTAAGTCTTCAACCAACTGGATGGCATTGTAGAAAGCAAAGGTGTATCTCTGCGAATAAACTGAATGTACAGTTCAATACATACAGTTCAACACATTCATTTTTGCAGGGCTATTTGAGGTATTATAAGGCCTGGTACAAAATAATAAAAATGCAAATAGAACTATCAAATTCATCAAGCTGCTACAATAAATTCAGATGCTCTCCAGAGCTGGCAAGGTGATGTCAAGAAAGTTAAACTTGAAGAATGAGTCTTGGATTTCTAAATGAAATCAGGGAAAAAAGAAAGCAGATTTAAGAGACGAAATCAAGACTGAAACAACTGACGTTACGGCCTACATTTTGAAGACAGGTTAATAATCAGTTCTTTCTGCTTGTTTTAAAATTGTTCCACCAAGAAATTGACATTATTATATGCTTTTTATTTTTTGGTTTATTTAGCCTTCTTCAACAGTCATTGTTAGTTCAACAATATGACATATGGGGTACATTATTGCAAAATAAGGACGTAGCTATATCAGTTATGCCATCAGTACATTTGTTAATACTCTTCCTTTTATAAGGCAAAGCATAGTTTGTTAACACTGTTTCAGATTATCTATATAAGATTACTTATAGTGAGTGGTATATACTGAAGGTAGGAAATCTGCTCTCTGATATAACTGTCTTTAAACTATAATAGTCTTCTCAAAAATTACCATTCTGTAATTAAAAATAAAGCAATATTTTAGTATAATGTTAGGCAATAGTAATAATTACCCTGTCTGAGTAAATGTGCACATACACATAAACACTAGCATACTTTAAGAAGTTAAGAAACATATCAATATTCTGTGAAAATATATAAATAAAATATGACCTGGAATGAAATTACTGTTATGTACAAAAAAAGGAAAACTACAATCTTTCCCTTCCCAACCTGTTGATTCTAACAGCTTATAAACCTACATTACATCATTTGGAGTGCAAGGATTATTTCAAATTTGGAAAACAATAAAGAATAGTATGATTCAACTTCCTAAGAAAAGCAGTATGTATTAAGTTTGAAGATTAATGTTCATTCCAATGTTAAAGAGACATTCTTTTGAATTTCCTTAGAGAGGTACTTGCAGTGTCTTTTATTAAGGAAAAATGCAGCTTTAACATAGTAAAATGTTCTTTTACATTATTTGAAAATATTAGAAAATAAAAATATTGTGAAGATATAACACTATTCCTATATATATATGTTTCTTTAGTATTGTTATATAAGGGTGAAATACTTGAACTAATATCATAAATATTTTACTTTTGAGCACATGCTTTTTTCTCTCTGTCTTCATTCTCTTTGGCATTCTTTGTTTCCTGTTTCCCTATTTCCAACTTCTTTTTAGTTTTTTCTAATAGTCCTGACTTTTCTACATATCTTACTTCATTAGCTGAATGTCTTTCAATTTCATTTCACCCTCATTTCACCCTGTTTCAATAAACAGTGGTTTCTACTATGTGAACTTTCTCTTCTAACTTTTTTCTTTTAAGAAAAGTGTTTTCTTCTTGAAATATAGTTACTTCTTTAGCTTAAATACATATGTATATTATATAGTCACACACTTGAAGAATATAGATTCACAGAGTTCTATGGAAATTCAATATATTATTGATGCACTGTTCAGCAAGCTCATGGAATGACAAAAAATGAATCATATTTCATAATTAGTGTCTTACATAGCCTCTGGCGATTCTGACTTAGCCGCATTGATCAGTGTTTTATGACTGCTCCATTTCTTCTCCTGGGTAGTCTTGAGGAACTACAGAAATGGAAGTAAAGGGTACATTAGAAGCATAGAACCTGGCAGGCTGCCTTCATAGTAAATCTCGGTAACAGCGTGTATGCCCATTGTGGAGCAAGTGATGACTGCCTAGACAGTAACATGGCGTGAGTGGGGAGGGCTGGAGGTGTGTAGGAGTTTGCTTCTAGGCTCTGGTCACCCACCTGACTGAAAATGCAAGCTTGCTCACAGAGGGCTGTGAATTTAAGCAGTCTGGTCCACCTGGAGCACAGCTGGCTGCACCGGCTCCTCTGACCGCTCTGCCTCCTGGGAGGCTAGCACATGGTCTCCCGCATAGCACACCTGCTGGGCCTGTTCCAGGACCACTGAATCCTCCTCTTCATCTTCCACAATAGTCAAGTCGACGTTGCTGTCCATGGCCGAGTCACTCCCTCTCGAGGCCGCGGTCCCAGCATCCCCCTCCGGGCTCTTCCCTTCCACCAGGGCACCGGTGAGAGACGCTTCGGAAAGACCCTCTGCAAACGAGCTCTCCTCGTAGTCATTTGCCATCTCACTGCTGGGCATGTCTTCTGATTTGGTCTCATTCTCTGCCGGGCTTTCTCCCTCTCGGACTTTCTTTCGCCCAAAAGTGAGAGGAGAGACCTTGAAGGGGGAGCTTTTCCCTGAGGATATTTTCTGGTGATTGGAAGTGAGAGATTTCTTAATCTTCTCTCTCCTCTCTACAGATACGATCTTTGTCCCCAGCTTGTTCATCTTCTTCTCAATGTTCTGGCGAGAAAATGCTTTTTTGAGGCTGTCCACTTTCCGGAGACTGGATCTTTTTATTCTCTCTGCCCTGCTCTCTTCCATCTTTTCTTCTGCGCTGTCTTCCAGGGCCTCCTCATCCTGGGCCAATTCATCATCAGATGAGAGGTCCACTGTGTGCAGAGTGTCCTCCAGGGACTTGTTTTCATCGGCGTGCTCCCCCTCCTTCCTTTCCCCTGGGCTGGAAACTGGCTCTTTCACAAACACACTGGCAGGGATCTCATTTTCTTCCTGAAAAGATGGGCAGTGTAGATTTCATGTTAATAACACATGTCACAAATAGTCCTGAACTGCTGTAATTTCTGTGTTATGTGTTTTTGGCATGACAGAAACCCAATGTCTGTGGCTTGCCTTTCTAAAATATGAAGGGTTTATTCTAAACTGATCAAGTCATTCCGCCTCAGGCTGGGTAAGGCCAAGGGCTGCCTGTTGGGAATATTACGAGGGCATCTGGCAAGGGCTCTATCAGTGACAGGCAGGGAGGGAAGTGGGCTGTGGTTCAGATAGACCAGGAAGCTGCCTAGATAAAGGAGCTAAAGTAAGTTACTGCAAACTCAGAAGGGCCTCTCTCTCCTACCCTTAGGCTCTATTCCTGCCAAAACCCACTGCAAAAGAGCCTGGAGGTCAAATTAGAAGATAAAAGTGAGGACTTCCCAGTTCTCGCCCCTGCCCCCATCTTTTCCTCAAATGTTACTGCTGCTGCTGCTAAGTCTCATCAGTCGTGTCCGACTCTGTGAGACCCCATAGACGGCAGCCCACCAGGCTCCCTTGTCCCTGGGATTCTCCAGGCAAGAATACTGGAGTGGGTTGCCATTTCCTTCTCCAGTGCAGGAAAGTGAAAAGTGAAAGTGAAGTCTCTCAGTCATGTCCGACTCTTCGCGACCCCATGGACTGTATCCCACCAGGCTCCTCCGTCCATGGGATTCTTCAGGCAAGAGTACTGGAGTGGGGTGCCATTGCCTTCTCCTCAAATGTTAGACACCAACATTTGTTAGACACCAGGTTCCCTCCCCATGTAGAAGTCAAAAGAAAAGGTATAGTCAACCTTCCTATCTGTTTTTTTTTTTTAATTTAAATTTTATTTTTTAAATTTTAATTTTTTAAAATTTAAAATTTAAAGTTTTTAAAATTTAAAAATGCACACTAATTTTTCTAATGGGGCTTCCCAGGTGGCACTAGAGGTAAAGAATCAGCTTGCCAGTGCAGGAGAAATAAGAGATGTGGGTTCGATCCCTGGGTCGGGAAGGTCCCCTGGAGGAGGGCAAGGCAACCCACTCCAGTATTCTTGCCTGGAGAATCCCACAGACAGAGGAGGCTGGCGGGCTACAGTCCATAGGGTTGCAAGGTCAGACACAACTGAAGCGACTAAGCATGCATAATTTTTCTAATGACATAAATTTGGAGTCAAGGAAGGAAGGTCCAGCCTTACTGGGGACCCAACTCATGAAGCCCTGTGGTTTAGAACGTCCTTTGTGAGCATTATAAGGAGAGGTGATATACTATGTCCAATTTCTGGAGTCATCGGGGGGACACATGCTGCCAGGCATAGCTTATCAAGCCTATCTGTTAAGTAGGACTTGCTTGGGCAAGAATACTTCAGCCCCCACCTACAGTGAGCAGAGAAACTCAGGAATCTGTCCCCCTCCCCTTATTCCCAGCACACCCCTTTCTCCAGCTTCTAGGTGTATAAGGCTCTGCCTCTTGCTAGGCCGCAGGGAGCAGAGCCTGAAAACTTGCTCCAAAGTGCAAGGGAGGTGGCTTTCCAGCATTGCAAAGCAAAGAGATTTGAATTCAAACAGCCTTGGGTCACACAACAGAGGAATCCCTTGATTTTTTTATAGTTGTCTTTAAATATAGGACAATGAGAGCCAGCCAGTAAGGTGCCTTCACATTTTCACTGGGAGAAATGGCCCTGGGCAGAGCTTGTGGCAGGAGGCCTGAGTCTCAATCCCTGCGGCACTGTACAGTGGCTGGGAGGCCTTCAGCAAATAACTTAATCTCCTTGGGTCTCAGTTTCTTCCAAATGTGAGCAAGAGGATTTGACCTAGATTAGCAGCTTTCAGACCACATCCCCAAGTGTGTGAGGGGTTCTGCAAGAATGCTGAGGTGGGCCAGGCTCTGGAGCCCACTGCCAGCCGGGTTTGCAAGCTGAGTCTCAGTGTTACCTGATTGTATTGTGGACTGTCCAGTACAGTTTCAGTTTGAAAAATAACTGGTTTAGTGAATTTATAAGTCCATGTGGGAGCTAAACTTCTTGCAAAGTTTATGTTAATGGTAAGAATTTTCCTTCCCATTTGGCAATTTTGATTGACTGAAAAGTCAATAAAACTGGGGTTATGATCACAAATATGTTCTACGGGTGTATACCTTTAACTTCTCCCTACAAAGATTAAGTGAACTATGTTTTAATCTAGAGAAAATTAAAAATCCCTCTCTTTATTAATCACCACGTAGTATAATTTCAGTACTCTCTGAAAAGATACAGCCCCATGTCTCCCCCTTACACACACATACTCATAACAGAGTCCTTTCCCGGCATTGCTTAGAAACAAAGTTTTGGGTAGAGCAGAAAGCGGGGCATCTGGTTGAAGAGACTCCTTGGTTGAATGAAGAAATCACAAACTCTGTTCCCCAGAGCTTTCTCCACACTCTCCCATTTTGAATATTACAGAATGTGTCAGAAACAGTATAAAAAAGTGAAAAACTGAAAGGTGCCCGGGATTCCCATGAGTCATTTATAACATGGACCTTTACAGAGAGCAACTCTGCCATGTTACAAGTCTCGACTGGTCTCTTTCTCGTTGCTGTGTATTCCCTGAGAGGGTGGGAACTTCTGTCTCTCGTTCACTGTCATGCCTCAGTGATTAGGATAGTGCCTGACAGCTAGCACATATCTGGTGAATGAGTGTGTGTTGGGTGAGGAGGCTTCCTAAGAGAGCACTGGGGATGGGTGGAGTGGCGCGTGCCCCTCTGTCGGACACTGTGAAAGAATGGACTTAGCTCTGTGCCTGGAAGGACATCTGCTGACTGCTGCTGCCGCTGGGAAAAAAGAAGAACCAGGCCTATGGGGTATGATGGTTTTCATTTTAAGAGAGGATTTTATTCTCAGTGGATGAGTGGCAGACTGCGGAAATAGCTAGGGCTCTGATACTTAGTCCAGAAGCAAAATTACTTCTGGGATTTGACAAGAGGGTTGGGAAGGTTTGACAGGAGTTACTTGCAGGAAAGGAAGAAACCAAAAGCTCAGTGAAATGTTATTAAAAGTCCTCAGTGAAGAAGGCAGAAAGTCAGGTGGAAAACTGTAAAAATAAGCCTTGGTTACTAGATAAGAAGTACATTTTGTGTAGTATAATCTCAGGGTAATCAAAAGATTTCTCTGATAACTTCCCTTTTTTCAACCTCCATAAAAGATGGACAAATTAATTGTATTTCTAAAAGACTTAAATTAATAATATTTCATTTTTAATACAGTACAAATTTTACAGTCAAAAAAGCACAGTTAACTGTTGAGTCTTAGACTTTTGTCTCACTTATCACATGTCCTTTGAGGACAGGTTTGGGAAAAGTCCATTATCAGGTGAATCAGAAGTCATCTGTTGGTAGATCACACTGCATGCATGAAGGTAGTTGAGGGAGGGTGGGAAACTCAGTTGAATTCTTTCATACAATGCTGGGGAAACTTATACAAGAACTCTTTGATGCTAACCATGAAAGTAAACCTAGCAGATACAGACATAATCCAGAATGAGTTGGATGTGTCTTTGTGCAACTGGAAACAAGTGAGGTATGTCTTCTTGGCCAACTGCTATGCTTCTGCGGTCATCTTAATTACGCAAGTGGGATTTTGTGTTATGTCTACTGGACAGTGTTTATTTTATGACTTCTTATAGTTCTGTTCTGAAGGTCAGTCCTTTCCTTTCACACAGGAATTTGTGAACATCTAAGTACATTAGGTCTTACACTTCCATAATGTTTGTTTAGAAGCCGAAGAATGCTAATACTCTTCAAAATCTCTATTCTTTAATAAAATATATAGATGCATTTGACTATCAAGTAACAGTTAGAGTGGTGGAAATTCAACTTGAACTGCAGACAGTGGCTCCTCTGTAACTGCACTGTTCCCCAGGTGTCCAGTCTTACCTGCTGACCTGTCCTTGTTTAGTCCCTAACATACATACCTCATGGAAACACTTGATGTTTTATTTTTACCTGCCTGTGGGTGACGTGATACTTCTGCCTTCAGCCTCCTGCTGTAATGTTTTAAATCTATTTTCTCTTATATATTCTAAGATTGATGGCTCTTTCAAGGGAGAGGATCAAATATCATCCTCAATTCTGTCACTGTTTAACTATGCTAGTTACCTATATATTCACTTTGGGTTTGTAACTTCTTAATATGGCATTAAGAATCCCTTATGGGTTGCGTAGCTTCCATGGGTAGTTCTTCCCAGTAGAGGCCCCCAGCAGCAGTTGACTGTTTGCCCTGCAGATTTATTTGCAAAAAGGTATGTAGCCCCACTGATGCAGCTGCTCCTGGTTCTGACCTTTTATAGGAGCCTTGCTAAAGTGAAAAGTGTTAGTCATTCAGTTGTGTTCGAATCTTTGTGACCCCATGGACTGTAGCCCATCAGGGTTCCTCTGTCCATGGAATTCTCCAGACAGGCACGCTGGAGTGGGCCATCATTCAGCACACTTCTAACATATATTTATATTAATATTATTTGAATATGTTTTCATGCTTATACCATGAAAGAGAAAAGGACTGAAAAGAACTCTTGAGAAGCGGTATTTTTCCTTGAAGTTTCTCTTGTTTGCTGTTCATATTGATTCTTGTGGACTAATAGTCTCCATCTTGTATGTAGATATCAACATAGAGAAACTGGAAAACATGCTGGGCATTTCTTGGGTTGATGCTCATGGAAACAAAGCCTCTTTGTCCATAAAAAATAGATACACACACAACGTTAAAGGAGAAGAAGATTCTATGACTAGCATTAGAAAAGGAAGCCTACAGTAAGTCATTTAAAAGCTTGAATAGGCAGTTTGCTCTCCTGTCACTAACTTATCATTCTCATTGTTAGGAAACAATAACAAAGGCGGTTACATTCCCACAGGGATGTGGTGGCATCCTGGAGGGATATGAGGACCATAAATTTGTGTCCATGGAATGTTTCATCCAATAATTTCTAAATACTAGTTATTAAAATGGAACTATGCCCACCTGACATTCTGATTTATAGGTCTCGTTTACACATTGATGGTTTTCTCCAATTTGTGTTTCTGGAGGTATAGATTGCCAAGTGGATAAAGCCATTGATTAGAACTGCACCCCTAAGGCAGGTGTCAGTGGAATCAGCAAGTCATAAGAATAAAATGCATTAGTTATCATCCCTGAGCAGTCTTTCACATTCTCGAGGATTTAAAAGTTTCATTATTTTTCAGTGTTATCAAGGGTTCAATTCTTTTTTAAGATCACACTGGTAAGGTGTTCTTTGTTGTACACAAAAACCCACAAAACAAAAAACAAACTACACTGAATTACTTAAAAGCTCTTGTAGAAAACCCAGTAAACATGAACTTTGCCATAGTGAGATTATAGTGTTTGTTTTCACTCATTTCATAATTCAACTACAATTTATATTATTAATCAAATGAAACCTTGCCAGTCACTTTGCTTCTGAGGGCCTCTGCTCCTTTGATATAAAATGAGGTTAAACTAAATGATTATTGAGGTGCTGGTGGCTCAGACAGTAAAGCGTCTGCCCACAATGTGGAAGACCTGGGTTCGACTCCTGGGTCAGGAAAATCCCCTGAAGAAGGAAATGGCAACCCACTGCAGTACTCTTGCCTAGAAAATTCCATGGATGGAGGAGTCTGGTGGGCTACAGTCCATAGGGTTGCAAAGAGTTGAACATGACTCAGTGACTTCACTTTCTAGCTCAAAAATACTTGGTTCTGTGATATTAACTTAAATCTCGCAAAAACTTGTTAACAGATTGCAAAGTGATCTCACAGGTACAAATGCAAAACATTTTTTTTTTTTTCCATTCAAGAATCAAAACTAAAAAAAAAAAAAAAAAAAGAATCAAAACTGTAGGACCTGAGTTGCACTGGAGAACATTCATCATTTGTTCGAACAGATACAGATTACAAAACAGCAGAGGGGGCAACATTTACGTGGAAGCCTTGCATCTGGGAATCTAGACTTTTAATATATGAGAGAAGTAATGATTTTTTTGAAGAAATACTGACAATAATCAGTTACTTGTTTAAAATGCCTGAAACAATGCTGACATTCAGTAAGTGTAAATTATAACATAAAAATTAGTATTTTGTTTATCTCCTCAACTAAAGGTCACTGGATGATTAGCATATCAAAACCAAAATCCCCTTATTGGAATATTAATCAATGTGATATAAATATCGTGAGTTGTCATATAAATGTGGCTTTGATTACCTATATGCCCATTTCTTATAAGTCTGTACTAAATTAATGGTTTTCAGAACAGTGGCTTTGGATGAAGTATAGTCTATAAAAGAATCAATTAAAATAGTCTGAAGATGTTATATTTTTAGCACCTTTCTAAAATTCTGTTCTTATCAAAGGAACCCAAATGATGAATATTTGAACACATTTATAGGCTTGGTTCTCCATGAATATAGTCATGGTAAATATCTAACTTCTACTCTTTTCACCCAACTTCACAATTTTTTGTGGATGAAAGTGTAAACTGTTCATGAGTACTCTCATTTTGTTCCCTGGATTTGAAATCATTCCCAGACTGCTTTTTCAAATAATCATTACTAGAACTTTAAGAGCCTTAAGTGGGTATCACACCCTCAGGGCCAGTTACTGTGAAATTCTAGTCTCTTCAATCAACAGAGAAAATTTCCTCTTAACTGTAAATTCACTGATTTTCTGTACAGATTTTATTTTTAGTAAAAGATACCTATGCACTTACAAGCAAAGTATTAGTCTTATTAGTCTTTAGCATTTGCTTTATGATCAGCAACCCCAGTGAGTCTTATTTCATTTATACCGGCTTCTGTCACAGTATTTTGAATTCAAACATAGATCTTAAGCTATTATTTTTAAAAAATATAAAAAGGGAAGCTGCTAAATTTAACAGGGATTTTACAGTTTATTGCTCAAAAGGAGATGAATTTTCTGCAGTTTTAGATTCTACTGGTTATAATTTGAAGTAATTGCTAATGCATGAGAGGTTTAACTGCTACAACAATGTTATAAGTTCAGCACAGACTTAAATGGCACTTTAAATAGGACAAATTTCAGAATTTAAAAAAAATGCTAATATATAAGTATTTAGTAGATCAACAAACCAACCAACCAAAAGGCACCAGCAGATTTTAGACAACGCAACAGGACTTCACAAACTGGAAGCATAATCTTCTAAACACTACAGGGCTGAATGTGTTCTTGTCAGATGACAGACTTTCTTCCCTCACTCTTACTTTTACATTAATTTTTTTGTCTGAAACCGGAAAGTCTAGCAGAGGGGTCAAGTAGACCAAAAGTGACAAACAGCTTCAAGACCTGAAGGGGCGCCTGGTGCAGTCTCTGCCCTCCTCACTCTTCAGGTCTAGAAAGGGTCCACCCTGTGCCCCAGCACAGTGAAGACTACGCAGCCACGAGAAGTGGGTATTTAGAGCAGGCCCTCTGGGCAGAGGTCTGTGCTCTTAAAGGATTTTGCTTTCTTTTGCTCTGGTGGTAACTGATTTCACCAAGCAGTTGTTATACAATGTATGGCAAGGAGTGGGGATGAGTGAATGAATGTGTGTGTGTAGCTTTTAATAAATAGCACATAAAAAAGCAAAAGCATAGCTGTTTGCAGATCCTAGGTAGGGTGGGATCAGTTTTTTTACTAAAAAGCCATATTTCTAACCAGCACAGGTAGAGCTGCCTCTCCATGCAGGTCCACCCAGGAAGAGCTTCTATTCTTTGAGCTCTTATACCATGACAGTCACTAGTCATTTTGAATATGTTAATCCACTTATTTCTCACCCTATGAGAGAGAGATGTGGGAAGAAGCATTAATATTTAAGAGCACATGCTTTGGAATCAAATAAATATGAGGTTAAATTCCAGCTTGACCACTGCTTACTAAATAACTTCAGACAAAATGTAAGCATCTCTGAATCTCAGCATCCTCATCTGTAAATTGGGGCAACTGAGATAAACAACAGAAAGATGCTTAGCAGATTCTGCAGGGCTTATTAAGAGCTCAAAATACTTTTGCTCTTATTAATATATTCAAATATTAATAAGATGTACAGATGAGGAAACAGAAGCTTGGAAAAGCTAGAAAATGTGCACAAGAGCACATAATTGACTAGCAGTGAAACTAGGATTTGAAACAGTGTCTGTATGACAAAACGTATCTTTTTTCAACCCCTATACTGGACCATTCTATAACACAATTTATTATTATATCCATTGGCATAATGAGTATAGTAATATAAGAACTGTAATGGATATAATAATTTACTACTCTAAAACCCCCTACTTTAAAAGTAGTCCAGAAAGAGGAAGTTTCCCACTGAAGGACTTCACTTGTATTTGTTTTTTCAAAATGGTCAGTTTGCAGTTAGCGTCCTGACAGTTAATATTTCTGATATACTTTAGGCTAATAAAAGATCTTACATGACTTAAAAAAGGTCCAGTTCCTTGCCTCTAATCATTTATCTCCTAAACTGTTCTTTGAAAAATGTCCTTGGGGGCTGTTTGCTAAGAGGCTCTGAATGGAGCTGAACACACTGCTTTGGATTCTTGTAGCCTCTACCGTAGTCTTGAGCCCATTTCACCTTATCCTCACTATATGGAGAATTCCTATCATTTCTGGCTGTAATTTCACACCTGTCAATCCACTGTGACAAAAAGACCACAGCAGGGCTTCACCAGCAGGACATGTCTTTAAGTTTCCAACAGTTTTTTTTTTTCTCTTTTTTCCAGACGTTATATTTACAGTTCCCTTGAAATTTTTAGTTACTTATCTTCCCCCATCCCTCCCTCCAGCACCCACAGAACATCCGTGGCAAAACAAAACAAAAACTGATGCTAGCATAATTGTGATTTCCTCTACTAGATAAATAATTTCTTGTTTTTCCTCCTTCACTGAGGGATAGGACAAGAGATAATCTCTCTGATTCATACTGGAAGGAGGGAAATTTCCTTTGATGACTCAGATTTAAACAGGTCTGTACATGTTTGGTTTTGTTTGGAGATCAGTATTTAATTTAGAAATGCCTTGAGAGTTGAGATTTATAATATCTTTTAGGCTAATAATACAGGGATCTTGTATGACTTGAGAAAGGCGCAGTTACCATATCTCTCTTCAGTTCATCTGGTGCATGAAAAGCTATTTCATTTGCATTAAAAGCTAAAAAATTTCCAGGGTGCAAAAGCCTGCAAGGTATAGGAGGACATCAGCTGCCTGAAGCTTTATAACATCAAGTGTAGTTTGGGGAGGACAAAAAAGCAGCGAGATGAGTCTTTCCTTTTATGGAGGAAGGGGGCTTAGGTTCTGACTTGGCAGAGCAGATTCATTTAGAAAAAGAAGGCTCCCTCGGTTTAAATTCCAGTTTCTAAATCTCTTTGGGGAGATGAAGGCTCTTCTTGTGTGCCTTTCACAATCAAACAGTTGGTTATAGCCTCTCCCCTCCATGGCTTTGAAATCCTCTCCTATTCACATGGTCACAAGCAGACAGCCCTGGGGCAGGGATGGCAGTTGCTTCCTGGGCTCCACACTGGCTGGGTTCCACTGGGCGGAAGGGCTTCCAGCATTAGGCAGGGCTGCCCTTGGATTGACAAATGCCCACTACTTAGGGGAACAACAGCCCCAGGCAACCTCCCTGTCCCCGAATAGCCTTTTGCTACATTAATTGCATCATTGAGGCATTAAAAAAATTAAGTGGCCTTTTTATTCCAAGGCAACCATTTGAAGAAGAAAATATTCTGGACTAGTCTTTGTAACTATTGTACTTTACAGTTATGGTCTCTCTGAATAATGAGAAGCGTATCTAGCGAGTGTGTAGAGTTATGCTTTATAGTTTTAGTGCATCATTTGCTAGAAAAGAGTGCAACAAGATTACTTTGGCCAAAAGTCTTAATAGAAAGAGGCTAGTTCATTTCTAATGGAATCAGTCATCAATACTTAGTTCCCCAAACACTGGTGACCTTTGGACAAAGGGACGCTTTAAAAAGTTATGAATTTGCTCGGGCCTGGTGCACTGGGAAGACCCAGAGGAATCGGGTGGAGAGGGAGGTGGGAGGGGGTATCGGGATGGGGAATACATGTAACTCCATGGCTGATTCGTGTCAATGTATGACAAAACCCACTAAAATGTTGTGAAGTAATGAGCCTCCAACTAATAAAAATAAAAAAATTAAAAAAAAAAGTTATGAATTTGACTTGTTGCTTAAAAAGCAAAACTCACATAGTTCCCTCATTTCCACAAAGAGTTAATAAATAGCCGCTGAATTAACTTGCCCTGTCCAACTAACAGCTGCAGTCAGAGCCCCACGTTCACAATGCAGAGACAAATGAACTTGACTAGGTTGCCTGCACCTAGTCACCTTCCCAACCTGTACGGAGTGCATCCACCTGCTCTTGACAAGTGACTCCACCCTGCTAATTCCTGAGGCACTGCTTGGGTTTAGGCTGCAGTTATCCGGGAAATTCCCACCCAGTGTGCAGATTCCACAGGCGCCTGCAGAAGGCAGCGAGGACAATGCCTTGTGTGTGTGTGTGTGTGATCTCTGACAGGCAGGACAGCTATACAAATGGCTGGGACTGAGATCCTGGCTGCCGAGGAGGCCCAGCTGGGTGGGAGGAGAGCAGGGGCACTGACCTGGAAGATGAGCACTTTGAAGTGGTTGCGCCGGAGGAGCTGGGCGTGGTTGTCCTCCAGCCGCTTCACCTGCGCGCTCTGCCTCTCCATGCGCTCCTTGACGGCGCGCGTGTGCGCGCTAACCTTGCGCGACTTCTCCAGCAGCTTGCTCACCGTGTTGCTGGTGGAGGCCTGGTACTTGGAGAGCTTGGTGAGGTCGTTCTGGATACCCTTCACCGAGCCCTCCAGGCTGATCTGCCGCTGCTCCATCTTATGCTGGTTCTCCTGCACGGCGTCGAGCATGTTCACCAGCTTGTCCAGGAGCGTGAGCACCGTGACAGCGTTCACCTGCGAGTTGTCCCGGATGGCTTCCTCCGTGCTCCCCAGATGCAGGCTGGGGCTCGGCGTGGAGGACGGCACCGGACTGGAGCTGGCCGGCTTCTCCGGCCGCACGTTGGGAACTGGGTGCTGGAACTTTTCGGCTTGTACGGCGTCCTCCCCCATGGCTGCTGCACGGGTGGGAGCTTGCCTCTGGCCCCGGCGAGAAGGACGGTGGTTAGGGGGTGCCGAGCCTCGCCCTCTGGTTGGAGCTCAGAGCACCGCTCTCTAAGACTGGCAGAGGTTCAGACAGTCAACAACTGGCTACACTGATCAGGGGAACCGCATTCCAGCTGCTCTTAAAAGCCCTACTCCACCCTGTGGGAGGCGAAGGATACAGAACTGAGAACCACTCAGGGTTCAGAGGCATGTACACGGCTTCCTAAGCGCGTTCTCCTTGGCACAGGGCCCTTTCCTGAAGGTTTACCTTTTCTTTCCTGTGCCTCTTCCCTTTTAAGAATAAGTTCAATGTCATATTTCACTCCTGACTTCATCTAGAGGCGGAGAAAAACATGCTAATTTGGCCCAGCGCCACAGGCTCCAATTGGCTAAAGCTAGTAAACTTTTCTCTGGCAGCTATGCAACGTATGCTACAGAGTGCCTGGTTTGTTTTTTTTTTTTTTTCTTCCTGGATACAAGTTATTGTAATGGAAAGTATTGTTTGCCTTTGCCCTAGAACAGACTGATGCGCTTCAGAATGCCTGGTGTCCACTGAAAGAGGCCAAATTTAAAGGGTACTTGTAGTCAAGCCAGTAGTGTTAGTTTTTAATTTTCAAAGGGATAGAAGTAACTGATAATGACAAGAACAGCCCAGTTCTCACTCTTGCAATTGGAGATGCAAGATAAAATGAAAGAGACCGAAATTCAGGGATGTTAAAACATCCAATCCTGTTATGGATGGTTATCATGTAATACAGAGGGGAACTTTTTGAATAATCACTTTAAACAGTTTCTTATGAGAAGTAAAATTGAAACAGGAAAGGCCCAATAAAAAAGGTGTGGTCTATTTAAGAACCTACCATGCTGATTTATTGTAACTAATTTTGAATCAGGGTCAGAGGTTTTCTCAAATACCCACCTCTGCAAGGCATTTATTGACACGTGCCCAGAAGTACGACTCTCAGGCAGGTTGAGTTGGAGTTTCTGAAGTGCTTCTAATGTTTGACATTTCCAAATTCCTACTCAGTGAAGTGGCACACCTGTTCTGAAAAGTGGCCCTGCTCAGCTGAGCCCTTGGGACATGGGGCTTATTTCCTGAAATGACTTTACATGCTTGAATTGGTTTTAAACGTATCCAGCCTTTGGAAGAGCTTTAGCAGGAGGTTTGTAATAGGCCTTCTATGAACAGTTTTGAGAACAAATGCCAGCAGGTTTTGGGTCAGGGATTGATAATGGATAAAGTGCGGTTCTTCAATAGCAGCATCTACATGTGAACCAGTCAGTCAGTTGGCCATTCATTGTTACATTTATTGAACACATGAGTCCACACTGCTCAGCCCTTTGCTTGGTGAACTGTCTAGAGGATACTCATAAAGTGTGGCCTAAGACCCTGTCCTCAGTGCGTATGCCTGCTAATTAGGGAGATGAAGCAAAGATTTTACAGAGGTCCCCAATTTTCTTCAGATAATTGGTACCCTCCCAAACCCACTTAAATTGAATCTTTTAAAAATAGGGAGGACAAAAGTAAAAGTATTTGGTTGAGACATTATCTTTAAAAAAAATGTAAGAAAATTATTAAAATTGATTTACCTTACATTTAAAAAATTTAGGTGGTCAGTGATGTGTTAAACATTAGAACAAAAGCTGAATCAAGTTTTGATTTTGAGAAGCACAATTTTCTAACAAAATTATATGGTATCATGACATAACATCCTTTTTACGTTTGACTTCTGTGGGCAAATCATAAAGAGGGTCATTATTGCAAAAATATTTGAGGGCTTCATCAATTTTCCAAGAGCCTCTCTTGAATTTTGACATTCTAATCATTCCCTTTTGAGGCACTTACTGTGCCATCATCTGTGTGGATTTTTTTCTTCTTCAAATGTTAACTATTCCAGCTGCTGATTCTCATTTCTCAGAAGAGTTGCCCACAGTTCAGGGGCTTCTCTAATGTTACCTTCATCAACTTCATGATTTCTTAACATGTTTTGAAAGATTTGCAATTTCATGCTATAATCACTTTGCCCCAATTTTGCCTTGATTTGCACTGATTTTGCATTGCATTGTTGGAGACTGTATAATCAGTTAGATGAATAGAGACATTAAAGACATGGAATGAGATGGGAAAAGGAGAGAGGCTAGTTGTTAAACAGGAAAAAAGGTTTGCAGGTGGCTTATTTATTTTTTAAAATTAATTTTGAGTAACACAAGTAACAGTTGTCTATTGCTGTGGAAGAAACCAGCCGAAATTCAGTGGCTGAAAACAACCATCATGTGTTTTCTTTACTCATGATTCTGGGATTGGCTAGGCAGGGCTCAGATGGAATGGGTTATCTCTACTAGACATATTCACCTAGGAATCTAGATGGTCTCAGTCTCATTTCTGGCTCGTTAATTGAGATGAATGGAATTCTGGAATTTCTCTGTCTTCTATCTTTAAGCCTCCAGGGACTCTCCCTCTGATATCTCTAGTAGAGAACTGGGTTCCCAAGCAGTGGAAACAAAAGCTGCAGGATCTCTTAAAGCTAGGCTCTGGAACTCTGTCCCCTTGTCACTTTCTTCACATTCTGTTGGTCAGAGCAGGTCAGTCAGTTTCAAGGGGACAGGAAATAGGCTTCACCTCTTTAGGGGAGGAGCAGCCACGTCCCATGATACAGGTTGAGCAGCATGGCAAAGATTGTTGTAGCCATCTTTGGAGACAGTCTGCCTCAGCCTGAATCTACTTTTTTCTTTCAAAAAACTATTACAGATAAAACCAAAGGCCCTATTAGTCACCATTTTTGTTTCATTTCCTTTTGCCTTTTGTCAGAAATAATCATTTTTATGGATTTGGAGTGAATGATTGGAAATTATAGGTGATTAGTTTTGTAGTGGGCTTCTCAGGCATCTTGGCAGTAAAGAATCCGCCTGCCACACAGATGTGGGTTTGATCCCTGGGTCATGAAGATCCCCTGAAGAAAGGAAATGGCAACCCACTCCAATATTCTTGTCTGGGAAATCCATGGACAGGGAAGCTGGGAGGGCTACAGTCCTTGGGGTCGCAAAGAATCAGACACGATTTGGTGAGTAAAACAACAACAACAGATTCTTTAGTGACTAGTTTCATGTTATGATGTAATTTGCTGTGTTGCCCAACCGTATAATCACAGGATCCATGAGGAGCTGTTTAATAATATAATGGGAACCAGTCCTGTACAAGATAGCATATGGCTAAGTAATAGTGTGTGACATAAATTCTAAGGGCATTGAGAGTTTGTACAAGAAGAAAGTAAACACAATAAAAGAAAGAACTGTTGGTGAGTTAGAATTTGAGGAAATCCTGAGCAGATACAGTCGCTTTCTACCTGATCTTAAGCCCTATTTCTGTCTGAGAGAGATTAGTGAAATTCAGCAATCAATTCCTAAGAGAAATTTTTGGAATATTAAATCTACTTACTGCATACTGTGATGTTCCTCAAAAATTAGGTAATGGAGTTAGACTTGATACAATGGCAGATAGAAGGCTCTTAGAGGTTTTTGAACATGTGAAAGTATGTGTTTAAGAAAAATTAGTAAAGCAGTAAAATGTAGCAAGAGGTTGCTTGGTTTGCAATGGTTGTTGAATGGGAAATAAGTGCTGGGTGTTGGAGCTGCAAATGTGATTAATATATATTTGTGGCCGTTTAAAAGCTCCCACTTTACTGGGAGGACTAAGCAGGTAGACAAATGCTGGTATGGATATACAGGCGTGGTGTTGGAATGGGGTGACATGAGGGCTTTAGTCATGGCAGGGGACAGTTAAGGGTCTAAATTCTCTAACTGACTTCCAGCTGTGTACTGTTACCTCAAATATCTAAGTGGTTTAATCACGGAAGTCACTCCAAAAAATGCTTTATTATTGGCTAAGGCATCCATCTCGACCTCCATGTGGTTTCCTCTTCATTTTTGTTGTTGTTTAGTTGCTCAGTCATGTCCAGCTCTTTGCGACCTTATGGCCTGTAGCCCGCCAGGCTCCTCTGTCCATGGGGTTATCCCAGACAAGAATACTGGAGTGGATTGCCATTTCCTTCTCAAGAGGATCTGCCTGACACAGGGATTGAACCTGTATCTCTTGCAAGTCCCCTTACAGGAGGATTCTTTGCTGCTGAGACACCAGGGAAGCCCTTATTGCAGATCATTAGTAAGCTCTAAATCTTGGTTAACCCTTAGTATAATTTTTAAACCAGAGGCAGAGGCAGAGGCAGATCAGTGTCCTCCTTGGTTGGCCTGTTCCATTTAAACCCGTATGGGAATCCTGATATTCTTGTTCTTCCTATTGTGTCAGTGATAGGAGGCCTGGAATGATGTGCCCACAGAAAAGAAAGTTCTTCTCAATGGCTAAAGAAGCAGAGAAGGCTAAGCTGGGTACTCCATGTATCTTTTCTTTGAGCCCTTAGTATTCAAAAGCCTTTCAAATGATGGCTTGCCTCTTGACTAGGTCATACAAATACATAAACCCTATGAAAGAAAGAGGAACAGCATAAAACATTGAGTGTTTTTTGTTTTTGTTTTTTTTTAAGACATAGGAGAGAAAGAGAGAGAGAGAAATAGAAACAGAGGAAACAAAAGGAAAGTATCTTCCAGGAGAAGGAGAAATCTTCACCTTTTACCTCTCCTTAATGAAATATCTTTCTACCATCTACCATATAAATGTGATGTCTCCTTTATGTCCCTAACTTCTGGCTGTTGAGAGGCAATTCTCCATGATTCTTCATATTTCTGAATGTCTTTTGAGCAGAAACACTGACAATCTTTTGTCCTGGTCTGCCTTTTCAAAAATTTTTGTATAGTGAGCAACTTTGAAAAGTAGAGATAGTAGCAGAGAATAGAGAAGGAGCAGACAGTAGAGCTATTTGATGTCCAGTGTGTTAATGTTTTCCTCTGGGGAAAGGTTAGACAGGTTGTTTGCCACCTCTTATGAAAGCTTGAAATTTCCTAAACTTGGGGCTCCTCATAGGTGATGCAAATCTGTAATGTGCAGCATCTACCTGTCCCCACCTCTGTGTCACTCGCATGGGGCCTGGGGGGGGAGGCAAAGGGAACTAATATGAACATGAAGTTTATGTTCCTGCCGTATCATGAGTAGTAGTCTTTGTTTCTAAGTCTGGAGTCTCTGAACTTCTGCCATGAAAACTGTGGCAGGTTTAACATGTTTGTTTGCAAGTATGGTTAAAAAGTCTGATCATTCACAGTTCTTGACACTGGTCAGTTTTTCATCTAACCATAACATCTTGTATGAATGAAGTTAAGAGAATGAGGTTGAGAATATGGAAGCTTGTTTAATGACAATGGAACCAGAAAGCTCAGATGGCATTTGCATTTGACCATGTTGCCTGGAGAGATGTGTCTGAAGATGATTTCTAGTGGTAATCTTGTCTTGGCACATTAGGGATTTCTGATGGCAGGGCATACTTACAACCTTTGAATCAAGAGAGAAAGGCCCCTACACACTAGGAAAGTAGATATACTGGAATCTTTGTGGTTATAGGTTTTATTTTGGAAGTTGGGGAAGATTCCTGTCAAGAGAAACAGAGCTTCCATGGCCATATTCTTGCTTGGGAGTTTTGATCTTGGTGAGTGGCATGGATGTTTGCTGTCTAGAAACCCAGTGGCTCGATGGTAAAAAATCTGCCTGTAGTGCAGGAGACTCAGGTTCAATCCCTGGGTCTAGATGATCCCCTGGAGAAGGAAATGACAACCCACAGTATTCTTGCCTGGAAAATCTCATGGACAGAAGGGCCCAGTGGGCTACAGTCCATAGGGTTGCACAGAGTGAGATACCACGGAAGCAATCCCCTTAGCGGATCCCCCTTAGCAGCTTAGAGGTGCAGTCTAATTCCGACTTCCTCATACAGTATCTGGAATAGCCTTAGTGGCTTGCTTGACCGAATAGAGTGAGTCAAAAGTAACGCGCTGGTACTTCTGAAGTTAGGACATGTGAAGGTTTGTAATCTTATCCTGGGTTTCTTGGGATACTAGCTTCATATTAAAAAATCTGACTATATTGAACCTTCCATGCTGTGAAGGAGCCTAAGGTAGCTCCCTCTCCATATGGAGAGGATATGAGGAGAAAAAAATATATGAGGTAGTTGTCTGAAGTATCTTAACTACTTCCTTTCCTCTTCCTTGCCCAGGTGATGCCACAGTTGCTGTGGAGCAGAGATGAGCTGTGTCCAGTCTACATTTCTGACCCACAAAACTGTATGTCTATTAATTTTGGTTTTATGTCACTAAGTTTTACAGTGGTTATACAATAATAGGTAACTGTTTGCATGTAGTTTGCAATGAGAATGCAATTCATTAAGAATTATTATTAACAGTGTAAGTTTGTTCACAGAACTCCTGTATCTGATATTTTTATATGTCCTACTATCCCCAGAAGTTAACTCCTGAAATAAGACTGTTGCTGTTGTCCAGTCACTCAGTCGTGTCTGACTCTTTGTGACCTCATGGACTACAGCACGCCAGGCTTCCCTGTCCTTCACCATCTCCCAGAGTTTGCTCAAATTCATATCCATCAAGTTGGTGACACCATCCAACCATCTCATCCTCTGTCATTCCCTTCTCCTTCTGTCTTCAGTCTTTCCCAGCATCAGGGTCTTTTCCAGTGAGTCAGCTCTTTGCATCAGGTGGCCAAAGTGTGGGAGCTTCAGCTTCAGTATCCATCCTTCCAATGAATATTCAGGACTGATTTCCTTTAGGATTGACTGGTTTGATCTCCTCGCTGTCCAAGGGACTCTCAAGAGTCTTCTCCAGCACCTTCTCCAGTTCAAAGGCATCAATTCTTTGGTGCTCAGCCTTTTTTATTGTCCAGTTCTCACATCCGTACATGCCTACTGGAAAAACCATAGCTTTGACTATATGGATCTTTTAGGCAAAGTAAAATAATACTATACAACAAAATAAAGGATTTTTTAATAATTATTTTTACCTTGTGGTGGTGGTGGTTATAGTCGCTAAGTTATATCCAGCTCTTTTGCGACTTCATGGACTGCAGCCTGCCAGGCTCCTCTGTCCATGGGATTCTCCAGGCAAGAATACTGGAGTGGGTTGCCATTTCCTTCTCCAGGGGATCTTCCTGATCCAGGGATCAAACCTGAGTCTCGTGTATTGCAGGCAGATTCTTTACCACTGAACCACCAGGGAAGCCTATTAAGAAAACCTAATCTCTGAGCTTCATACCTAAAGTGATGAGATAAAAGCATATTACTAAGATAAATGGAATTAAGCAGAAAGGAAGGGGCTGAAGGGTCATCTGATCACATCCACTTCACTCTACACTGATCCTGCAGTGGCTACAGATGAAAGTGAGGGTGCAGTTTGGAGAAGTCTTGAAGGTCCTGCCTTTTCCGTATTCTTTGGGTGAGGCAACAGAGAGAAACTGAGTGTTCACTTTCACTAGAAAGATTAATGATGGAAAAGCACACGATCACATAATCCTAATCTCTGCCAACCAATTCTTTATATAACCCCTCAATGATGTCAGTGTGAAATACAGTGACATATAAGGAAACCCTATGTAAATGAGTGATGGAGCAAAGATAATGTATAGCATTGGCATAAGAGGTAGACTCTGCTTCACCTCCCATGTGCTATCATTTAGGGAATACCATGGTTTTTGGAAATTCTAGAGGGGCTTACATTCTCAGGGCCTCCTCTGCCTCTTGGACTCCCATCTCCAAGCTGCTTTATTCCTGCCTGGTTGTGAACCCCAGCCCCTGCTTTAAGTGGGTCAGAATCCACTCACACAAAGACCCACAAGTGTAGAGAGTATTCATGAAACTTTAGGGTCATATGAAGGTTTCTGATGTCTTACTGGTTCCCCTCTTCTCAGTTTTTTTTTTTTTTTTCTCCTTACTTCCATTTCCTATTTCATGAGGGGAAATTTCACTCAAATCCTGGCTTTTTCATTTTGTCCTCTACCTCAAGGAGATATTTTATTATCATGAAGACAGTTTTCTACTTTCCTAAGAAGAATTCTGGTGCCATTTAAGACAACTAAATTCTTCCCCATCTTGTTTTATTGTCAAGATCAAAGGAAGGGAGACAACACTGTTCATTCATCATCCATCCCTTCACATAGCAAACATTACTGAGCAACAAGCAGGTGGTGGGGACAGCAGTGAACACAAGACAGAGTCCCTGATCCACTGGTACTTATGCTGTAAGGGTTGGGGTGGAGACAGATGATAAATAAAAATAAAATGGAACGTCAGACAGCAATAAGTACTATGAACACAAATAAAACACAGTAAGGGCCCAGAGAATGATGAAGGCGCTACATTAGATAGGGCAGTCAAGGAAGTCCTCCTCAAAACAGGGACGTCTAGGCACAGATATGCTGCGGGAATCCAGTTGAGAGGACAGGAACTTCTTCTGTCATAACATAGTATTTTTTACAGTAATGGAGTTTTAGGAGGGCACATGCCCAACCAGCTGAAGCTATACTTCCCAGCTTCTCTTTGAACCAGTTGTGGACGCCTTACCAAGTTCTGTTAATGTATGTAAGTAGAAGTGGTCTGGGCCACTTCCATAGGCTGCCCTTTGAAAAATTAGGTGAGTGCTCCTCTGATCCCTACCTCTCTTTCCTCCATATTTTTTTCCTAGGAGGTGGTAAAAACGGACTTGGATGCAGAAATGGAAACCACTGCAGATTGAAATGGAAACTGCAGATTGAAAATGGCAGCTCTTCCTGTTCTTTCACTCTTGCTCCCTCATAGCTTTCCCTTCCTCCACCCCTGCCCCTCCCCCCTTTCTCTCTGCCCCTGCTCCCTGGAGTCAGCTTGCAAACGATAAAGAGTTAAGAGCCTGGACTCCCAAGCCAGACTTCCTAGGTTCAAATAGTAGCAAAGATGTATGACTTTGGACAATTCCTTTTCCATTCTGAGCCCCAGATTCTTATAAAATGAGGATAATAATAAGTCTTATTGTTGTTATGAGGGTTAAATGAGTTAATATTTTTGAAATGCTTGGACCAGTACCTGTAACACAGTAAGCAGCATATGTATATGTTAAATACATAAATTAAATAAATAAAAACTCTTAATATAACCATCTAGTTTAGCTTCTTGGTTTTGAAGATGTGATTTAATTTTTTTCAAAAATATGTTCATGTCTTGTGTGGCAGATGCCATATTCAAAATTAATGCTTCTGTTCGTTTCTTACTTGCTCATTCACAGAGCACTCCATGGCACACCCAGAAGAAATGTATGGGGGTGCCTCAGCCTTCCCTACAGATAAATTAATAGGCTACTTCGATTTGCTACATTCCCAGCATAAAGTTAAGACTCTTAGACAACATAGAAAAAAATGTAAACCCAGGTCTTTGTCTTGGAGAAGCTCAGAGTCTTTGGGGAAAAATAAGTTTTACGCAGGAGAAGCAATGAGAAAAGAATACAAGGTAATACCTAATGAGGCATTGAAGTTGTCCCTTAAGTTGCAGGAAACCCCTTAACGTGCTGGTAACCTTAGCTTTGCTTTTCTCATTACAGAGCCTGAAAACAAACAGGAACCCAGGCAAAGAGATTTAAATGAGAAGAGTAACTTAGTACTAATGTTTTTCTTAGAATACAGTGTTTTTCATGTATGTTGTCTCAAGACACTGTAAGACCTTGAAAAACAGTGCCTGAAGGAAGTAGGCGGGGTTTCTGCTGTTTTTTTCATGGAGGTGATGCTACTGGGAAAGACCTTGGGCTCTGGAAGGACTGTGAGATGAGGAGATTAACTTGTCACTCTCTTCCTTCCTCAGTCAGAGAGACCTTATCCAGCCTGTCTCCATATCTCCTCTCCTTCCCCAGCACCCTGGTGCTGTCATTGAATCTTAAATCTCCCTTATGAAGAAAATCTAGAGAGTCCCTTGATTACCTGTTTCAGAGTTTAATAAGCCTTATTTTTACATAGTTAATTTTGACACCTGTCTTGTGAATTTGTTCCTTGAAGTAGGATGAAGGAGCATTAGACAGTCATACAGTTTTATCCTCCATTTCACGCACACATACACACAAACAAAAATCAAGGACAATAAAAATTTCTTACCCTGTTTTAAAAGGAAGTTATATTAATTTGAAAGCTTTAAAGAAGGAAATTCCAAAATTGTTTTGGGAGCCAAGTCTGGTATTTGTCAGGAAGTTCTTCTTCACAGATAATTTAAATCCTTCTTGTGGCAGTATAAAGCCATTTCCTCTCATTCTGTTCTGTTTCTTGAGTTAATGAACATCCACATAATGGATTTCTATAAATTACCTATTAATCATCTTTTGGTAATTTCTATATATTCATGGTAAAATCTAGGATCCCTGATTAAGTTGAGGCTATATCTACAGAGAACCCACTGATATAAATACTCTTTATCAAAAATATTTTGGCAAAGCTACATGTCTTAGCAATAAAATATTTTTGTAGGCAAATAGTGGTGATAGCAAGAAGCACTTGCCTGGTGGTTTACACTTAGAGAGCACTTGAACTGTCTTGAATTATCTCTGAATGCTAAAAATGTGTGAGTCCAAATTCCTCTCCCTCTGGGCTCACATTTATTGGCCTCAAAGAACTGTTATCTTAGTTGAAGCTTTGGCTCTGTTCCAATTGGAAAAAATAAATAAACACTGAGTGAGCCAGAAATCCAGGTAACAAGCATAGGTGACAAGAACAGAGGGAGGAAGGGTTTGGCTGCTTGTCCTCATGTGCACAACTGCTTAATAGAACATGTATGAGTATCTCTTTCTAAAACAGTTTAAGGCTATTGCATAGACACAGACATAATACCAGGCCTGATTAATGGCAAACATGATGAATGTATTATAATGCTAAAGGAACTTAATGTCTTCAGGCCTTACTTTACTCATTTGTAAAACTTGTCTACTTGATTTCTAATGCCTTTTCTAGTGATAACATTTTGTAATTTAATGAACACTTTGACATATTTTTGCAGAGTAATTTTGTTAGTATTGTCTCAGATTTTGAACTTTAAAAACAATACTGATGAGCATACAAACTCGTGGGTCAGGAACTTCTATCAGTGAGGGGCCCACAGCCATGCACCCTGTTGCCATTTCTTCCTTCTAGGATGGGGAGGGGGCCAGGCTGGTCCAGAAGTCTGGCCTTGTGGTTTGGAGCCCAGATCCTGGGTCCCACTCCATCCCTCAGCCCTTGGGTTCAACTGCAGTTGGAATCCAGAAGACTCCCTCCTTACCCGTGCCTCTTCTTGGTTTTGACCTCTGACCTCTCCCAGCACTTCCACCTGCCCTCCCCACCCAGCTTACACCTCAAGCCCAGCTCATACTGTACCTTGAACAGAGGGAGGGGGAGGCTCATGCTCTCCGTCATAGTCCAAAAAGCCATATACCTCCCTCTCCCTCTGTTCCTTGTATTTAATAAAAACTGAAAATAAACAAAAACAACTAGGGGAATAAAATATGACTAGAAAGCTGATATGAACAGACAGGCAACACAGCATCGTTTCATCACTAGATCTCACCTCTGATCACAGTCCAGGTGGTTTGACAAAGTGTGGCATTTGAGTGGTTTGGGAAGTCCAAAGGCCTGAAGTTGATTTTCAGCTCTGATACTAACTGGATGAACATGAACAAACTCTGGGAGATAGTGAGGGACAGGGAGACCTGGTGTGCTGCAGTCCATGGAGTCGCAAACGTTTGGACACGACTTAGCGACTTAATAACAACAGCAGCTAACTGATGACATTGAGCATTCAACTTTGAGCCTTTGGGATGAACTGCATTTGGGGTCCAGAAGGCTCCCTCCTTGCCCATGAGTCTTCTTGGTCTTGACCTCTGACCTCTCCTAGCATTTCCACCTGCTCTCCCTGCCCAGCTTACACCTCAAGCCCAGCTTTCACCTGTCTCCCATGGGTTTCCTTATGTGTAATGTGAGAGGATGATCTAATTCAATTCAGTAAATCTTTATTAATAGTTGCATACGTTTAAGACTCTTAAATGGGACATGAATGTGGGAATTGGGGCAAAATAGAAAGATAAAGATGAGACGCTCTCACCAAAATGCAAGTCCAATGGGAAGAAAGACGGGGTTAAGCATTATAGTAGAAAAAAATAAAGTTCTAGAGCACAAAGGAGGCATTATGTGATTTTGAGTTCTCAAGTGTGATGAAAACTGATGCTCACCTACAGATGAAGAGCCTTTCAGGGAAAAGTGTATTTGATCTGCATTTTAGACACTGTCACTAGTGCATGCAGTTCATTGCAACAGCTACTTAGAACCACCAGCTACTATGGTGATTAGGCATGTCCATCTCTTCCTGCTAATTGCAGTCCTCTGCAGAGTGTAAGAGAAATGAAAACATGGGAACATGGAGTTTTTCCAGTTCAGGGATTGACCTTTAAAAGAATCAGGGCAGAGAGAGGGTAATGAAGCCAGTAGAAGAAACTGCTGTAAATAACCCTGGCATAAGATTGAACTAATTTAGCTTAAATGGGAGGCAACCTAATCTAAAGTAGAGAAAAATATTATCTGAATTATAGGGTTGTTTTTTTTAAAGAAATGCAATTATACTATTTTCAAGTATGTGTGGTAAGCTGAACTGATTTCTAGAAAAATACTTGTAAGTTTAAGTGGTATTGGAGTCTTCTTTTACTGAACAGACAAGTTCTGATTCATTCAGACTGTCTTTTGAATGCCTGTAATTCATGTGTTAACCTGTTTGAAATAAAACGACTAATTGCACTCTTAAAATTTTGTTCATGCTGCTCCTTTGTTTAATGACAAACAGTTCAGAGATAAACTTGAATCCAATGTACTTCTGGTTTTCAAAACTTTACAAATTAGTAGGGTCTAAGCAAATGCTGTCTCA
Organism: Cervus canadensis; assembly: GCF_019320065.1. Lineage (NCBI taxonomy): Eukaryota > Metazoa > Chordata > Mammalia > Artiodactyla > Cervidae > Cervus > Cervus canadensis. The sequence goes on along the minus strand of NC_057409.1, from coordinate 52,926,087 downwards.
TTGATTCTTGTCCACTAGCTATGTTGTGATATTATTACAATCAGATCTGGAACTTTTATCTCTAAAAAGCTGTCCATAAAGGAGATCTCACAGAGGGTGGCCAGCTGGTTGCTTCAAGGCTGTCATATGTCATGACATAGTAAAGGGCATGCCTGGAGAGCTTCTGGAAGCTCTTTGTGAGCACAGAAATGTTGACAACCAATGAGAAGTTGGACATAAAACAAAGTAGTAAGGAGGGTTCCTCACAATCTGCTCAAGCTTGGCTGGTGGTGGTTTAGTCACTAAGTCATGTCCGACTCTTGCGACCCCATGGCCTGTAGCCCACCAGGCTTCTTCTGGCTATAGGATTTTCCAGGCAAGAATCCTGGTGTGGGTTGTCATTTCCTTTTCCAGGGGATCTTCCCAACCCAGATATCAAACCCGGGTCTCCTGCACTGTAGGCAGATTCTTTACGGACTGAGCTACCAGGGAAGCCCAGGCTTGGCTAGTGGGTAGGAAAGAAAGTGCTAAGGAGAAGCAGGCCAGGCGAGACAAGCATGCAGCTCAGGAGAAGCAGAGATGACAGAGGTGAAAAGCATCCTGAAAGGGGAAGTGGTCTGGATGCAGAGCAAGGAGCTACCAGGTGGTTTTGAAGAGTATTTGAAAATGTGGGGAACACCTTGAGAACTTCTGGGGTCAGCTTTGGAAGCTATCAGAGTGCTATTAAAATGGTAGGAATTGTCATGAGCTGACCTTCCACTCTGTCCCCTAGAGTCGTGTGTTCTAAAATATCCAATTCGTAGTTCCAGAAATTTAATCTTATCCACTCACTCTTAGATGATAACGTTTGGGGGAAATTGACTCATGCTATTCAAATTCACAAGAGAATGGTTTAAAAAGTGTGTGTATTAATTAATAAAGAGAGAGCTACCTGGCGTAGCAATCCACAGTGGTCATTTCCTCTGTTCTTGCTCACTGCCCTGGAGGTCATACTTCCGCTGGCACAAAATTATATATCAAAAGGTAATTCAGTGAGTACTGACATAAGGCAGAGGAAGAAGAGTATTCCTAAAAAAATTCTGCTGAAGTGGGAGTGACTGTAGGTACTGCCTTTTCAGATTTAGGCCATGTTTCTGTTTGTTCTCCAATTACTAGCCATGGGAGTGTTTTCATAGATCTATAGTAAAATTAAAAAAAAAAAAAAGAGAATTACCATGAAAACAAATATATTTAGTTTAATGTGCTTTATTCTGTGATTGTGTAATTGCTATTTTTTGTGTTAAAAATGTTGATTTTAACGAATTACAGTGCTATCTTTGTAAACATTTTTTTTTTTTTAACTTGGCAGAATGAAAATTCTGGCAGTCCTATGACAGTCCCAATTTTTCCTTTTTTGGAGGGTGATTTATAGTTCCGTGAAATCCCAAAGTTGGAGAACCACTGGTTTAGAAAACTGAAGTAAGATCTGTACTATACCAATGGCTTCAAAACTTTTGACCAAGATTCACAGAGAGAAACACATTGTTGCATCAAAAAGTGCATGTGACTCACACACATAGGAGTATGTATGTACAGATATTTCCAACAGAAATAAAAGTTTCAGAAAACAATACTTAACCTCCTGCAGTACACCCTGGCCTAGTCTATCTTACTTGTTAAAAATTTCAGTTGCTAAGCAACAGTTTGATTTCATGACCCAGTAATGGGTCACAGTTCACAGTTTGGAAAACACTGCTCTAGACTCAGAGTCCTCTCATCCCAGGACGTAGCTGAATAAACACTGACAGGTGTTTCCTTTTAGGATCTCCTTTTCTGGATTCCATTCAAATCACATCCCTCCTGCTGCACATTCCCCCCACCCCCCCGGAAAGGTTAAAATATAATACAATTGAATAAATAAGAACTTTCTTTGTGCTAGTCATATCCCTGTCCTTAGGATATTCTCTTGCCACCTTGTTTAGACTGAGAATTATTCTCTACTTCTGTAGTAGGATTTAGATATCATGTTGTTTTTCTTTACAACCCAAGGAAGTCCCCTGGTCTCATTAGCCCTGCATTTGCAAAATACATCTTGAAGTGAAGTGAAAGTCGCTCAGTTATGTCCAACTCTTTGTGACCCCATGGACTATACAGACCATGGAATTCTCCAGGCCAGAATACTGGAGTGGTTAACCTTTCCCCTCTCCAGGGGATCTTCCAAACCCAGGGATCGAACCCAGGTCTCCAGCATTGCAGGCAGATTCTTTACCAGCTGAACCAGAGGGGAAGCCCAAGAATACTGGAGTGGGTAGCCTATCCCTTCTCCAGTGAATCTTTTTGACCCAGGAATCGAACCGGGGTCTCCTGCCTTGCAGGGGGATTCTTTACCAATTGAGTTATGAGGGAAGCCCAAAATACATCTTATGGTAGGTTATTCTGCAGACTAGCAATTCACATCTGTTTTAATTGATTCCATTCATTTCAATTGCAAAGCATGACATTTCAGTTACTACTCAAATTTAAGATTTGGAGAGACAGAGGGGACATCTTACTCCAGCCCTGAACACTGAGCAGGTAAGATAGAGTCCCGAAGAAAGAGAAGGCAACTCAGTTAAAAAATGATTAAAAATAAGTTCAAATGTCCAGATATAATTAGTTTGGCTATGTAAACCTGCCGCTAGAGGAATGAAGAGCAGGAAATACGCCAGGCATGTTTTGTAGTCTTTGTCATTTTCTGCTGGGTCACAGGGCTGGTGCCAGAGCAGCAGTGTATGTGCTGGTTCAGAGTTTTGCCTGTGGTGCCCAACTGTCTGGGGTCAAATCCATCCTCTGCCATTTACCACCATAGGCAGGCATTGCTGATGTCCTGTTCTCAGATGAGGGGACTGAGCCTGTCCCCAGGAGATCGTGATCTCCAGCTAGTTTCTTAACTTCAATAGGAGCCAGCTATAAAATGAGAAATACTGAGTACCTACTTCATAGAATTGTTCTGAGGATTAAATGAGTTTATATATGTAATGTACTTAGCCTGGCCACATGATAAGCATTTAATAATACATTTTAGCTATTATTGTAATTATCAAATAGTTGTTTACAGGCTGAGTTTTAGAGTCAAGTCACCTAGATTCAAGTCTTAGCTTCTACTTACTTGTTGTATAATATTGAGAAAATTACTTAATTTTTCCAAACATTAATTTCTTCATTAAAAAAATGTTCTACTACTACTTACTATAGTGTTGTTTAACATTTCATGGATTTAATAATACCACACAATACCTATCACACAGAATGTACATAAATACCAGCCAGCTAGCCAAAGGTAGCCATGTGCTTCCATTTTGTATGTATTTATTCAATACAGTCTTTTTTAATATATTCATTGAGATCTTGACTTATACATCAGAATCTTGGATAAAACACAATTTAAAAGCTCTTTATTGTTTTGTTTTCCTAAAAGAGAATGGCATTCTTCCCCCTAAAGAATCAAATGAAAAAAAAAAAAAGAATCAAATGAACATGAAACTTTAAATAAAGTTGAAAAATTTACTCCAGTTCAATAACTGTCCTTTTGAATTTCCATTATATGCTAAGCACAATATCCTATAAGGCAAATTTCCACTTGGCAAAGGTTGAAAAAAATCCAAATTTAAAAGGCCACTATAATTAGAACTTTTGCTAATGGCACTTAAACTGATTAATGTCCAATAGTACCTACTCTACCAGAGCATATTTTTAAGGCAGTTATACATTTATACTAAATTAAATGTTCATTGAATAAATGAGCTTATGTAGTAGTATTTCCATGTAGCTCTTGGAGTTAATTCTGTGATGATGTGGTCAGTGTAGCTGAAGGCCTTCTCCTTTACTGTTGTCTCTGCCTGGAAATGTTCTTGCCATTTCTTCTCACGTGGTGGCTTTTTGTCATCATTCAGAAGCCTGCCCTGTCATTCACATGACAAACGCAGTTTCCTCTGGCCATTCTACCTAATGTGGGTCTTATTTTTGGCTTCTCTCCTCCACCACCCCATTGCATGTTTTCTGTGGTACCTTATCACTAGTTGAAATAATAAGGTTTGTGAGCTGTTTGTTGTCTCTCTCCTGCTAGATCTAAAACTCCATGAGAGCAGGGACCTGGTCTATACTCTTCATCATCTGTAGTATTTTTCAGTTTAAATTTAGCAGCTTAAAACAACACACAGTCAGTATCTTACGGTTTTTGTGGGTCCAGAGTCTATGCCTGGATTAGCTGGGTCCTCTGCTCAGGATTTCACCAGGCAGAAATCAAGGTGCTGGCTAGGCTGCAGTCTCATCTGGGACTCTTCTGAGCTCATTCAGGCTGCTAGCAGAATTCAGTTTCTTGTGGTTGTATATCTTCTTTCCCTTGCAGGTTGACAGTTGACAGGATGTTTTCAGCTTTTAGAATCTACCCAGAATTCTAGCCATGAGACTTTTCCAGAACACAGCAATTTATTTCTTCAGGGTCAGCAGGAGAGTCTCTGACCTCTAGATCTTCTTTTAAGAGATCAACTGATTAGACCAGGCCCACCTAGGATGATTTCTTTTGATTAACTCAGAGTCAACAGTTCTAGCGACCATATTTATGCCTGCAGAAGTTCTTCACTTTTGCCACATAATATCACTTAGTCAGGGAAGTTCATCACATTCACAGGCGCTGCCTACCCTCAAGGGCAGCTGCCACAATGCAGCTTTTAATTCTGCCTATCATACTTTTGTAGCCTGAAGACCTAGAAGGGTATCTGACACTGAATAAATGAATGCCAATGAAGTAAGAACCAAGAAATTAGTGAGAAGTGAAAATAAACTATTTACTCTGTGTTCAGATGTATGTTTAGTGTCCTATGTTGATTTCAAAAATGTGATTTGATCATGCATTTAATTTACTTTCTTCACTGAGGGGGTTTGTGACTATCTCATGGTATAAAGGAAAATCAGTCAGTATTTGTTGTATTATATGAGCAGTTTTTGTAGTATAATTGTGATGAATTATTCTGCCTAGCAGAATAAAATGCAGATGAAATCATTCAGTCTAAGGATGCTAGAATGGCTTGCACATGGAAGCCCAGCCCATCATTAGCAAATCAGGAATAACTGAGATTAGAACTTGGACTTCTGCTGTCTGTTGTTCAGCATTTAATTCTACACTGCTTCCCCAAAATCAGAGAAGGAAGCATTTTCATCTCTAGGAGAAATGCTTCAAGATCAAGTTCAGAAAGATGTTGTCAGGGCTGTATCTTAGATACCGTGTTGTGAGATGACCCTCTTAAGAAAAAGTCGGCAGTCTCGTTATATGAGACATAAACCACACGGGTGAGGCACACAAAGGATAGTATATTAATCTGCTTGGGAAGCCACAACAAAACAGCACAGACTGGGTGGCTTAAGCAACAGACATTTATTTTCTCACAGTTCTTGAGGCTGGAAACCTGTGCTCAAGGTGCCAGCAAACTCCCTCTCTGGTGTGAGCTTTCTTCCTGACTGGCAGACTGCCACCTTCTTGCTTCTTGTCTTCATATGGTCCTTCCTCTGTGCCTGCCTTGGGGACTGTGAGCAAGCTCTGCTGTTTCTTCCACTTCTTGTAAGGACACGGATCCTATCAAATTAGGGCCCTGCCCTTATGACCTTATTTAACCTAATCACCTCCTGAAAGGCCTTGCCTCAATATACAAGCCACATAGGACATAAGGGATTCAACATATGAATTTGGGAGGCACAATTCAGACCATGACAGATAGCCAAGATAGGAAATACAGAATTAGACAAGCAGTCTTAAAAGGGGCTTATGCAAATGAGGGGCTCTGAAGCTTAAACTTTATTAATTTGGCAGCATGTCTGCCTGCTGTGCAGGAGACCGGGCTCGATCCCTGGGTTGGGAAGATCCTGTGGAGAAGGAAATGGCAAAGTACTCCAGTATCCTTGCCTGGAAAACCCCATGGACAGAGGAGTCTGGTGGGCTGCAGTCCATGGGCTTGCAGAGTCGGGCACGGCTGAGTGGCTAACACTTTCACTTTCATGTTCACCTCTGCTTGAGTACAGCTAAGCAAATTAAATGAAACTTCTCTGACCTTCAATTTCCTCAAATGTAAAATGGAGCTAACACTATATGTAAATCATGGAATTGTTGAGAGGATTAAATGGCAGCTTATAAACTCTCCTCATTAACTTATTACTGTTACCTTTATTGTCACTCTCATCACCATTATTTAGCTACATCATTTTACAGATGAAGAAAGACAAAAAATTGTCATATGATGGCACTATGCCACACCACCAGTTAGCTGGGAGATTGGGCCAGGGTAATGCCTCCTGACTCCTTATCTGTATCTTTCTGTAGCTCTATAGAGATGGCCTTTTGAACTTTCTTTCCTCAGTAGTCATACCCCTCAAGAGAATGTTAGCATAATCACAGTCTTCACCCCCTAATATCTTCTCTAGGCTGTAGTAGAATGAAAGAGATCTCAACAGAAGATAGTTATTTGGTTGAACTTAAGCTTTGTTTTCATTTTTATCTACATCTAAGGGGGCTGAAGTCTATGAAATAAAAGCTATGTTCATTAAAAATACATTTTTATCATTTCTAATTGGAAGACTAGGTTTCCATGTGCTTTTGGGATGAAACAATGACTTGAACACAAAGAAGTTTCTGTGTAGCATTATCTGGGAGTGATTCCCAAGTTCCCACATGCACAGATTTTGTCAGGGACCTCAGAAGATTTTCCTGGGAAAGGTCTAAGGAGTCCGTCCCACGGGCTCCAGTCTGCCCCTTGGAGATACGTATTGGATGACAGAACTTGGCTCTTCTCCATTTCCCTCACAGCCTCACATATGTGAGAATCTTTCCATGTTATCTTGACTCTGGCAGAACTCTGTGCCTCAGATCTGGTTGAATACTTTTCCAGTACAGATAATGTTGATTCCAAGGTACCTGAACTTTTTTTTCCCAGTGACCCACCACATATATTCTGGCTTGCTCATCAGGGTTGGGCAGTTTCAGTCTGTTTGATATTGGATCCGAAGATGCTCGTCCTTTAAATTAGTACAGCATGGAGGATAAGCAGCATTTGACTCAGGGATCTAAATCTTTGGCCTCTGGGTCTGAATGAAAAAAAAAAAAATTACAAGCCAATAGAGAATATCTTTCTCATTGTTCTCAGTTCCAAACATGGCACAATTACAGAGTTGTGGAACTGTCAGAACAATCTATGCAGCAGTTTATTAGAATCTACAAATATAGTGGACATGGATCAGCCTGGGTTTTCCTGGCTCTGTTATTGGCTGTAATAAACATAGGTAAGTTATTTAACCTGTAGTTCTTATTTATGTACAAATAATAAAATGAGAGTTTTATAAAGTTCCTAAAGGAAAAAAAAAAGTCACTTATTCATGAGGAGGCTATGAATATTATTTAATTATTATTAATACATCTATCAGAGATAATGTTGCTAATGTTAAATGACTAGAAAACCAGTGTTGATTTTGCTTTAGGATCTTCATGAGGGCATTCCTGGTTTGTCTACCAGATCTGCTGTTTGTTAAACCATCATGAGCATACAGTAAAACCAGACGGTTGGGAGAAGCACAGTGACGGTTAAGCACATCTGCCGGGGGGCCTCTCCCTTTGACCTCTCCATCCTTTCAGATGTGCAACGGAGGGGCTGGTGAAGGACCCCCGGCGCGGCGCCTTTCCTAACCACCTGCCGGCAGATTCTCTTCTCTACTGGTTTCAGGCAATGACATCATCATCCTTCAGGCTCACATCCTGTTTACACTCCCTCCTCAGCAGGCCAGCCTCTTCTTTCTAATCTAAGTCTCTTTTTTTGGCCTCATCTTATTTAGAGATTCTTAAAGGTATCAGGGTCTAATTTATCTGTCTTCTGTGGCTTCCCTGGTGGCTCAGATGCTAAAGTGTCTGCCTGCAATGTGGAAGACCCGGGTTCGATCCCTGGGTCAGGAAGATCCCCTGGAGAAGGAAATGGCAACCCAGTCCAGTATTCTTGCCTGGAAAATTCCATGGACTGAGGAGCTTGGTAGGCTACAGTCCATGGGGTTGCAAAGAGTCGGACACGACTGAGTGACTTCACTTCACTCTGTCTTTTAACACCTTGTAGTATCTTAAGGAGTTATTAAGGTATTACATTCCTATAGACATAAAAGAAAATGTTTGATCACATGAGGACTGCTATGTATGTAGACCCTTTATGTAATACAGAAAGATGCAAAGAATGATTTCCTAAGTCAGTAACACATCAAGGCAATAAAAATTATCTATATGGATCCAGATACTATCTTTTACCAAGGCTCCTCTGTTGATGCCTAATTAGCATGTTAGGCTTTATGCTGATATTTGCTGGCGCAGGACTGTTAACTTCTTAATATCATGAGCAGAGTATTGGAAACAGGGACAATATCTTCTCAGACTTGAACTTAGAACAGTTATTCTCAATCATCATTTAGTCACCAAGTATGTGCCAGGCGCTGTTCTAAGTATTTGTGATAAATCAGTCAATGAGACAGACCCTGCCCCCCGCAAAAAAAAAAGAAAAAAAAAATCCCTGCTCTCGTGGGGCTTGTTTTTCATTTAGCATGTTTACATAAAAGTACAGGTGGGTGTCTGTACCTGCTTGCCTCCTCCAGATATCCCTGTGTTTTGCCCTTGCATGCCACAGTGTGTGTTGTCTAGGAAATAGCCTGCTTCCCAACACTGAGAAAGTTATATCACAGGTGGACTTTTCAGATAGGACGGGCTCGGCAGGCTTCTCTTGATGCCTTGAGAGACCTTCGCCTGCTTTTCCAGAGTACCAGTGTGACATACTTTTCAACTGCAGCCAGGCTATGCCACCAGTCATGAAATGCTGCAATCCCAGCTCAGGTTTATGCAAGTAGAGTGTGGTCAATGTTAGCCAGAACCACTCTCTAGAGTTTTCATTTAGTTTTCTTTTGACAGGATAGAGTATAGAAACAGTTAAACAGAAGAAAGTTCACTGTAACATTTCCAAAATTAGTAACTATCATTTGATTGTTTTCAATGGAAAGAATAAGAAATTTTGAGAATAGGCTTTAGATAAAGAATGGAGAATTGTCACTGTTTAGGAGATTTGGAGAGTAAATAATTATGCTTGGATTAAAAGACACATAGAGGATGTGGATCAACATGGATTGTGTGTGTGTGTGTGTGTGTGTGTGTGTGTGTATCTTAGGGAATAGAGGAAATGTGATTTAAGAGCTGGGAAATTGTGTGATATCCTCTGGTTTCAGAACCAATAATCTCTCATATGCTTTGTAAATGCACAAGGCGCTACCTGGGATGGATTTGAAAACCTCTAAATTGATTGCAATAGTTGTAAAATCACATGGAGATGGTTGACAGTTGACTGCAGTCAAAGGAAGCTCCTATATGTTGTTTGCTCTAGCAGGCATGGGGAATGTATTGAGCTTGTGAAATGTGCTTTTGATAACCCATTAACAAAATCTGCCTGGATTACAACCTCCAGCCTTTTCCCTTTTCACTCTCATATTAGAGATATGTAAAATCCTCAGTACTGGGAGCATGGGGGAATGCAGTTTTCAACACAGGATGTGTGATAGCTCATTGAGCACACCTGGGCTGTGTTCCCGGTTAGATCCTCCATATACCCAATCCTGACATCAGAACTGATTTCTGTCGGCTCTAATGTGCCTGAAAAATTTCTTTCTAGGCAGTTTCCTCTTCTAACATATCCCAGGGGAATTTCCCCCTGGGAGTGTGTGAGGCAACATTAGATTTTGACTGTGATAAGATATTGCCATGTTGGGAGAGTTTTGTAAGACAAGTAGCACGTTACATCTGTTGTTTTCCTTATATAGGGTGTATTTCACATGGAATGATACTGGAACACAACCCAGGACTCTGTCTTAACTCCCCTGCAGTCTTGTACTCCCTCCTCTTCAATGATGGCAGCTCCTGAAGCACTTAGTAACATATGGTAGCCTATCTGTGAAGTGTGCTGAATGCAGTGCATTTGCTTTCTGACTCCGGAGTATTGTGTTTCATGTGGGGCATCATATTTTTTACAGGGCTCTTGACAAGCTGGAACTTATCCACCAGAAACCTTTTTTTGGAACACGGTAGGAGAAAAAAAAATAATTACGTTCATATATGTATAACTAGTACCTGAGTAATAGAGGGCTCCAAGAATGGTGAAAGTCAGCAAAGTGCGGTGAGAAACCATTTTTAAGATGACAGGAGGTGTTCAGCCTAGAGGGATTGATTATTTATTTATTTTTTGCAGGGGGTGGTGGCTATGATCCAAATATTTGAAAGGCTGTCATGTGAAAATGTAAATTATTTTTTCTTTTTCCATGGAGTTCCAGCCAGCAGAACTAGACTTGGTATGTGGGATTCATGGGTAAACAGATTTTTATTCTGTGTGAGGCAGATCATTCTGCTTATTAGAGTTGTGCAGGGATGGGATATATATGTGCAAGCAAAAGACATAAGACCTTGTAAAGAGAATCCCTATACTGAAAAAGTAGTTGGGTCAGATCTGTGAAGATGTCTTCCAATTCAAACATTCGATACTTTTCTGAATTAGGAGTTTCTGGTTCAATTTTCATTTTGACAGAGGATTGATAAAGGCTTGAAAGACTTTATTTTTTTCCCCTTCCTCTGTCCCCTGATAGGATAAGATAATTGAGCCAACTAAGCTATTCCATGGCTTTAACAAAGTTGGTCTTATATCAGTTTTTCGTTTGGTTGCTTTTTTGAGTTATTTTCGCTTCGGAGGCATGTAATCCTATATGAAAGAAAACTTATAACATCAACTAAGAATCCATGGGTCCTCTTGATAGCCTGAACAAGCCCTTAAGATTTTAACTGCACTTAGTATCTTGCAGCTTCCCTGCTCGTAGAGCTGACCTGTGGGTGTTGCCTCCTAAGCATTTGTTCCCATTTCCTCTCCTTCAGCCTCCTCCACTGCATGCAGTCTTGGTATTTCCCTCAATCAGAGCTCCTTGCCTTTTCCAGGCTAAGGTGTGGAGGCCTGTCTCCCTCTTGGCCAATCAGACTCTCTCTTGGGAATTTGAGTGACGCGACCCGGTGACTCCGGGACTGAGAGAGGTTGGAGCTGACGGTCTCACTACAGCCCACGGTGCAGGTCAAGTCTTTCAGGGCTGGTTTCCTGGGTCCACATGCAGATGGAATGCTGATCTCACAAGTTGTTTGTTATGTGGTCATATTGCTTGATTGTTAACGAGGAATTTATATCAAGCTCTGGAGTGTGTCCTTGTTTCCAGTGAGAAGGGAAAATGATATATAGGCAGTGTGTACAATTAAGCATCTTTTGGGGAGAGATTTCCACAGGCTCATTTAACTAGAGGCCTTAGGGTGTGAGAATTCCTGCTTCCTGTAGTGCTGGAAAGTTAAGGTCAAATGCTGGATGTGTTTCAAGTTCTGAGACAATAACAGCCGATTTCAAAGCTGGTGTTTGTGTGTGCGTGCATATGTGTGTGTACAGAACTGGAGAGGAAAAGCAGCCTCTAAAACTTTGCTTTGAAAGATGCCAAAACACTGAGCCACATATTTGTATGGAAAAGATCTGTGTGTTTGGATGAAACCTGTCCCTTTCGTAAATACAAGGCATGGGGAGGCCTGACTCCTCTTGCCCTGCTTTTGAACTTTTGTTCACATTAAGCAATTTCCCTCACCTTGGCTGTTTAACTTCCCTTTGTAGTGAAATTCATGAGTACAGTGACCTGGCAAGAAAATGACGGAAAGAAAGGGTCTGTTGGACTAGATTGCGCTTTTCCTGAACACTCTGATATATCAGGATGTATGGAACATGAGTCATCACTTTCTGCTGGAAACTTTTATGACCTTTACGGAGTAGGTCAAATTCCTCCCAAGCTGTGCTTCTTCACACCCCAGTGCATGACAGTAAAAGGGCAAATCCTAGGGAGGCAGAAGCACATTCATATTTTCTTGCAATCTGTTACACATTATTGTCTTTGGACACACTTTGCTTCACATGATGGTACTAATGGTAGGAACTAAGGTCAGGAGCGATGGGAGATTTGTCTGGCATGCCTTTCCTGACTGTTCTAACTCTCAGTTGAGGTAAACTTGGAGCCCTGTTAGAGTGTTGGTGAAGGGGAGGAGAATCTCTATGAAAATCTTTATAGGGGAGGCCCCTTAGGAAAAGCCACATTCCATACTGTGAGTCCAAGCCTTTCAGTAAACTAGAACTTGATGATAAACTAGAACAAACAGGTGAAAGTACTATAGCAATATTCCGGTCAAGGGTCATTGTGTAGAGAGTTACTCAGATCTACTTTTCCCAGGACCTCACAGTTTGATCAATGACATCAATAGAGAAGAATGTTAACTTTCAAGAAGAGTTTATATTACCTATACTATACTCTTTAAAAATCTGGGTACTGGGGTGTGGTGCAAGGGAGTAGGCTGGGGAAAATGCACTGAAAATTTAAGTTTGAGTAGAACTTGTTCATAGAAGAGCCACCAGCTATGTCAGCCCCTATTTTTTATTCTACAGGAATACTTCATCTTTCTAAAATCAGTTAGAAACGCAGAAGCCTACACAGTGAATTTTTCTTATCTAAAAATTAAACCCTTAAGGCTTCTGACCACTTTTAACTTTTAATCTTTTTAAAATGAATTATGCACTTCTTTGCTTTCTTAAAAGATTTAGTTAAGATAATATAACGTTTCCATTTTTCTGTTTACTGTCAAATGCTTGGCTGTCACTTCCCATGACTGCCATTCCTGCCTCTAATGGACTTTCTCCCCATGACTAATTTGCCACTTTTAAATGGCAATGGCTAAAAATTCAACATGAATAAGCTTAGAAATGTTGATGATATAGGTCTTTGAATGGGAGAGAAGAAACGCTCGAGTTAGGAATATGAACTTTAACGGAATGAGTTTGGTGACATGCATTGTCTCATCTTGGAGACCTTTACAGACGTTTCCCAGAGGATCTTTTTTGTCCATCTTTGGTTCTCAGTGGTGTCTTAGACATTTGCAGTTACCAGATAAGTGACCTTCAGATAAGTAAGAACTTTTCTTCAAAGGTTAGAAAAAGAATCAAAGGTATCTATTATGCACTTGGGAGTTGGGGTCAGGTGCAGAGTAGGTGGCAAAGTCATTTAAATTCAACAGTTTGATGGCTGTCCCTATGCCAACTTTCTCTGAGTGACTGCATAGGCATCTTCCACAGTGAAGATGCTGTGTCAGCATGAAGAAAAGTGGCAGACAGCTCCTAAAGATGCTATATATTGGGGACAGACTGGAAGGGCAGTGTTTGGATGTAACATAAAATGGGGAGAAGTCTTCTGCAGAGTTCGGCTGATGGACTTTGTAACTGTGACCAAGAGTTAGCACTCTGTGTTCATAATTGAGCCATCTATAAACCTGAGTGACCTGTTCTCCAGGACTGTATTTATCGAGAATTCAAGTGTCCAGTGACTCTCAGAGCATTTAGGAGCTTGGAAAGAGTACCCTGCCAACACACACTGTCAATACTTTTATTTTAGACTAAGGAACCTAAGCAGATGAGAACAAGGCTATGCCCTAGGGTGAGCCGACCAAGAGCCCAGAGTCTATGACTTCAAAGCCAGTGATTTCTTTTTTTTTTAAATACCATAATGTTTTTAAACATAAAATGTTGTGAGTGTAACCAAAGGTTTTCCATTAGGAGCAAACCTATTACTAATTTGCAGATGTCAAAATTCTGATGTTAAGATTAGGTGATTTTTCACACTTAAGCAAAAGATGACAATTGATCATCTCTGGTAAATGATCAAGTGATTTAAAAAAGTTGTTTTTATCTTTTTTATCTATCAGTAGATGGCAGGAGATAACCATCAAATCAGGATTTAAAAAGGAAGCAAAATGACAGAATTCAGTCTTTGTTCCCTGCATTCCTGGGAAAATCGCTGTCTAGGGTAGTTAGTGAGCTGGTAGGTTGGTACCTGGGGAGACAGTGTTTTTGAATATGGATTTGAGTTCAATTATTAGGTTCCTGATTAATCTGGCAAGATTACAGTTGATTTAAAACAATAGTCAAATGCTGGAACTAAATTTACTCTCTTTTGAAGAGACACCTGGAGAAATGATTCATCACTCATGTTGCTAAGATTAATTGGGCATTATAATTGTGTTAAGTGGATTCACACACCATGTAAAAATCTGGGAGTTTTTCCTATTTTCTTTCTCCACCTTCCCTCCCCCCAACCCTTTAAGCAGGGAAGAGAGAAAACAGAGTTAGTTACCTTCAGTGTGATTCAGGAATATCCAGCATAACTGACTTTATCTAAGATTATACAAATACAGCATCACAGTTAAAATAATACTGAGCACAGGGATGTTTTCCACATGCCATAATAGACTATGATCCCATGAACTGATGATTTTCATGATCTTTTTCATGAAGATGACCTTTGATTTTATTTATTAGTTTTTCTGAAGTGCAGACTTATCTTAGAAGTACTAGACCCACATTTCCCTTATTTGGAGATTATGTTGTTCAGTTGCTAGGTAGAGTCTGACTCTTTGTGACCCCATGGACTGTGGCATGCTAGGCTTCTCTGTCCTTCACCATCTCCTGGAGTTAGCTCAGACTCATGTCCATTGAGTTGGTGATGCCATCCAACCATTTCATCCTCTGTCGTCCCCTTTCCTCCTGCCCTCAATCTTTCCCAGCATCAGGGTCTTTTCCACTGAGTCTGCTCTTCACATCACATGGCCAAAATATTGGAGCTTCTGCTTCAGTGTGAGCCCTTCCAATGATTATTCAGAGTTGTTTTCATTTAGAATTGACTGGTTGGATCTCCTTGCAGTCCAAGGGACTCTCAAGAATCTTCTCCAGCACAACAATTTAAAAGCATCAATTCTTCAGCTCTCAGCCTTCTTTATGGTCCAACTCTCAAATCTGTACATGACTACTAGAAAAGCCATAGCTTTGACTACATGGACCTTTGTCAGCAAAGTGATGTCCCTGCTTTTTAATATGCTGCCTAAGTTTGTCATAGATTTTCTTCCAAGAAGCAAGCATCTTTTAATTTCCTTTAGTCACCATCCACAGTGATTTTGGAGCCCAAGAAAATAAAATCTGCTACTGTTTCCACTTTTTCCCCTTCTATTTGCCATGAAGTGATGGAATCAGATGTCATGATTTTAGCTTTTTGAATGTGGAGTTTTAAGCCAGCTTTTTCTATCTCCCCTTTCACCCTCATCAAGAGGCTCTTTTGTTCCTCTTTGCTTTCTACCATTAGAGTGGTATCACCTGCATATCAGAGGTTGTTGATATTTCTCCCAGCAGGCTTGATTCCAGCTTGTGATTCATCCAGCTTGGCATGTCACATGATGTACTCTGTGTTAAATATGCAGGGTGACATATACAGCCTTGGTGTACTCCTTTCCCAATTTTGAACCAGTCTTTTGTTCCATGTCCTCTTCTAACTATTGCTTCTTGAATTGCATGCAGGTTTCTCAGGAGACAGTTAAGATGGTCTGGTATTTCCATCTATTTAAGAATTTTCCAGTTTGTTGTAATCCCCTTCCCAGATAGCTCAGACTGTAAAGGGTCTGCCTACAGTGCAGGAGACCTGGGTTCGATCCCTGGGCTGGGAAGATCCCTGGAGAAGAAATGGCAACCCACTCCAGTATTCTTTTTTTTTATTAAAAAATTATTTATTTTAATTGGAGGCTAATAACTTTACAATATTGCAATATTGCAGCAGTTTTTGCCATACATTGACATAAATCAGCCACAGTTGTACATGTGTCCCCCTATCTCAAACCTCCCTCCCACCTCCCTCCCCATCCCACCCCTCTGGGTTGTCCCAGTGCACCAGCTTTGAGTGCCCTGTTTCATGCATCAAACTTGGACTGGCCATCTATTTCATATATGGTAATATACATGTTTCAATGTTATTCTCTCAAATCATCCCACCCTCACCTTCTCTCACAGAGTCCAAAAGTCTTTATATCTGTGTCTCTTTTGCTGTCTCGCATATAGGGTCATCATTACCATCTTTCTAAATTCCCTATATATCTGTTAATATACTGAATTGGTGTTTTTCTTTCTGACTTACTTCACTACATATAATAAGCTCTAGTTTTATCCACCTCATTAGAACTGACTCAAATGCATTCTTTTTAATAGATAAGTATTATTCCATTTTGTATATGTACCACAGCTTTCTTATCCATTCATCTGCCAATGGACATCTAGGTTGCTTCCATGTCCTAGCTATTGTAAACAGTGCTGTGATGAACATTGGGGTACATGGGTCTCTTTCAATTCTGGTTTCCTTAGTGTGTATCTTCAGCAGTGGGATTGCTAGGTCATATGGCAGTTCTATTTCCAGTTTTTTAAGGAATCTCCATGCTGTTCTACATAGTGGCTGTGCTAGTTTGCATTCCCACCAACAGTGTGAGAGGGTTCCCTTTTCTCCACACCTTCTCCAGCATTTATTATTTGTAGACTTTTTGATAGCAGCCATTCTGACCAGTGTGAGATGGTACCTCATTGTTGATTTGCATTTCTCTGATAATGAGTGATGTTGAGCATCTTTTCATGTGTTTGTTAGCCATCTGTGTTGTCTTCTTTGGAGAAATGTCTGTTTAGTTCTTTGGCCCATTTTTTGATTGGGTCATTTATTTTTCTGGAAATGAGCTGCATGAGCTGCTTATATATTTTTTGAGATTAACTCTTTGTCAGTTGCTTCATTTGCTATCATTTTCTCCCATTCTGAAGGCTGTCTTTTCACCTTGCTTATAGTTTCCTTTGTTTTGCAAAAACTTTAACATTTAATTAGGTCCCATTTGTTTATTTTTGATTTATTTCCATCACTCTGGGAGGTGAGTCATAGAGCATCTTGCTGTGATTTATGTCAGAGAATGTTCTGTCTACATTTTCCTCTAGGAGTTTTATAGTTTCTGGTCTTACATTTAGATCTTTAATCCATTTCAAGTTTATTTTTGTGTATGGTGTTAGAAAGTGTTCTAGTTTCATTCTTTTACAGGTGGTTGACCAGTTTTCCCAGCACCACTTGTTAAAGAGGTTGTCTTTTTTCCATTGTATATTTTTGCCTCCTTTGTCAAAGATAAGGTGTCCATAGGTGTGTAGATTTATCTCTGGGCTTTCTATTTTGTTCCATTGATCTATATTTCTGTCTTGTTCCAGTACCATACTGCCTTGATGACTGTAACTTTGTAGTATAGTCTGAAGTCAGGCAGGTTGATTCCTCCAGTTCCATTCTTCTTTCTCAAGATTGCTTTGGCTATTTGAGGTTTTTTTGTGTTTCCATACAAATTGTGAAATTATTTGTTCTAGTTCTGTGAAAAATACCATTGGTAGCTTGCCAGGGGTTGCATTGAATCTATAGACTGCTTTGGGTAGTATACTCATTTTCACTATATTGATTCTTTCAATCCACGAACATGGTATATTTCTCCATCTAGTTGTGTCCGCTTTGATTTCTTTCATCAGTGTTTTATAGTTTTCTATATATAATTCTTTTGTTTCTTTAAGTAAGTTTATTCCTAAGTATTTTATTCTTTTTGTTTCAATGGTGAATGGAATTGTTTCCTTAATTTCTCTTTCAGTTTTCTCATTGTTAGTGTATAGGAATGCAAGGGATTTCTGTGTATTGATTTTATGTCCTACAACTTTACAATATTCATTGATTAGCTCTAGTAATTTTCTGGTGGTGTATTTATGGTTTTCTATGTAGAAATCATAGAAGGATCATGTCATCTGTAGGATGAAATCATGTAGGATCACATCATCTATAAACAGTGCCACTCCAGTATTCTTGCCTGGAGAATCCCATGGAGAGAGGAACCTGGTAGGCTACAGTCCATGGGCTTGCAAAGCTACAGACAGGAGACACTAACACACACAGTCAAAGGCTTTATCATAGTCAATGAAGCAGAGGTAGATATTTTTCTGGAATTCTCTTCCTTTTTCTATGATCCAGAGGATGTTGGCAATTTGGTCTCTGGTTCCTCTGTCTTTTCTAAATTCAGCTTGTCCTCTGGAAGTTCTTGATTCACATACTGTTGAAGCCTATCCTGAGGGATTTTGAGCATTACCTCACTAACATGTACTATGGAATTTCCAAGAATCGAAATTTTCAATCTTTTTTATCCACTTGCCACCACTTACCAATGATGTGATTCTTTTCTGTGTTGCATGCATTTGAATCAGCTATATTATTATTATTTTTTAACACTGTCCCCATTTGAATCTTATTTCTTAGAAAATCTTTAAGAAAAAACCTCAGTCATTTATAGGCTTTTTTTGTTTGTTTGTTTTTTACACAACTTAACTGAAAACTGTCTGTAGGTAGAAGGCCAACTGCAGACACATTTGCATTGGAATCACATCTAGTGTCAATCTTGGTTAATGTGGAGCTGGAACTGTCATGGGCTTGGCCTTAATGGCTCCACAGGTTGAGAGATTCAATCCTGGAAAACAGAAATGGAACTGGATATGCTTTCAAGAAAGCCCTGCTACTTTTTCCTGGTAAGTATCTCATCTAGGAAAAATATTTTAATCAAAAATACATTGTCATCCTTTGAAAAAATTCAAATTGTGACCAAAAAACAAACAAACAAACAAAAAAACACAAATTGTGACCAGTACCAAAGTATCTTGTCAAGGATTACAAAAACAATCTACCTAATCTCTGTAGTATGTTGCCTGAAACTCCCAAACTTGTCAGTCAGTGTTGCCAAGCTTAGTACTGTGCTGTTGTACTGTTGGAGATGCGCTGTTGGGTCAGTGTATGTTACCTCTAGGTGGAGCATGAATGGAGTAGCCTGAAGAACCTTTTTACTGAGTGTTTAAAATTTATTATATGCTGTAATTATTAGATTTACAGCATAGGGACTTCCCTGGTGGTCCGGTGGATAAGAATACGTTTTCCAATGCAGGAGATATGGGTTCAATCCCTGGTTGGGGAACTAAGATCCCACATGCATGGGGCAGTTAAGTCTGTGTGCCACATCTAAAGATCCTGCATGCCACAACTAAGACCCAATGCAGCCAAATAAATAAATATCTTTTTTTTTTTTTAATAAATTTAAGCCAATTTTCCCAACAGCGAGTGAGCCATATTCCTTACTCAATTATTTGTGGTCCTTTCTTGGCCATGTGCTAAATGTAAAAGTTTAGGGTATCTATAAAATTCAGTGTTGAAAATATATTCTTTTCTCTCCTTTCAAATGTGTTATTGAATGACAATCTTGTGTATGGGCTACATCTTACTGATGCTTGTCTCTTAAGGATTGGCATAGGTATATTAGAAATGTTTTATTTCATGTATTGACAAGAACAATTAAACTGACCTGAGACTCATTATAACTCCCACATATGCTCTGAAAGTTCAACAAAAACATTTTCCAAAATCTAAGAAAATATTTAGATGGTAAAATATGATTTTTGAAATCAGTTTTGCATTTTGAATTTTTGAGGAGTGAAAACTTAAGCCACATTCTTCTGGTGTGAACTAATCCACTTTAAAACTCAGTTGCTATCCATGGAGAGAAGAAAGTTGATTCTCAAGTGGTGGTACAGTACTTTTTTTTTTTTTTTCCCCTTGCAATAACGGTAGAGGTACAGAGAATTCATGAGAAACAGTTTACATTCTTTGACAGTGCTGTTATTGAGGAGGAATAGAGAAGTATGAAAGATTGAACATTTTCCTTTTTTCCCTTTAGAGCCATGTGATAATAGGCAAAACCAGGTTTTATGCAAAATCAATGGAGGTGAGTTATTTTGACAGAAAATTTTCATCCTTCACTGATTATGTGGTATTCCAGATAATAAATATTTTAAGTCAGTACATTGTTGGTAATTTATTAGGCAGTATGAAATAATGAAAACAATACAGAAGTCTGAAGATAAAAATACTTAGACTGGTGAAACAGCAAGTCTATATAACTGTTAGTTACTTTCTAGAGTTTTACTATTATAGGTTAGTGGAAGAGAAGAACATGGTTAGTAAAAGACCTGGGCATTTTCCATTTCTTTTAAAATTGTTTTCCTCTATATTTTTCTGCAAAGGTTACACTTTTCCCCCCCCAAAAAAAACAAACTCAGAAAAACATCATTTGTTACAAGTCTGAGCATGTAGTTTTATTTCTATCTTACTTCTGTTTTGCTCCAAATCTAGACAATGCATTCATATCTCTAAGTTCAGATATTATTCATCAGGATCAATGCAAAAATTATATTCTTCACAGAATATATACATAAATAGGGCCCATCAATCAATTCAAGTTATTACTTGTTTCATGTTTTAGTAGTGTCACCAGCTACTGAAACCCATGATGGTGAAACGACTGCTTCAGAGATGCTTGGGGTAGAAGAGCTGTGTGTTCTCTGACCTTGTAAGAGCTTAAACCCCAGACAAATCAGCATGCATCTCAGTGGTGGAGTGGAGGTCAAGTACTGACTCTAGACCCAGTGGCCTGTCCCATCCTGGCTCTGCCTCTCATTTTAAGACTTTATATCAGCCATTTAACTTCTCTCTTTTAGTTTTCTTGTTTGGAAGATGGATATTATTCTAAGGATTAAATGAACTAATTTATGTAATGCACTTTAAACAAGGACTGGCACAGACTAAGAACTTGATGTAAATGTTTGTTAAATAAACAAAATAAACTTTTTGGGGAGAATATGAAGGCAGGAGAGAGAGAACAAGGCACATGGAGTCTCCAAGAGCTTGTTTATCTGAAATGGAGGATTCTATTGCTGAAGAGTGGAGAAATAGCTCCAGAAAGAATGAAGAGGCTGAGCCAGAGTGAAAACAATGCCCAGTTTTGAATGTGACTGGTGATAGAAGTAAAGTCTGATGTTGTAAAGAACAATATTGCATTGAAACCTGGAATGTTAGGTTCATGAATCAAGGTAAATTGGAAGTGGTCAAACAGGAGATGGCAAGAGTGAACATCTACCTTTTAGGAGTCAGTGAACTAAAATGGACCAGAATGGGCACATTTAATTGAGATAACCTTTATATTTACTACTTTGGGCAAGAATCCCTTAGAAGAAATGGTGTAGCCCTCATAGTCAACGTAAGAGTCCGAAATGCAGTACTTGGGTGCAATCTCAAAAATGACAGACTGATCTCTGTTCATTTCCAAGGCAATCACTAATGCTGAAGATGCTGAATTTGAATGGTTCTATGAAGACCTACAAAACCTTCTAGAACTAAAGCCTAAAAAAGATGTCCTTTACATCAGAGGGGACTGGAATGAAAAGTAGGAAGTCAAGAGATAACTGGAGTAACAGGCAAGTTTGGCCCTGCAGTACAAAATGAAGCAGGGCAAAGGATAACAGAGTTTTGCCAAGAGAACACACTGGTCCTAGCAAACACCCTCTTCCAACAACACAAGAGAAGACTCTACACATGGGCATCACCAGATGGTCAATACTGAAATCAGATTGATTATTTTTTCTGCAGCCAAAGATGGAGAAGTTCTATATAATTAGCAAGATCAAGACCAGGGGCTGACTGTGGCTCAGATCATGAACTCCCTATTGCCAAATTCAGACTTTGAAGAAAGTAGGGAAAAAGTCACTAGACCATACAGGTGTGACCCAGGTCAAATCCCTTATGATTATTCACTGGAAGTGACAAATAGAGTTAAGGGATTAGATCTAATAGACAGAGTGTCTGAAAAACTATGGATGGAGTTTGGTAACATTGTGCAGGAGGCGGGGATCAAAACCATGCCCAAGAAGAAGAAATGCAAAAAGGCAAAATGGTTGTCTGAGGAGGCTTCACATATAGCTGAGAAAAGAAGAGAAGCTAAAGGCAAAGGAGAAAAGGAAAGATATTCCCATATGAATCCAGAGTTCCAAAGAATAGTAAGGAGAGTGAAGAAAGCCTTCCTCAGTGATCAATGCAAAGAAATAGAGGAAAACGAAAGAATAGGAAAGACTAGAGATCTCTTCAAGAAAATTAGAGATACCAAGGGAACATTTCTTGCAAAAATGGGCACAATAAAGAACAGAAATGGTATGGACCTAACAGAGGCAGAAGATATTAAGAGGAGGTAGCAAGAATACACAAAAGAACTATACAGAAAAGATCTTAATGACCCAGATAACCATGATAGTGTGATCACTCACCTAGAGTCAGACATCCTGGAGTGCGAAGTCAAGTTGGACTTAGGAAGCATCACTATGACCAAAGCTAGTGGAGGTGATGGAATTCCAACTGAGCTATTTCAAATCATAAAAGATGATGCTGTTAAAGTGCTGCACTCAAATATGCCAGCAAATTTGTAAAACTCAGCAGTGGCCACAGGACTGGAAAAGGTCAGTTTTCATTCCAAACACAAAGAAAGGCAATCCCAAAGAATGCTCAAACTACTGCACGCATCTCACATGCTAGCAAAGTAATGCTCAAAAATTCTCCAAGCTAGGCTTCAACAGTACGTGAACTGAGAACTTCCAGATGTTCAAGCTGGATTTAGAAAAGGCAGAGGAACCAGAGATTAAATTGCCAATATCCGTTGGATCATAGAAAAAGAAGAGAATTCCAGAAAAACATGTACTTCTGCTTTATAGACTATGCTAAAGCTTTTGACTGTGTGGATCACAACAAAATATGGAATTCTTGGAGATGGCAATACCAGACCACCTTACCTGCTTCCTGAGAAATCTATATGCAGGTCAAGAAGCAACAGTTAGAACTGGACATGGAACAATGGACTGGTTCCAAATTGGGAAAGGAGTACATCAAGGCTATATATTCTCACCATGCTTATTTAACTTCTGTGCAGAGTACATCATGCAAAATGCCAGCGCAAGCTGGAATCAAGATTGTTGGGAGAAATAGCAGTAACCTCAGATATGCAGATGACAGATGACACCACTCTTATGGCAGAAAGCAAAGAGGAACTAAAGAGCCTTTTGATGAAAGTGAAAGAGCAGAGTGAAAAAGCTGGCCTAAAACTCAACATTCAAAAACTGAAGATCATGGTATCTGGCCACATCACTTCATGGCAAATAGATGGGGATACAAAGGAAACAGTGACAGACTTTATTTTCTTGGGCTGCAAAATCACTGCAGATGGTGACTGCAGCCATGAAATTAAAAGATGCTTGCTCCTTGGAAGAAAAGCTATGACAAACCTAGACAGTAGATTAAAAAGCAGAGACATTGCTTTACTGACAAAGGTCCCGATAGTCAAAGCTATGGATTTTCCAGTGGTCATGTGTGGATGTGAGAGTCAGACCATAAAGAAAGCTGAGCACCGAAGAATGGATGCTCTTGAAATGTGATGTTGGAGAAAACTGTTGAGAGTCTCTGGGACTGCAAGGAGATCAAACTAGTCAATCCTAAGGGAAATCACTCCTGAATATTCATTGGAAGAAATGATACTGAAGCTGAAGCTTCAATACTTTGGCCACCTGATAGGAGAAACTGACTCATTGGAAAAGACCCTGAAGATGGGAAAGATGAAGGCAGGAGGAGAAGGGGATGACAGAGGATGAGATGGTTGGATGGCATTATTGACTCAATGCACATGAGTTTGAGGAGGCTCCAGGTGTTGGTGATTGACAGGGAAGCCTGGTGTACTGCAGTCCATGGGGTTGCAAAGTTTCTGACACAACTGACTGACTGATCTGAACCGTACTGAGGCTTGGGAAAGTGGAAAAAATGGGTCTTGAGAAGTTCTGCAGTCAACAATCAAAGTTTGCATTTACTTCACAGAGTGGGAAGAAGGCTGTTGTCCATATGAAGCACCCCATTTCTGTGTGCAGAATGTGGGTGAGAACGAAGACCAGAAGCTGAGGACAGCAAGAGAGAGACTGTGGAAGGCTGTCTCCATTGTTCTTCAATTTATAACCATGACTGCTCATGTGTTTGTTTGTTTTTGGCTATGGAGCATGTGGGATCTTAGTTCCCCAAGAGGACATGTGACCTGGGCCTCCCGCAGTGGAAGTTTTCAGTCTTAACCACTGAACTGACAGGGAAGTCCTTGCTCATGTGTTTTTAAGTCACCTCAGATTTTTTGGAATAATAGATGAGCTATACATTTACTCATTTAATAAAATAAGGTACAAAAAGAAGTTCAAGTAATAAATAAGTTAAGGATAGGTATGGGCAAGGAGATCATCATTGGGCTGAAGAGTAAGTGAACTTGAGGCTATGGGGGTGACACTAATGCTCTGGTCGATTACTCACTAAGAGGTAACACACGTGTTATATTGAGGTGCTGGGCTCCAGAAAAGGCAGTTCCGACTAACTTACAGTAATGGTACGTGTGAAGATTTTGAATGCGTAAAAAGAAACAATTTACTTTTAAGTAAAGAGATCCTCAGAATAATGGGTAGTGTGGGACTGGATTGAAGCAGAGAGAAAAGAAGAGGGGAGAACATGGAGAGCTACTTTTACGTTTGGGTGGCTTTGCCCTCTGCCACAAACATGGGGGGCCTACAGTCTGTCCCCTAAAAGGAACCACTGATGGGAATACTGTCTTCATTGTTAACTCCTGGTAGCACCAAAAGTATGATTTTGAATTAAATTTGAAAATTTCCTCAAAGCTGCTTCTTCAAAGACAAATGACTCTTTTTCAATATGTCTAGTTAAATAAAATAATGGATGTGAATGGCTTTGCAAAACATTAATGTGCTATAAAATGTAAGGCGTTATCATTGTGTACTCTGTGTTAGAAAATATGCCGTAAAAAGAGATTATTT
The DNA here is from genome assembly GCF_019320065.1 of Cervus canadensis. Lineage (NCBI taxonomy): Eukaryota > Metazoa > Chordata > Mammalia > Artiodactyla > Cervidae > Cervus > Cervus canadensis. The sequence continues at coordinate 52,901,389 of NC_057409.1, read as the reverse complement.
TTGTGGACTAAATAGTCAAATATGGGCTGCATGACAGCACTGTGAAGCCAAGTCATAATTGATAAACGACTGTACCCAGAGAGGATTGATTAATGTGTGGATGCTAACCTTGGAGAACACGGCAGGTATAACACTACAGGGCTTTTTATTTTGTTTTCTTTCTCTGGCCCTTTCTTGTATAAACTATTTTTCAGTGAGTAAAAGCCATACTTATCAAATTTAGTGATGAGTCTGCTATGGGGCAGGTAGCTCATATACATCAACCATAAGAAGTGTACTGCTGGATGCATAAACCAAGCTTCAGATATCTAGGAGCAAGCCCAAGACCTTGGACTATGATGGTAGACAGTATTATATTATTCTTTTCAGTAAGAATAATAACTTGCCCAGTAGAGTAGAAGAACTGAGATTTGAAGCTAGGCAATATGAAGTCAGAGAATGTACACCTAAGCCACTTTGCTTATTATTCACTCATTTACTTAACAGAGTGCTTATACCTACACCAAGGATTGATCTGAGCTTTATACAAGTGTTATAGTACTCACATAATCCTAATAGCAATCCTATGCAGTAAATTTTTATTTTATAGCTTAGAAACTGAGGCACAGCCAAGTTGAATAGCCTTCCCAAGGGCTCACAGCTAAGTAAGTGGATTCAAACACAGGCAATTTGGTTGAGGAATCCATGCCTCTGACACCATGACATGCTCTGTGGTCAACTGCTTTATGCTAAACTGCTCTATGCTCTATGCTCTGCCTCTGCTCTGTGCTAAACTGCCCTCAACACAGTATCCAACTTCACACAGCCAGATCTGAAGTGAGCATGCCCTCTCCTTAAACCTGGGAGCCAGAAATTCTTTGAGGTTTACAAAGAAAGCAATGAGCATTTATGATTCAGTTGATGCTCTTTTGACCTACCTTGGAGCATGCATGCCTGAAGGCATCTTTTGGGATGCCACCAATTCAATCCTAGATGCTTAAATCCTTGTCTGTGGTTCTCTGTGCCAGACAGCATTTCCTCCTGCATAAAATACATCCTTATTCTCATTACATCTCTCCATAAAACTTTCATCAATTTGAAAATTGTAAAATGCATTCCTTTTTATGCAGACATTTAATCTATGGTTAAATGACAATTGAGCAATATATCCTCCTGCATACTCAAATACCCTCTTAACTCTGCAATTTGAAAATAAATTGACAGTCTTAAGATTGGCATGGGTTTTAAGGAAATGAAATACTCTTCAACTACAGTCTTTTGAGAATGTTTATCTGCAAAACGAACTATAGGACACACTCTGGCTTGATCAACAGATTCTACTTAAGAGAGGGTTCAGACAGAATTACTAGTTTGGCAAATCTCATTTGGACTTATCTGTGGGCCAAATGCTGTTTCCTTCTTATGTGCATGGATGAAGCCAGAACTTTCAACCTCTCAGCCTCTCAACCTCTCACTTTCAGAAAGAGTGAAGTTTAAAATATAAAGGTGTTGTTTTCACTTCACACCCAAATGTCAGAGTAAGATATTCTGATTTCTCTTGATTGGCTCCAGGTGATGTTAAGTGGAATGCAGGAAATTATCAAAATCAATCTATCTTCAAAGGCTTTCTTTGAAATTACAGGATCTGAATCAAAATGTAAAATAAAATTATTTTTATTCTAAGCTTCCTTCCATCATTTTTCATACCTCTCTCTCTACCAAGTAGCAAGTAAAATAGCATCTTTTTGCCCTCTAGAAAGGTTATTGTAAGAGCTTTAATATTTTCCAAAGAAATACAGTATTTCTTAAACAATCTGACTTTTGCTTGTTGGGTTTCTAAAGGGTTTAATTACTAGCTTTCTCAAGGGTTAAAAATGAAAATATCCCCATGTTGACTCATCAGCATAGTGACTTACATATTAACAATCAAATGCAAAGCATGAATAATAAAGAATACAGCTAGCACTGGTAAAGGTAATACATGATCAACCATAATTGTTAAAAAGTCTGGATATTTAAATACTGTCACCCAAGAACTTCTAAGCATCCTAAAAGAATAAGGGTCCTGATCAAAATCCAAGTCTAGTAGAAACTGGCTCATTCTAGGAAGCAAGATGAAATACAGAATAATCAAAAATATAATTCCAAAAATACTCTTGAATGTCTTGTTTCATGATGTGATTGGCTGACTGATAGCCCTAACTTTTACCTGTGAGTTTGTCAGAAATGCACAAGCTTGGGCCACAACCCAGATCCTCTGAACCAGAATCGATTCATATGTACATTAAAGTTTGAAAAATCATTAAAAGTGTTTTCAAGGATGAAATTATGTGAATAATTACTGTTTTAAAAAACGATATCACATACCATGAGTTAATGGTCATCCTTATTTTTATGGTGGGATCAACATTTCATAATGGGAAAAATCCTTCTATTCTATTGCTCTGAAAAGATAATGACTGATACAGAATTATTTTTCCTGGAGGAGCAAAAGCAATTCTTTAGGGGAAGGAATATCGCTCATCAGTTTCAGTAACAGCAAATGCCAACTTGACCTGCATTGTTATTTCTGACATGTCACCTTGCATTTCTCATCACATTATGCTGGTGAATTCTTTTCTTTCCTTTTTTATTTTTGGGTCAGAGAAGGAAACTGACCTCAAGGTTGCCACAGGCATTTGGTAACAGGGTCCTCCTTGTCTGCTCTGTTCGATCTGAGGCATCTGCTGCAGCAGCTTTTACCTGGGTGATTTTAGGAGCTTATCAATCATGAGACTGTTGAGATACCTGAGCCATCAAGCCAGCAGCTCTCCCATGAGATGATAACTTGTGTTAATAATAAACTAAAGCTATGATAGGAGATGTGGGAAAAATAGAAATCAGAGCGGTGCCCTGAAGCGGAGAGGGAGCAGGTGAGGGAGTCGGGACTAAGAGAGGAGAGCTATACCTTAAGTCATGTGGGAGGATGTAGAGCAAATAGATCTTTCGGCAGCAGTAGCTTTGGGGAGTCCATGGCCATCAGTCACTCCCTACTCCTTCTTGGCTGCCTGACAGCGGGGATAGCACCTGCTACCACACGTTTCTTGATCTATGATCTTGGAGAAGGTTTCTGCTGAATTTACTAGGAAAGAAGATATGACTGTGAGACACAAAGACCATATTATTGCTTTTAGCAGCTTATATTAGCTGAAGGATTAGAGGCAGGCAGGTGGCTTTTTAACCCAGGAGCCATTTAGGCTGTGAGTAGAGAGAGCTGCTGCCCCAAAGCCCTGGGTGAGAAAGTCCTCCATGGCAGCGCCATTGGCACTGTCTGTCACACTGCAGACTCGCTCCTCGGCACGGAGAGGCTGACGTTATAACCAGGCCTTCTGAGTTACTCCAGCTTACTTTGCTGTTTGTATGTTTTCAGTGCAAGGATTGTCTGTCAGGGTCAAAATAGACTTGGAACTGTATAGCTAAGCTTTTGTAAATGAGGAGGGAAAATTTTAGCCCTGTTAGACTAGGAATAAGCACCCCACTAAAGCTGTTTTCCACCTTTTCCTACCCTGCCAATATTCGAATTCACAATGTGACTTGCTCTGGTTGTCTGACTGGTGTCTTGGATTCCATCCTTACAACCCCTGTCTGTCCTCCATACAGCATCCATAGTACCCACCATGAAATGTAAGGTAGGTCATGCCAGTCATCTGCGGTAAGCCCTCCAGTGTCTTCTCATCCCATCCAGAGGAAAATCTGAAGTCCCAACTTTGGCAGACAAGCCCTGCTGATGTGGCCACCCACCACCCACACTCTATGCCATCTGACATCACCTCCTGCCCCCTCTCCATTGCCCAGCCACCCTGGCCTTCTCCATCCTCACACATACATTACTTAAGGTGTGTCTCACCTCAGGGCCTCTGCCTGGGATATAATTCACCCAGATAGATACTAATCCTTCATTTTAAGTTTCTACTCAAGAGTTACCCCATCCGAGAAACTGCTTTCAGCACCTTTATAGTCCCTATTCTCCAACACTTGTATAATTTTAAGATATCTGATACATTACATAGTTGTCTTTTCCATTATATCTCTTCCCCAACTAGGCAATAACTCTCTGTAGAGACTTGTTCGTTTTGTTTGCTACTGTCTCCCTCTGAAGAAAAATACTAAGAAAAAATGTTCAGTTAATATTTGTGAATGAATGATTTTCATTGCTTGTTGGCACGCCTGGTACTTTGCTCATTTTCTCACTCTGTTTGGTTCAGAAGTACTTTTCCACCTTTGTGCTTTTGTGTTTTCCTATTTTTTTTTTCCAGCCTGGGGTGTTCTGCCTCTCTCCAATGTCAGGATGTTCAAGTCTTCCTTTTCTTCAAGTACCCTCTTCTCCAAGAAACCTTCCTTGCATCTGTTCTCAGAGCTGATTGTATCTTCTGATCCACCAGCACTGTCTGCTTCCTTCACTGCACATCTTAAGTCCTCTCTGTCCTGTTCAGCACTATTCATCTTCTGGAAGCTTTAAAGCAGGGCCAGGTCTGGTTTATTCTTGTTCCCAACTACCCCCCACCACACGTTCCTTGTTGCTTTGTACATGGAAAGTGCTAAGGCATATTTGGTAAATCAGTATTGTTGAACAGATTTACTTTCCTGTAGCAACACTGATTTGATGGTGATGGTCTGGTACTTGGATAAGAAATGGTAGCAGACTGATCTCATAATCCTGCAGTTTCTCTTTTTTTTTTTCCCCAAAATCTGTCCTTAATGATTGGTTGATTTAGCAACACTGATTTGATGGTGATGGTCTGGTACTTGGATAAGAAATGGTAGCAGACTGATCTCATAATCCTGCAGTTTCTCTTTTTTTTTTTCCCCAAAATCTGTCCTTAATGATTGGTTGATTTAGTGTTTTGTGTGTGAGAAGGGTAGAAAAAATTTTGCTCTTGAGTTTGATCACTTTGCTTTATTTTAGTGAAAGCTTGAAGGAAAAACACTCATACAAGAGACAAAATACTTAATAATCAGAAAGTTTGTTGTTTTGTTCAGCTGACTCACTACCAGGTCAGATTAGTAACTAGAGGAAAGGTTTCCATTACAGGGAACTCTGTTACCATTTTTCACTGCCTGAAAAATCTTTTTTTCTGCCTTTCTGATGAAACCCGTCTCTATATCCTAGTGCAGGGTTAAGAAGGGAAAATCAAGAGCAGGAAATAGCTATGCTTAGAAAGTTAGCTGTTTAAAAATCTGATTTTTCTTCGCATGGATTTTTCAACTCTAAACTGTCAGGATTCTGCATTAGAACTTCACAGCGTATTTTTTTTGTGAACAGCTGCTCTAATTGGGCAAGTTTTGCTGTGGTGACATTAGGGCTCATTAGGTTTTTCTTATCAGAGGTGGAAGCTGTGAGATTTCAACCAAGCAGAGGATTTAGATTCTAAATGAGAAATATAGATTAGCATTTCACATAATGAAATAATGGACTTCGGTGTTACCTTTCTAGTGACTAAAGCAGGAACTTAAATCCATTGTAGGGTTCTTTGTTTAATCAATAAATAAGGAGGAGACACAGAAGATTTATTTCTTCTGTGGCCACAAACACCATCATTTTTCTTAATTATCATTAGGTTTGCCTCTCCTGCTTTCAGATTTTTTGCAAGTAAAAAGCTCTACAGTGAGAAAAGGGACATGAGATCTCTTGTTATGTTTTCTCTCTCATACTCACAGAGAGTTCTGCCTTTTCTGTGGCAATACCTGTATTTCTTAATTAAAATCTAAAAAAGTCAAAGGTTTTGCAAAGATGCCCAGGCTGCCTTAAAGTCCAGAGGTTTCAGCAGAGGTGGACAAAGGCCCAGGCAGCTGTAGGAGAGAAAAAAAATAGTTTGAACTTTGGATCCACAGATGGTTATGCCTGCCAACTATTATGAGCCAATGAATATCTACCCTATCATTTGTCATATTTATTGCAGTGCATAATGCTGTAATTTCTCATGGCATGGTTATTTATCTTGCTGTGTTCTCTGAACAGCTAAAATTGCAGCCATGTTGGAGCATACATATACCTTTGGGGTTGCATCTTTAAAAAGCGGCCATGCAAGTTGGCACAGGCCTCCCCATCCACGAACTGGAGCCTGTTAGAAAAGCAACTGATCATGGGAAATTCTGACAACAACTGAAGCTATGCTCCCAGGCTTATTCTCTGTGTGTAGCCACAGAGCCTAAAGGGAACAGAAACCTTCCGCTGCGCTTCCTCCTTCTCCATGGTGCCACGCTGGTTTTCCTGAAGTGGTGGCCACGGGCGTACTGAGTACTGCCACATCTGGAAGGTTCTCTGGGGTGTGCACGGAACCCTCCAACTTTACAGCAGGGAAATGGGCTCCAGGAAGGAGTAGGTTGAGGGTAGGAGAAAGAAGGCCCCAGTCATCCATTTCTGACAGCCGTCCAGGGGCACCGTGATGTCGCAAGGAGCAGCGGGAACACCTGTCTCTACTGGCACCTCCACTGTTGGCAGCGGTGAGTCAGCGAATGTCGCCACATGATGCCTGGCGACAGAAGGTGTGACTCACAGGTGGGCAAAGAGAGTCTTCAGGGTACCGTTGCTCACCTGCCACATCGCAGCATCTGTGATCAATCACCGGGTCCAACTGGGGCCTTGAGTTGGGGTAAATTTTCGTGTACATTGGCACTTCCATGAATGGCAGATGTGAAAATGTAGGTGCCTCTCATACAAACAGGATTAGTTGCATTCACTCCCTGAGGTGTGAAACTCACAGTTTGTTACAGGTCACTCTGCAGTTTGTGATAAAGGGGCTATTAGTCCCTCAGACCCTGTAGAGCATATCAAACCTCACTTTAGCCATTGGTTTTCCTTACAGTGGTTTCAATCAGAAATGTAAACAGTAATTATTCCTCAGAGTCCTGAGACCTTTTCTTCCTTTCCCTTCAGAGTAGGAACATGGCCCTTAAGTCTTCAGCAGAAGAGAGGAGAGGCAGCAAGGCCATTAACATTTGTGTCTTTTAAAAGGCTGAAGATTAAGATGCCTAAGTCCTTAACCCTGCCTTAACTCTAATAGCCTCATCTCCCACCCCCTTTCAGTTCTGGAATACATGGCATTCCCTCCTGCCTCAGTACTCGGCACAGCCAAGATTCTAAGGCAAGGTAGCTCAGAAGAAAAAGGAGGCTCTGAAAATCGAATTCTGAAAGTTTACTTCTGAAATATACTTTCCCTCATGAAGCAATAAAAAGAGACGTATTTGTGGAGGCTCTAAGGGTTGGCTGAGGACCAACCACTTAGGTTATCTTAGGTCTAAAAGGCTGCGCTCAGCAGAAGGAAGAATGAGTGAATGATTTAGTACAACCGTGAGAAACACACAGAAACCCCTCATGAAGAGAGTTAGAGAGGTCAAGACTCAGAAAGAACAAGAGACTTTTGAAAAATGTTGAAGAGGACAAGAATCTTTTAAGGCATCGTCATCACTTCGTGTTTGGAGTGGCGGTGTGAGGTCAGTGAACGACATAAAAATCTGCTCTCCCATGCCCTCATTTGCCTCTGCCTCACAGGTTAGGCAGAATGCTGTTCTGACCAGGAAGGGTGAAAAAGGAGGGATAAGAGAGCTGGTAGGCCAACATATGGAGAAAGATCATCAGAGAACAATGTTTAGATTTTCACATCCTCTGTTTCCTATGAAGATGAGAATCACTGTGTCATAGTGCTGGAGGGAGCAGGGACAATGGGGGAAATGCTAGCAGTCCAAAGCCCTTGGAGTTCTAGAAGGAATGGTGTATTATTCAACAGTTCAGGTACATGTGAGAAGGGAAACACAATTGGGAATGAGGGCCACAGTCACAGAGCTCAGAGCATGGAGAGCAGCAGGGACAGCACTGAGTTCAGTTAAATGTGTTAATGAGAGCAACGTGGATGCTGCCACACAAAAACTTCAGGATGGACAATGTATGCACAAAGAAGAAAAATCCTAGCACAAAGCCATGACAGTTGTTTCAGGCCTTGGTGATAGATGGGAAGGGAGAATGTGGTTCATCTGAAATCCCTCCATGCTGGTCTCTCCTATCCCCTGAAATACAGCCAGTTTTTAGAAGAGTTTCTCTAGCATATGACTCTACTCTTTGTCCTTCCTCCTTATCATCATTTCTCACAACTTGATTTGAACTCATACATTTGAAATAAAGCTAATTTATATTGGGAAGGCAACTGAACCATGAAAGATCTGGTTAGCAACTGTTTGTTGAAAAGGTAACTGAGAGATTTGGTAAAATGTTTGCTTCCTGGTCACCTCGGACAATCTAATGGCTCTGATCTTTGATTTTCTCATCTTGGAAATGGGAACAATAGCTGGGTGGTAGTCAGTGCTTTCTCCTCTCCAGATCTGTGCCCTCGCCCATGTTTTCTCTGGTCTTTCCCTGGGTTTTCCATTCATTTCATTTTTGGCTTATATTACGCAGCACATTTTATCAGGGTCACAGGATTTTGTTTCTTGACCATTCTAAGTAGATAACAAACTCTCTAAATCGCTGAAATGTGATAAGAAATGAAAATAAAGCAGAAATTCAATCAGAGCACGTTAGGTCTAATTGCCATTTATACAGTTGTAAATGATCTCGAGGTGCCCTCCAGCCTGCAACATTTCCTCTCTGCCACTTACACCCCGCGTGGTATAATTGAAAGACTGACTGAAAGGGGATGCAGGTTCTAGGAGGAGCTTTGCTGCTAATTACCAATGTGACTTTGGACAAATCTTTTTACATCGTGGCTCTGTTTCCTCATCAGTACAGTAAATGGGTTGACCTATATTATCTCCCGTCCTTTCCAACTCCAGAATTTAAAAGGTCCATGATTTCCAGCCAAAAACGATGTTATGGAATGAGGTGACAGCATGTATAAGTGCAAGTTGATTAGGGAAATAGCATTGGATTTATCTTTTAAATTGGCCTTCACAATAATAAGTTACTGAGGAAAGATACAGAAAAGAGAGATACATTTTATGTAAGTGTTCAAGGAAGCATAGCTTATTTCAGACAATGGTTTCTGAAAATAACCTTTCATTCTTTGCCCTTATATTTTTCCTAATGGATGGCATAAAATGGATGCTCAGCCTGAACAGTGGCTTTCATTCAATTTTAAGTCACCCCGTCATGTTATGTACTGCTGCTTTCCAAGTTAGCTGACATTGCAGGATGTAACACAATGCAGAGTGAAGAGTTAGAAATGTGACATGGCATGTCGGAAACAATGCTTGCTTTTTGCAGATCAGTTATCATTTAAAGGCTGGTATTTAGAACCATCTTTAGATAATTCAATAGCTCTGCATCTCTCATAGGGAAGACGTCAACCCGAGTTAATTTTTTTTTGCTTATCAGATATGATGGGACAAGATGACACTAAAACGGTTGAAATAAACTATCCAGAGTGCGTGTAAAAAACCAAGCGAATCTTTAAGGAGCTTAGTGGTTGCTTGGACTGATTTACTGCAACCATGGAAATCAGAGAAAAGATGTTAATTGTCAGAAACCATTCTCCAGGATAAATAAACCCAGACATTTCCCACTGTTATCGTCTGTCCTGGTACATCACACATCACAGTCTTCTGTGACATTACAGTCTTCTAATTTTGATTTTCTGGTGGCTCAGAAGGTAAAGAATCTTCCTGCAATGCAGGAGGCCCGGGTTTGATCCCTGGGTCAGAAAGATCCCATGGAGAAGGGAATAGCACCCCACTTCAGTATTCTTGCCTGGAGAATTCCATAGACAGAGGAGCCTGGCGGGCTACAGTCCATGGGATCACAAGGAGTTGGACATGACTGAGTGGCTAACACACACACACACACACACACAATGTCAGGGAAAAGGTGTTTTAAAGTGACTAGGGTTTACTCATGTATTTGTCCCCTGAGTTGACCCAGGCGCACTAATCTGTAGGTACAACACAGTCACATTATCACAGATGTCTCCAATTTGACAGGCTCTCACTATCGCCTGCTCAAGCATCATGCATGCTTACTTGACATGGTCATTCCAGTGATTCCCACACGTGCCTGAGGGATGACCAGCCATCAAATATCACTCTGCTCTCCCTCAGGCACTCCACCCCTCTGATGGGCACTCTAGGGACCAGGCAGAGCCCCTTCAGCAGCCAAACTGAAGGACAGTCTGTAGCAAAAGCGGGGAGAGGACTGTCTCCCACTTTGTGTTGGGATCTCTTGGGTGGACAGACCATGGTGATGCTATATTCTCTGTCCACATGGAGTTATGTGAACTAGAGTGCTGGGATTTTACCTGGAGCCCTTTATTCTCCTGGGTGCCAGACAGAGAATGCAAATAAGTGAGTGCCAGCACCTGGGTCATCGCTTCAATCAGCAAAGTCACTGATGGTTTGGAAGTCATTTTTACTCTCTTAGGATGACTTTCTTTGGAAAGTTCTTTATCCCCTGAAGCAAATCAAATTCGATCAGGTCCTCTTTACTGGTTTTCCCGAGATGTCCAGACAATTTTCTGAAATACAGCAGTGATGTCATTTCAAGTTGGGGTCCCTTGACACTTCATTCAACTAGCACTTCTGAAATATATTTTATGCGTGAATGATTTTCTTCTTATTCCTCTCCTCTCCAAAAAGATTTTTTTTTCTTTAGAAGATTGGCTTAAATTGAAGAACTGACATTCAGAGGTACTCTTAACTGAGACCAGGAATCCATTTCTAAATAAAACACAATTAGTAGAGAAGGGATATACTTTTGGAATTTGGGTTTCTCCAGTTAGCACCTTTATATATACAGAAGACTATTTATTATTAAGTAACTTTGATTTAACTGACTGATTACACATCCATGCAGAGGAATGGAAATAATTAGAAAAGTGTAGAAGTAACCAAACTCTTCAGAACAAGCTAATGATGGATAATATATAATCCAACTTTCTTCTTAGTGTTTGAGTAGATCTATGTCTATGCAAGGAAAGCATATTTGGGTCATTTTAGAATTGTCCAGCATTTTAACTGATATTTATCTTAAAATCTGAACATTATTTCAGTGACATTTTTTATGTATATTCTGATGCAAAATTATTTTAGGGCATTGCATATAATCACACTTACATAAATGGAGTATGCAATAATATTTATTCCTGCTTGTATGTTGCTATTAAAGTTACCTGCATCAAAAAAGAGCTTTGTGCTCACAAGCTTTCATAAATTGTATGTTAACATTAAGGGACTAAATGTTGATTTAGAAATGGCTAGGCACTGACATGTTTCGTTTATTGCTTATATAACATTCTCTGTTTCAGTAGGCTGTCTCTTGACTGTGTTCTGCAATATATGGTAGTCTTTCATACTAATGGCAAAATATTGCTGCCCGTCATGGTCATAAATGATAATAGTGACAAAGATATGTAGGAATGTATCTAACAGATCCATATGTGATCAATAGTTTGTTGCACACAGAGTGGAAAATTCTATAACCACTACTGGCAGAGTTTCATAACTTTGTCTTGAACTTGGGGGTTCCATATACAAATAAATATATGGACTCAAGTAACCAATCAAGAAATAGTCTAACCGGTAAATGTGTACATGCGACACCTTGGTCTTTCATCTTCTCAGACCTTTGTTTGAAAGGATGCGCCACCTCTGATTACGATGGAGTTGTGTGGCCAAGCCACAGGGCACTTCTGTCGTTTCTTCTGTTCATTCTATTTCTGTTTGTTTAGAAACAGAGGCTTGGGTTCATCCGTTGTCTCCCAGCACGTCTAACTTAGTCAAGTTGTGTTGGATGGCACTGTCTTTCTACTTGGCAGGTCCTTGCTTGTGGCAAGACCTGTGGTGGCCAGTGTTAACATCCCCTACGCACACTTCTCAGCCAGGCCCACCACTGTGCTCTGTGGGTACTGAAATGAATGAGCCTCTTTTAGTTTAGTGAAGGAGACAGGAGAAGGCCTCTGTTGATTTTCCTGCCCCAGCCTTCATTCTCCAGTTGTCTTCTTTTTTTGGTCCTCATTTTTGCTTTGGGGAAATAATCCTCCTCACAGGTAAGCAACGCTAAGCTTGTCAATCAAGACCAAGGGAGGGGACCCAACCCAAGTTATATCACTGAGATTTCTGGGGGAAAGGAGTCTTGGGCAGAGGAACTGAGCACTGAGAATAGTCCCAGGCCATTCCCCCTGGTGGTGGTGCCCTAAGACATCATCCATTTGTTCCAACACCACGACATCTAATGCTGCTAAGGTCTCCACCCTTTGTCAAGCTCTGTTCTTCAGCTTTTTCTTCTTCCCTGTAAGCAATCCTATATCCTTCCAATGATTTCCTTTCTAGATTAAGAAACTGTTGGTTCCTGCAGTTTGCCACCAAAGAACTACAACCAAGATATAAATGGTTGAAATGCCACAAGACAGAATAGGACATTGTCCAGAAAAGGTAACACAGTGTTTATTTGACTTCTAGAACACGTTTGTAAGTTTGTTGAAGAAACAACTCATGCAGTGGTTAAAGCAGGTCCCTCTTTCCCATCGTAGAGCACAGTTTTTGGAACTTGTGGCCACAGTACAACAAAGACTTGCTTGTTGGCTTTCTTGTTTTAGTGTTATCTCAATCTATTCCCTGTGGCTCGAATGGTAAAGAATCTGCCTGCAATGCAGGAGACTGGGGTTTGATCCCTGGGTCAGGAACATCCCCTGGAGGAGGGAATGGCAACCCACTCCAATATTCTAGCCTGGAGAATTCCAAGGCCAGAGGAGTCTGGTGGGCTACAGTCCATGGGGTTGCAAAGAGTTGGACACAATTGAGCAACTACACTTTCACTTTTTCTTTCATGTTACTCTATAGCAAATGATATACTGCTGTAAAAGTCAAGTTTAAATCTTAGAATATTTTCTGGTAGCAGGAAACAAGTAAAAATGTATAGGTAGCAAATAATCACACTGCATGAACAATTAACGTTTATTTTAAAGTCTCTCTAATTATGTGTTTACAAACATTTTCAAACTTAGCATGCAGGTGGAAATGATATTTTTTAGACCATGAGACCCATACCTAAGGCAACTTTCAGGGTTTGAGAATAGAAAATAATTGCCAGGACTGCAAACTGTCAAACACAGCTGAGAGACTGAGCACACACACACACAAAATGAAAAGAGGCCTCACAGAAAGATACGCATTCGGCCTTAGTGAATTTAGGAGCCTATCTTTATAAATGTTGTCAAACAATTAAATTTTCAAAAAGTTTTACTATGGAAAATTTTATGGATAAATAGAAAGAGTATTATAGTGAACTCCATGTATATATTCCTTTGCTTCAACAAGTATTAACTTATGGACAATTTTATTTCTCTGTTGTTCTTCACAGAAGAAGGGAAGTCTTCCTCTCCATTTATCTTGGAGCAAATCCCAGATGTCATATCAATTCATCTGTAAATATTTCAGAATGTTCCTCTAGAACAAGACTTTTTTTTCTTTCTCTCTCTGTTAAACATAACAATATGATGAGCACATCTAGCAAAAGTTTCTGACCCTTCCTCTGTGGCATCAATATACAAGCAGTATTCTTATTTCCAGCCTGGTCCTCTGTGGGAGAGGCCTTGGGGTCCTCAGATCACAAACTCTCAGCCCGTTAATTATTTCAGCCTCGGAGTTTTATGCATGCTCAGGCTCCTTCTTGCAGGCAGTGTCTCACTCTGAGCATGAGTCCCATGTCCCTAGGTACCAAAGGAAGACAGCATACCATTGGGCGTACAGTCCATCTCAGAAGTGGAAGGTCATTAAAAACTCAGGGGCAGCACTGTGCCTCCTGTATTGCAAAGACAGCTCTCAGCAGCCTGCCATGTGCTTCCCCGAGGCCCAGGCAGAAACGGCCCCTAGGCATAGGCAACCTGCCGATGCAACTTGATGTCAGCTTTTCTTCCTTTCCAGTGATACTTTTCCCTTCCTACAATTCTACTTCCCGAAGTGACAGCTCAAGCCCTTGGGGAATAAACACTGTGATACCTTATACTTCTGTTTTTAAATTCTGAATCTGGATCCAAATAACATTAATTACAGTTTGTTGCTATGTCTCTTAGTTCTCCTTTTAAAAATTGTGGCCAAAAACATATAACATAAAGCTTATACCATCTTAACCATTTTTAAATGTACAGTTCTGTTCTGTTAAGTTCAATTCACATTGTGCAGCCATCATGTCCATCTATTTCCAAAACTCTTTCCATCTTGTAAAACTGAGACTCTGTGTCCATTAAACAAGAATTCTTCATTCCTCCCTCCTCCCAGACCCCTGGCAATGCCGTTCTACTTTCTGTTTCTATGAATTTGACTACTCTAGGTACCTCACACAATACGTGTCTTTTGGTAACTGACTTCTTATACTTTGCATGATGTCCTCAGATTTCATCTGTGTTACAGTATGTGTCAGAACTTCCTTCCTTTTTAATACAGAATACTAGTCCATTATATGTATATACTACATTGTATTTATCCATTTATTTATGGTGGACACTTGAATTGTCTCTACCATTGGGTTATTGAGAATAATGCTGCTATGGATGTGGGTATATGAACATCTCCTCGGGACTTGGCTTTCAATTCTTTTAGGTATATGCCCCAAAGTGGAATTATTGGATCAAATGGTTATTCCATTTCTACATTCCCACCAACAATATTTTGGCCACCTGATGTGAAAAGCTGACTCATTGAGCCAACTCATTGGAAAAGAGCCTGATGCTGGGAAAGATTGAAGCTAGGAGGAGAAGGGGGTGACAGAGGATGAGACGGCTGGATGGCATCATGGACACAATGGACAAGTTTGAGCAAACTCCAGAAGATAGCGAAGGACAGGGAAGCCTGGTATGCTGCAGTCCATGGGGTCGCAAAGTGTTGGACATGACTTAGCAACTGGACAACATCAACTAACAGTACACAAGAGTTCCAGTTTCTCCACATCCTCTCCGATGCTTGTTATTTTGTAATATATTTTTAACATGATCAGTAGAATTTTATTTTTTAAAAATCTGAAATAAAAAAAGCACAATATCAAAGTATTTGAAATACTGGACTCTGAGGGCTGCATTCATTCCTCCCTCCTGGGTGGGAGGAGAGGGGTCAGGTGTGCTGGTAAATGTCCATCTCTACACTAAAAGTTTTTTGTTTTTGATAATAACCATCCCAATGGGTGGGTTTTAGTTCTCTTCTAATCAATAAGTTTCTCCTTTCTCTGTCTCTATCTTTCTCTTTCTCAAAGAAACAAGATGGTTCTATTTTTTTACATCATCAG
This sequence comes from Cervus canadensis, assembly GCF_019320065.1. NCBI lineage: Eukaryota > Metazoa > Chordata > Mammalia > Artiodactyla > Cervidae > Cervus > Cervus canadensis. Next base: position 52,886,172 of record NC_057409.1, on the reverse strand, counting down.
AGTTTTTCAGATTGTATGCCTTAATAGCCAATTTATAATGCAAGACTTGTAAAAACACATTAGTCCTGAATTTGAGTTGAACTATCAGTGAGGTATGGACACATGATATATTTTATCCTTTTTCCAAATTCAGTTCAGTTGAGTTCAGTCATTCAGTCGTGTCTGACTCTTTGTGACCCCATGAATCGCAGCACGCCAGGCCTCCCTGTCCATCACCAACTCCTGGAGTTTACTCAAACTCATGTCTATCGAGTCGGTGATCCCATCCAGCCATCTCATCCTCTGTTGTCCCCTTTTCCTCCTACCCAAATTACATATTTCCTAATTTTGTTCCCTATAAAGGCCTAGAAAAGTGACCAACCCAAGCAGCAAATGACCACCACCAGCTCACATTTTCTATTTCCTCCCATACATAAGCCATAACTTTTTGGAGAAGAGGCTGATTTCAGATTTAGAAATCTTGTCATATCTGAAGGTAAATCCACTATCAAAGACTACTGAGATTGTTTCAAAAGGACTCTGGCTAAAGATGGCCTAACTTGGGCACAAATAAAGATAATAGTTGCAATGAATTAAAACACATCAAATACATTTAAAGAAATCAGTTAAGAATGACTTTAAAAAGATTCAATTGAATATGATTCATTGAATCATATGAATCCAATTCATTATTTTAAAAGCTGGTAAGTAAATTAATAGAGCAAAGCTTTTATTCTGCCTTTTCTATACTAACTGCACCTGAAATAATCACATTACTGATCAGCTGGTTTCTTTTTATAAAATGCTATAGTTCATAAGTGAAGAAAAACAATATTATAGTACTATTTGGCAACTCCAGCTTGTTGGATGGAGCAGGGTGTTGAGCACCAGAGTCTGCTCCCATCATAAAGAAGACAATGACCAGACATATGTGCCTTCCAGTGGAAGTTCATGGCATCATCTCTAAAACAATCTTGACAGTAAAAACTGAATCACGTTAAACCTGTGGATTTACCTACCAATTTATAAGAAATATAGACAAAAGGGAACAATTGTGTTTTTTTCTTAAGTTATTTTAGATAATTAATTTCAGAAACATAATAGACATGAAAGCTGAATGACTGCATATCCTTTGTGCAAAGTAAGCCTAGACTTTTTCAGAAATTTCATACAGAAGCACATAAGCATTTGCCTGGTTCAGACTTTTGTCTTAAGAAGGAGTTAATCCTAGTGGCAAAGAAGACTTTTTTAAAGAGGTTGGTACTTAACAACACAATGCCTATTATTTCTCTAGACATCCTATCTTATCTTGCTCTTGGTTTTGTGGAGAAAGATGAAAGAAAATTGCTAGCACTCTGTTGCACTGTGTGCTTGATTTTTAGTAATCTCAGCTTGGATTCAGAAATTTTAAATGTTTTCCCTTCTGAAAAAAGGAAAAAAAAAAATAGAGAGTGAGATTCAAATAAGGGGCCAACAGGGAAAGGGACAGTTAAATTGGATTCTGTAGTGTTCAGCTCCCTGACTACAAGAATAATCCCATGAGTAATCTTGTCTTCTGACTTTATGAAGTCTGGATTCTTTGTTGCCTATCTGCTGAACACACGCATCTTTCAGTGAATAGTGAAAATCTGAAAAATTTGAAATACCAACTTAAAAGTTATTTGCTTTACTTGGAAACCAAGGAAGAATTCTAGGAGCTATGCCCTATGTCAAGTCCAGGAATGTTAGCATATTATTCACCTCAGTGATTAATACCAGAACTCTTTTTGTATGAGAGCAAGCTGTAAACTGCAGGATGACTCATAATGAATCCACATCTGAAGGCAAATTATTTACCGCTTGTTTCAAATCTGTTCATGATTAATGCTTATTGCTAAAAATATATTGCGTGGTGTCAATTTAGTTCTTCAAACACTTAACAATTATTCATTAAATATGTAGTGAGTGCCAGCTCTGTACTGGGTATTATACTGGGTGATGGGACTGTAGAAATGAACAAGACCTACACATTCTCTCCCCTCTGGGAGGTTTTATTGGGTTAGCCAAAAAGTTTATTTGGGTTTTACTGTAAGGTGGTACAGAAAAACCTGCACAAACTTTTTGAGAGCCCCTTGGGCAGCAAGGAGATCAAACCAGTCAATCCTAAAGGAAATGAACCCTGAATATTCTTTGGAAGGAGTGATGCTGAAGCTGAAGTTCCAATACTTTGACCAATTGATGTGAAGAGCAAAGTCATTGGAGAAGACCCTCAAGCTGGGAAATACTGAGGGCAGAGGGAGAAGAGGATGACAGAGGATGAGATGGTTGAATGGCATCACCAACTCAATGGACATGAGTTTCAGCAAGCTCTGGGAGGTGGTGATGGACAGGGAAGCCTGGCCTGCTGGAGTCCATGGGGTCACAAAGAGTTGGACACAACTTAGCAACTGAACAGCAATAGTTTGGTGGATTTTCTAGGCAAGCACATGCCAAGATGGTATTAGACGTTCAAGAGGTTGGAGGAAATACCTGTGAGGGATCGCAGGAGAAGGGAGTGAGGGTAGATGAGGAGAGCCCAGACCCTGACGCAGGTCTAACAGTGCTGCAGGAAGAGAGGAAGAAAGGAGAGTAGGGTAGGAGGAACCCATGTCTACAGTGCAGCCCTGAGAAAGTCTCATCCAGGCTGAGGGGAAGCAAAAAGAGGAGTCACATCCGTCCTAAAGTCCCTGAATGGCCCAGCTTGAATACCTCTGCTGTGCTTAGTCATTGGCTCAGAGGAGCTCTGGCAAAGCCTGGCCTTGGTGTGAATGCTATGTGGAGCCAGTAGGTGTGCAACTGGAGGCAGTCAGCCCACTGTGCAAGTTCTTTCCAGCAGGCTAATCTAAAAGGTGCGATGCTATGCATGACTGTAGCAGTGGGGGAGGCACTCACTGAGCAAACGGATACAAGGTGGGCTGCATTATGGTAGAGATAGCATGTGGGCATTTGGTGGTTTAGCCAGAGAAGTTTAGGCAGTGGTTCACCGTCCTTCCCCTGTTCTGCTCTCTGTCATGGGGAACAACATTATCCCAGTTTCTTTAACCTGTGCCTTTCAAATGGGTTCAACCCAGAGAGGTAGAGCCAGGAGATTGAAAGATGGCCGGGGAGGAGAGTCCAGTGAAAGTCTCCATTTCTCTGTCTGTCCCCTCCAATCCCTCCAGCAGTAGCTCCATCTCTTCTGGTGTTCCTCATTTTAGGGTCCTAGCTTCCTCTGAAAAGCCATGATTTCTGGGACCCTGCTTGTTGCCATCGTCTTTTTATTGCACAGAGATAATAGTAACCTCATGCTGATATGAATCTCTGTTATTAACTTTTGTCTTCCTGTCCCCCTATTTATTTTCACAGCTTTTTCATCATCTTTGTAACTGATTTCTTGTATTAAATCCCCTCTGTTTAAAAGACTGAAAGAACTCTGATTTCCTAGATATACCCTGAGTGGTAGACCTGGTCTGAAAGATGTCATAGAGAAGATTTCTCTAATGGAATGACATTTAAGCTTAAACCTGGGGGATGGGAGGAGCTATCCAGAATGGACTTATCATAACGCTGATGTTCAGTCACTCAGCTGTGTCCGACTCTTTGCCACCCCATGGACTATAACATGCCAGGCTTCCCTGTCTTTCACTATCTTCCAGAGTATGCTCAAACTCACATCCATTGGGTCAATGATACTATCCAACCATTTAATCCTCTTCTCCTCCTGCCCTTAGTCTTTCCCAGCATCAAGTTCTTTTCCAGTGAGTAGGCTCTTTGCATCAGGTGCCAACGTATTGGCGCTTCAGCATCAGTCCTTCCAATGAATATTCAGAATTGATTTCCTTTAGGATTGACCAGTTTGATCTCCTTTATGTCCAAGGGCTGTCCTTGGTAATGACTTGTTCATTACCTTTTATTTTAGATGATTTGTTAGTTTTCAAACGGTGTAATGATTCAAAGTACAAATTTTGCAGCTGGAGTGTTTGGGTTCTACTTTCTAGATATGTGATTTCAGGCAGTTTACTAAGTTCCTTGTGCTTCAGCATCCTCTTTACTAAAATAATAATAATAATGTCACCTCCTATGGAAGCTATGAGAAGCAGTAAGCTGATATATACAGACAACTTAATATTCAAGGTTATTCTTTTTCATATGTGTGACAGGACTTTGTGGAAGCTTTCTATGTGAATGTACACTCTGAGCTTTAAGAAGGGTATTGCATTTAGGATAGATGCTGCTTCATTTTTATCTAGAATCTAATGTTTCAGGGGAGAAATCTGAGGCCAGCCTGATTTTTTGTTACTTATTCTATGTCACCTTCTTTTTATGCCTGGATACTTTGGGCTTCTTTCTCCTCCTAGAAATTCAGTAATTTTGTTAAGATATGTCAAGGTATTAATCACTTTTATTTCTTTTTTTTTTTTTTTTAAGAATTTTGTTGTTTTGATAAACATACAAGTATATCCTATTATTTTGTAGGTTTATTCATTTCTTTCTTTTAGGAGACGTTTTTGTTTGTTTTTCCTTATTATGTCATTGACAGATTTTTCTGATGTATTATATTTGTCTAGGGGAAGCCAGTGTTTTCCTTTCAGTTTACAAATTGACTCAGTGAGTTTATTTGACATTTTTCATGAAAAGCAGCAGGCCCTTATAACCAAGTTTACGATTATGGTATCAATACATATCATCAAAAGTAAAGGCAAATCTGGAGATAGCTTTATTGTTCCTTGGATATTTAATGACCTCTCTGGTACAGATGGCACCTGTCTAGCTGCTGGAGTTTGTGTGATCAGCTGGAATCTGCTTGGTTACTTAGAAAGCTGCATTTGCTTTCATAGTCTATTGTCTATCCTCTGCCCTTCATCTCTCTTTTGTTATGTTTCTTTATTTGAAACAGTTCAGAGTTTCACTTATACTCAATATTAGGCTTTATTCAGTGACAATATAGTTTTGGGCTGTGTCCAGTAACAGGCTACAAATTTCTGTACATCATAGAAATCATCAAAGCTTAACTGGCCAAAAACCAACCCCTCAGGGGTTGATTTGCACACGCCAGAGATCTACTCTCTTCTGATTCTTCGTTAGAAAAATCAGAAACTGCAGGCTCTGGATCGACCACAAAGGAATATCTTAGGAACAAACATAACTATCCAAGATAACCTGGACTTTCAGAACTATTGTTACTCAGCGATGATGTCCTGGCTAAAAGCATGGACTCCAGAGAAAGATAAGCTCAACTCAAGTCTCTGTTCTCCCTTTTCCAAACTGTGTGATCTTTAACTTCTGCTAAACTTTAGGTTACTCATCAATTAAATGGTGATAATAATAATAATACTTTCTTCATGGGGTTGTTGGTGATTATTAAATTAGCTAATACTTTGTGTGGTGCCTTACACATGGAAAATATTCAGTATTCTTACATTGTTCTTATTGTCACTTTGATGATTACTGCCCACTATTTAAATCAGCACTGTATATTTTACTGCTGGGTCTTATTTTTATTTCATAAATGCACTCTATTCTCTTTTAAGACAAGACATTTGGGTGGTGACTTTCATCATTGGCTCCTGAGGAAAATAACCCATGAACTGGGCAAGAAGATCAATGCACTGGACATCTGAGCTAGCATTCAGTTTTTTAGCAAGAATAAACTGAAGGAGAATGCTGGAAGCCTAAATCCCTATTTCTTAAATGGCTTTGGACTGGGGTATTCTATTTTCTCCTCAAGGAAGATCAATTATCCAGATGTCAGATTTCTGCTGCTTGCTCTTCTATTCTATCCTTTCTCTCTGACTTTTTCATTTCTTTTTCCTTTACCTTTTCTTTCTGGAAGAACATGTCAAATCTCTCTCCACATCCCAGCTTTAACGTTCTGCAAGGTCACTTTAGTTCTCTGCAGCTGTGAGTGTTATTTTAAACATGTCATGACATTATTAGTTACGTTACATGCTTTACTTTTTTCCCCTAATGTAGTCATTCCCTTTCAAAAATATCTTCCTGTATCTTATCTTTCATTTCTAATAGTATAAAAACAATGCTCTAAAATATTTGTTGTTTGCCTTTTGGAACATATCTTTGTAAAAATACAGTCTTCCAGCTTTATCATGTTATTTTTATTTTCTTGCCAAAACTTTTCAAAGGACTTAACACTGTTTATTTTGTGTATACTTATCTTTGATAGAAGGCAGGCCTATTTTGATCTGTTATTTGAGCAAAAATTTAAGATGATGTATTCTCTTTGGGTCTGCTCCCTGCTTAGCTTGATTTTTTTTTTTTTTTAACTCTTCCTTTTCTACCTAATGGTAAAAGAGATAATAGAGATTCATACTAATAGGTTGAATATTAGGCAGATGGATAGGAATGGAGAGGAAAATGGGGCATGGAAGTTCCAGAAGGGGATGGCACTTTATAAGTCTTTTGAAACCAGTGGTCAGACTTCCACATCTGATTTTCCTTTTAACCTTGGTCATTGCTTTTAGGTGCATGATGTCATTTTTCTGTTATCTACCTGCCAATCCACATAAATGTCCTTTTATTTTAGGAAAATGCCTCAGAGTCAGGAGTTTGTCAGTTGGTGAGAAGCTGCCTGTCTGTGCTTTCTTTCGTGTGGCCTCATAGATTTCCTCAGCCCTATACTTTTGCCTTGGAGTGTTTTCATGAAACACTGAAAGTGACTCTAAGGCAGGAAGTTCCTGTTTTTCCTAAATTTCCTCTGTCCTTGCTCTCCCTCTTTTTCTCCCTCTCCCTCTCGCTTTCCTTTCAGGAAAAACTCTTCTTCAATTTAGCCCCATATTCCACCACACTGGGGAAAGGGGACTCATAACAGGAAATTGGGGTCAGGAAAATCCCTGCTTCTCCTGGTTCACACGGTTTGCTCCCACAACACTGATGTGGCACAAAAGGATACACGTGGCCTTGTCCCTCACTGAGCCTTGCCTCACTTTCTCACAACTCAGGATGGTTGGGTGAAGGCTGAGTGGGGGCTGAAATGCATGTTCTTGCTGACTGAGCTGTCCGTGTGCCCTGGAGTAAGGCACTGAAGGGAAGAGAAATTATCTAAAAATTATCATAGGTACACTGTTTACTTGCCCAGGCTGGGGGAACCGAGTCTGACTCAGTATGGGGATGCCGATTTCTGTTTGCACGGAAGTTTAGCATGGGCTGTTAGTGACCCTGGCAACATAAGGTGTTTGCAGAACGGAGATTATAGCAGTTAGCTCTTGATAACTCACTTCAGTCTTGTTCATTTGGGCCAACTCTGGGAGAAATCCCTTTACACACTTTTCTTATTTTTCAGTTGAAACAAAAGAGGAATTTTGATCAGTTCTTCTGTTCTCATCTTTCTGAGAAGTCATTACTTTATTTTAAAACATTTATTAATTGGTTGAAAAACTTAAATGAATGAATGAATGAATAAATGTGTATAGTAAAATGTCTTTCTCCCAACCCTTTTCCCAATGTACTGAGTTCTCACTCCACTTCTTATAGGTAACTATTATTAATAGTTCATTGTGTTTTCTTCTGCAATTTCTTTATATAAACACAAGCAAACACAAACATAAATTATTTCTTATTTCCCCATTATTCTTTAAAATAGAAAATGTATACCATATGGCCTACATTTCAATTTTTATTTTCTCTGTTATATGAATTGTAAATACCTTTATTGTTACCAGTTTATTTTTTTGTCTTTTGGCCTTATTTTATTTTATTTCTAGGTAGAAATCATTTAAGGTGTAATCAAATTTCTCAACTTTTTAATGGCTTTTTCATTTTGAATAATATTTTTAAAGAAATCCTTAAAACTAGGTTTATAAAGAAGTTTTCTAATATTTTCTTCTATGGCTTAATTATTTACCTGTAAACCTTTGATTGGTTTGGAATTTATTCTTGTATAATGCACTTTCCTGGTGGCTCAAATGGTAGAGAATCTGCCTTCAATGCAGGAGACCAGGGTTCAGTCCCTGGGTTGGGAAGATCCCCTGGAGAAGGAAATAACAACCTCCTCCAGTATTCTGGCCTGTAGAATTCCATGGACAGAGGATCCTGGTGGGCTGCAGTCCATGGGATCACAAAGAGTCATGACTGAATGACCAACACTTTCATTTTCAATGTGTAAGTTTATAAGATATGAATATAATTTTTTTCTTAGATGGATAACCACTCTAAACAGGGATAAGATATCAATTCCTACTCTTACTACTTTTATTTGCCCTTGTGCTAGAAGTAATAATTCATGTAATTAAAGGACAATAGAGTTACAAAAATTCTAAAGAAGGTTGAAAAAATTACTATTTCTAGGTGATATGATTTATACTTGGAAAGCTGAAGAGAATGAATAGATAAATATTAAAACAGTAAGAAATTAAGTAAAATAGTGTAATAAAATTATATACATATAAACCAATAGCTTTCATGTACAAATAACAAGTTTTAAGATCTAATATAATTTTTAAAAAGCTTATATACATTGTGGCACCATAAAAATAAAATACCTAAGAATACCCTTAATAAAGTATAGGAGTGGTCTATATAAAGAAAAATTTAAAACACCGTTAAAAGGCACCAAAAACTATTGAGCAAATGAAAAAAATATGTCTTACTTTGGATAGCCATAGTCAATGAGGATATCATTCTTACTAAGTTAATTTATACACAATGAAAAGATCAATACTATATTTAAAAAGTGTACATATTGATGCAGGCTTCCTTGGTGGCTCAAATGACAAAGAATCTGCCTGCAATGCAGGAGACCTGGGTTCGATTCCTGGGCTGGGAAGACCCCCTGGAGGAGTACATGGCAACCCACTCCAGTATTCTTGCCTGGAGAATCCCCATGGACAGAGGAGCCTGGTGGGCTACAGTCCATCGAATCGCAAAGAGTTGGACACGACTGAGTGCCTAAGCACAGCACAAACTGATGCAAAAGAATATTTGGAAAAATAAAGATGAGTAGCTAGTGAAATTCTGGAAAAGAACATTGAAGGGAGTGGATATTACCAGATATTAAACCTATTATAGAACCTCAGAATTTAATGCAGTATGCTACCATTGCATAGATAGACAGACCAGAGAAATAAATAGGAAGTTCAGAAATCGACTTCAAGAAATAATGGACATTTTGTACATGATAGGGGCACAGTCTTCACCTAGCAGGGAAAAGATGATGTTGGAAAAACTCATTTATTTTAAGCAGCAAGTTGTGAATCATCCTATAAGCATAGTGAAAACTCTAAAATGCATCACAAAGACCCCACATCCTAGAAAAGCTAATGAGGCTGAAGAGGCACTCTGTGTTCCTAGCAACCCTACAACTTCAGCAAAGAAATAAGCTGCTTGTTCCTATGTCACAACGAGGGGCTTCCCTGCTGGCTCAGATGGTAAAGAATCTGCCTGCAGTGCAGGACACCTGGGTTCCCGGGTCAGGAAGATCCCCTGGAGAAGGGGATGGCTACCCACTCCGTATTCTTGCCTGGAGAATTCCATGAACAGAGGAGCCTGGCGGGCTGCAGTCCATGGGATCACAAAGAGTCAGACACGACTGAGTGACTAACACTTTCACTTTCACATGTCAAAATGAAGCAAATTGCCAAATTTCATCTATAGAGATTAGAACAGAATTTATTTGTACCATTTATCTACTCTCCAATGGATAGGTATATAGAGGGGAGAGGAATTAGGCTTTTTGCAAAAATAAAGCAGAATACTTATAAGTTCTAGAAACCGTTTGCTTTTAAGCAATCTATGGCACATTGGGGAAACAAGATGGTTTTCTTGAATGGTTTTAAAAATACCTGTTTCATTTAGCATAAAGAAACCTTAGAGGATTGTTGGCTAGCTACCCTTTATTATCTTCCGAGTAGTTTTTGCCTGGTTTTAATGCTATCATGGAGATGACGTGTAGGCCACCGAGAGTCCACCAGCAGGCAGGATACGGGGAGGCAGGCTGTGTGCAGTGTTAATTGCTTTCATTAGCGCTCAGGAATTCTTAGGGAAGTAGTTGGGCTTAGAGACTCGGCTCCAGGTTTTTCATCTCCAGGTGTTCTTATTCTAGGCTTGTTGCTTTATTGCCTTGCTTGCCTAATTTCACTTTCACCCATTTTCTAGGTTAAATTTGAATAAAATTCCTTCATATCTTTCTGAGCTGTTGTGCAAGGTAGCAGTGTTGTATAGATTAACTAATTCAGGGTCTTAAAGTCATTTGATTCAGGGTGCAGTATAAATGCAAAGCAGGATGCACCATAAAGCAAAATGCTAATTATTGCAGGCAATGCAGATGCTCCTTTTAAAGGTACCAGATGTGTATCGCCTCTCAATATCATGGGCTGGCTCCTGGAAAACAATATGAGGCATGTGAATGGTGTAAACTGACTAAAACAAATCACTCACAAGAATAAAAACCACTGAGCAAGCAGAGCTACGATTACCCTCAGAAAAATTAGAATGCCACTTTCTGGGAGAGAGTCAGGTGAAATGGGCAACAGAATATCTGATAAAATACTAGATCCAAAAATTTTTTTTAAAACACTGGTGAATTATACTTTTGTTTGTTTTCCTTTGTACATTGTTGTACAGTTTAGCAGTTTAGTAAGAGGCTGGAATGCCACTTAGTAGACTTGGACATAGTACCATCTAAGTTATGAAAAGTTTTTAAGATAATTTTTTCTGATGTAGGCTCAGGATGTTAGAATATTTAGTTTATAACAATTTATTATGTGCCTGAGTCCCTGGGACAGCAGAGATGAAACCAGTCAATCTTAAAGGAAATCAGTCCTGAATACTCATTGGAAGGACTGATGTTGAAGCTGAAGCTCCAATAGTTTGGCCACCTGGTACGAAGAACTGACTCATTGGAAAAGACCCCGATGCTGGGAAAGATTGAAGGCAGGAAGAGAAGGGGACGACAGAGGATGAGATTGTTGGATCTCTGACTCGATGGACATGAGTTTGAGCAAGTTCCGGGAGTTGGTGTTGGACAGGAAAGCCTGGTATGCTAAAGTCCATGGGGTCACAAAGAGTTGGACACGGCTGAGCGACTGAACTGAACTGATTATGTGCTATGAAGACCAGGTAAACACAGTGTTTAGGAAGAAACTGAACTTGCTTTTGGCTATCCACAAGATTAAGTTGGTCTTCTAACTATTTTATTTCTATTACATATCCCCCAAATTTTGTCCATTTGGGGCACATTAGTTCAGGCTACAGACTAGAGGAAATGGAAAGGGAAGAATATATTAGCTACAAGGGTAAGTAGAGTTGCTCTAAGTAAATGTAAGAATTTCCCTCTAACCATGTCAAAGAAGAAATCTAGTAAATTTCCTAACTTTTGTTATCAGGGAGGAGGGAGCATATCAATTTTTCAAAAGAGTTAATTTAAGCATTTGATTCTGAATGAAATTTAATACACAGGATCTAATAAAGGGAGAGCTAAGCAACATACTGTACTGTGTTGAAAGTTTTACAAAAATGAATTTGAAATATAAATTTAAATAAATTCTGAAAATTGTAATATCCCATTGTAGAATATGGGAGATTAAAAGAATTTGCAGTTTCACAAATATTTAGAGCTGGGCCCTTTTATCTTATGGCAAAATTCTCTGTATGATATTGCAGAGACTCCTGAGGTCCAATACGGATATAGAAATAGACAAAATCTGTGATGCTGGATGGTTCTGAAATCCATCCTATATAGAAATATTTCATCATTTCAACTGAAAAAGGAGCTTTATAATAGGATAATTTCTTGATTTTTTTTTCTTGACAGGCTCTATTTTCTCCTTCTGTAACTCCTTTTTGTCTAGCATAATTTCATTCATGACATTTAATATTTAAACTATTGCTTCCAAAATAATCAAGCAGGATATACCTGAAGAGCTCCTGTGAGTGACTCGGCAATTTCAGGGACAGAATTGAGCTGCCCACACAAATGGTCCATGAAGGCGGCAAAGAAGAACAATCAATTTGAATCGTGCCTTCATCCTCTCTTCCTTTCGGCAGATAACCTTGCCCCCTGTTTCTGAGGAAATAGAAGCTGTTACTCAGAGACAGCATCTGCTTCTTGCTCTGCTGCTACCAAATGCCTGTCTTCCATCCTTGTTCCTTCCCTCTCTTAAAAGATAAACTGAAGCATATTAAAAATGGTAAGAGTTTATTTGAGCAAAAATCAGTTTGAATCAGGTATTGCCCAACTGTAAGTGGTTAGGAGCACTCTACCAACAGGAGTTAGAAGGAGACTTTCACAGAGAAAAGGAGGAGCTGGGAAATTATTGATTGGCTATAACTTAAAGCTTCATTGGCCATTTGTGATTGGTTGTCCACAGATTTCAAATTTGTAAGCTTGAGACATTACAGGCTTAGGTTTTGTTTTGCTTCCGTAAGCTGCTTCAGCATTAGAGCCAATTCAGTGTTAGGGCGTCCTTGTTTAATTAATCCCCTGGAGAAGGGAACAGCTACCCACTCCAGTATTCTGGCTTGGAGAATTCCAAGGACTGTAGTCTGTGGGCTCACAAAGAGTCGGACACAACTGAGCGACTTTCACGTCTTTTCATCTGGGCCAAGGGATTCTTCTCTACCTGGAATCTCAATCCTGCCTTCTCTGGGACCTCTCTTCATAAACACTCTTGGTTCTCTGCTCATTTCCATCAATGTTTGTGTTCAGATCTTTGGGCAAAGCAACAGTTACAAAAATGATCACAAATATGATGACAACCATACTCTTCTGCCTGATTTCTTCTTCCCCTTCGCAGCCCAACCTCCTGACATTGACAGCTTTTTTTTTTTTTTCTTTCCCCCAAGATTTACAAATCTCTTAAATGTGGGAGAATTTTCTTCCCAGCTTTCTTTTATTTTCATGTAGCACACTTGCTGGGGTAAGGGAATCTCATCTACTCCGATGATTTTAATGACTATCTCTCTCTTAACTTCAGAGGTTCACATCTAGCTGTTTACTGGTCAGCACCTGCTGGATAAACAGCATGTCCAGGCATGAACTTGTGTCTGTCACTTAACTTGCTCCTCTGCGTGCCCTCAGATACCATCCACCCAGGAATGTGGGCTTCATCCTTGACTTCTCCCTCCCCATCAACCACCTCCAGTTGATCACTAAGTTCTGTTGATTCTGCCTCCTAAATACTCTCGAATATGTATGGTTGTTCCCATCTTTCCAGCTACTATCCTAGATCAAGCGGAATGATCTCCCACCTGCATATTTCTATCGCCTCCTTGTCTCACTGTCCAAAGCCTTGTTCCTCCCTCATTTATTCTCACTGCAGCCAGGGAGATCTTGGTACAAAGCAATTCTGATTATGTCATGTCCATGCTTAAAAACCTTCAGAGACTCCCCATTCTTCTCATGAAGATGTTAAAATTCTTTGATTTGGCTTATAAGACTCTTCATGATCTCCTTTTCCTCTCTAGCCTAGCTTTTTAAGTATAAAGCTTTTAAGCCATAGGAAACTTACTTCACTTTCCTAACAGTATGAGCACATAATTTATGGTTAGAGGCACAGATTTTTAGCCCCAGACTATTTAGGATTCAAACCCTAGCTTTGTCACTTAATAATGTTGTGACCTCAGGCAGGTTACTTCTTTGTCTCAGTTTTCCCATCTGTAAAATGCAATAATAGTACGATTATTGTGAGGATTAAATGAGCTGATGAGTGTAGTAGAACACTTGGAAATTCTGGGTCAGAAATAGCATTCAATAAACATGAACCTTTATCATTCCTGTGGTTCTAAACACTGAAAAGATTGTGTTGATCCCACATTTGGGATTCAAAATAAATATAATTTAAAAATTTGAAGTACATTTAGGCAATAAGTAAGCCTAACAATGGCGTGCTGTTTTTAAAGATTACTACTTTGTAGGTTCTTTGTGAAAATACTACATTGAATAAAAGGAGAGAAATTTTGTTGCTTCTGCTTTGTTGGTGATTGACCCTGGGCTTAATCTGGGGCTTTGATCCAGTACATGATTTTCCCTCTTCCTAGAACACTCTGCTTGTTTCTTACAGCCTCTTTCTCAGCCAAATCCTCTCCCTCACTTAGGTCTCAGTTACATGAAAATTTTTCTCAAAGACTGTTTTTTACCTTGGATCTGAGCCACACCCCCACCTCCAACTGTCTTCGCCTGCTGTATTCTCATCACTTGGCACGTCCCATTCATGTCAGAATGTCACTTTTACTTGTTTTATCTCTCATGGTAATGCTAATGCCATGAATGCAGAGACTGCGTCCACCTTGTTCACATTATTATCCTCTGCGCCTGGCATTGTATATGCTCAGTAAATCAGTGAATGACTGTACAAAACTTCTTCTTTAGGCAACATCTCACTGGAACAGAGATAATTCTGTGTAACAGTATATTCATCCTTTTAAAAAATGGTTTGTTTATTTTCTTTTTTCTTTTGACATTAAGGTGCTCTGCCTTAAACACCACTCATACCCCCAAAGAATTACTAGCTTGGTCTTTGCTGTTTTCAAATTTAAATAACAGAAATGAGGTAACATGTCTTCTAAGAGTGTGTGTTTGAAGACCTTTGCAAAGTGTGACAGGATTTTCTCTGTGCTGGATGTAAGACACTGGTGTGGAGGCTTTGCTCTTGGATCTGCTGTCTTTTTCAAAAACTGAGTTATAAATGACACATAATTATATAATATTTAAATATATATATATTTATGTATAATTATATATATAATTATATAAAAAATATATAATTGACACATAACACTGAGTCTACTGTCTTAAGTCTATCTCAAGATCTGTAATGGTGGGAATCTGCATCTTGGGCAGACTGACAGGGAAGACATCTCTGGCTAGGAGCCTCTGATACCGGGGTTTGGGGGCAATTACTTGTTCATGTGCACACAGAGCAGTTCCTGTGTTTCCGACCTGAGGGCCCTGGGAAGCCTTTGATTCCCTGTTCGGTAGTTAGGCACTGGGATTTCATCTCACTATTATAAATTATTCACCACACATTCATAAGTCCTTCCTAGGAGGTTTGTGCCTGTAGAGGCATGATGTGATACACAAAGACAAGGACCTGGTCCTGCCCACAGAAGTGCAATCCAGATATCCCCTGCTGCTCTTAAGAATGGCCACCTGACAGCTTCAGCGAAAAGCCAGAACCTGTCCCAGGAGTTTTGTACATGTCTGGGGAGTTGGCTTCATCTTGTCATCTTGGGCTCTGGTTTCTTCCTGATGCTAGATTTTCATTGTTTATTTTATGTTTTGTGGATGTTCCTTTATCTCTGTCCCAGCGTCAACCCAGACACAGGACACTTTTCTTCTGCTTGATTCTTTCTCTCACGCTCCTAAAATATCACCCTGGAAGCAGCTGTCTTTAGTGGCATTTCACTGAAGAAATGGGCAATGGTGAGGAGAGTTGTATGGCATTCTGTAGTCTGATAATCTAAAACTGAACACTGGGCTTTTTAAAAAGTCCCTCCACCATTCTCCCAGACTAAATTTCAGATGCCTGCTATGTTTTTTTCCTCTCTCTTTCTCTTTCCTTTCTGTGCTGCCTTTCAGCCACTCTGAAAAGGAAAGTAATATTTTCTCATACTTGTTTATGCTAAGCCATCCAGCTCTCTCCATTTCCTACCCATAAACCTGCTTGAGCTTCCTCTGCATGGCTGTTATTCACCAGTGCACTTTGCTAAACAAGGCACCAACCGTTCCACATCCCCCTATTCTTTCTCCCTGATTAGGTGACTTACGTCACCACCACCAGCTGCACCCCTCCTCCACTGCATGTGCATATAGCCACATTTGGTTTAAATGTCATTTTCTCCCATTTACCTGACAGAAGTTTGAGACCTAAGGAGAGCTTGGAAGAAAATGAGCTTATTTTTTGAATGCTTTACTTCAACACTTGAAGGATAAGGACCAAGGCTTGTTCACCATTGTATTCCTATCCTCTGTGCATGCTATACGTAGTTATTACATGGATGAGTTTACAAGCCCAGGAGAGCTGCACTGAGGTTATGTCCCTCTTTTCCTTCTTTCTTCTTTTCTTTAAATGGCTCAGCACCATCTGATGTGCCTATACCTAATCTGTGGTATATTCCAGCATATTTAAGGCACTATTAATTTGAAAGCAGGTACAGTCACCTGGCTTGCGCTCTTGTCGCAGCATTCTTATTGACATCTAAGGAAAACAGTGAGGATCTGGCAAAACCTTTTGACTTTGCTGAGTGTGGCAATGTTCTCTTCAGGGCCCCTGGCTGCCAGTATCCCTGAGATGGAATGAACTTTTGACTCTGGGCACAGCACAGCGCCTCAAGCTGTTCCCTGTAGGGGTGAAGAGCTTGGATGAGGCTAAGGACTTGGGTGGCTTCTGCATGTGTTGTTAAGTCAGCTTTACCTGTATTTGCATCAGCAACAAGGTCTGTGCTGGAGAAGCATGAACGCCAGCCAAAGACCAAGGCTCGTTTTGAATATGCCATCCAGGATTCCTGGGACGCCAGCTATTGGAACCGATGTCTGACAATTATGTTTTTCTTTAAATAAACCCCAACAGCTTTGCCACCAGCAGTTGTCCCCCATGCGTTTTTAAAGCATCCATAGCGTCCTTGAAAGGAGTTTTGTCTCTTCCATATCCTGTTTATTTTCCCAGGTAAAATGATCTCACAGAGCCATTTGAATTTAATGAAATGATTAGCCTGGGCTGAAAAGCTTTACGTTTGAATAGGGCATTTCTTTACTTCCAAAGTAGCTTTTCAGTGAGAAAACTGACGGTGATATAGCCATTGACCTTAAAGATGAAATATTTGCCCTTCTGCGCCATGTACTTTCTCAGGAGAAAGTTATGTTATTTTCCTGGTCCTCCAGTGAAATATTGTGGTCCTTCACAGAGGTAGAACACTGTGGGTTTTAGATCAACAATGTCACAGTTTTCTTTACTTTCATCACCCACTGCCTGCATTTTGTTTGGAAGCCAGAACAGCAGAGCTGCTGGTGCCGTTTGAGCGGATTTCTTTGTTGTATTCTCTCCACATTTTGAAAACCTCAAGAACTGCTACTCAATAAAAAAATAACAGTTGGGCTTCATTTCAGTATTGGTGTTGCAACTCCAGCGGTGCACACTGCAGCAGGCTCTGGAGGAAGCTTTTAGGAGACTCCATAATTTCTTCCTGACCCCAGCTGGTGATCAGTTTATGTCCTGAAGCTTGCAGATGAATAGCCCTTGTAATTCCCATCCTAGTGTGGGTTCATTCTGGCTTGCCCCTCTCTGAAAAGAAAATCTGAAAATGACTTGACAGTGTTCTGAAATGTTATTCCTCTGTAAGCAGGTGGAGAAACACCTTTGATTAATAGCCTCTTATTTACTAAAAAGAGAAAGCATTTTGTGTATCACATTAGAAAGCTGTTCAATGACCGTAATCCATTAGGGTGTTTATGGTCCATTTATGATTTTGTTCTCTTCCCTTCTCTTTAACATATTATTTTCATTTGTTCAATAACAATCATTCGATGATTCTTGGATTCTTTATTCATGTATTCTTTTATTCACACATCTATTAAGCATTTTTTTTACTTACAAGATACTATATAAGATAATTATTCTGTACTCCTAAGAATAGAAAACAAAACAAAACCCAAGAAATAGATTGCTGACATCCATGGGTTTACAAGCTGACAGGGCAGATAATAATTGAATATGTACAACATAGGGTGGTTAAAAATGCCTTTACATTCCATGCTTTTAAAATTTTTTATTTTATTTTTTTACACTTTCCAAATTTCTTTCCCCAGGTCATCTGGTGGTCATACCAATTGCAGAGTTGGGATTGGAGCCCACATCTCTTCTCTTTCCTCCTGTTTTTTGTTTTTGTTTTTTTTTTAATTTTTTATTGCAAGATGTTTGCTTTACAATATTGTGCTAGTTTCTGCCATACATCAGCATGAATCAGCCACAGGTATACATATGTCCCCTTCTCTTTCCTCTTGTGATTTTGACTTTACCATCCTTGTGCCAACTGTATCTTACTAAGCATTAACACTGCACTTAAAGGATGCATTTCTTTTTCTGAAGATTTGTCAAGGAATATGGCAGGACCTTTTATTTTATCATAATAATTATCCCCGTATCATCAAAGTTGTTAATGATGGTGTTTCTTTGCATGCTTGTTTATTTCACTCATCCTGAGACCGTTTGGAAAAGGGGGCATATTGTAATTAGATTGTTCGCCTAGAAGACTGGATGCCAGACTTCATTTCTGGCAGGGATGGCAGCAAGAGACAAACAAAGCCTTCTAAAAGGTACCAGTAACTACTGCTTAAAATATCAATATGTGCAAGGAGAAAAGAATTCCCTTTTTTAGAAGATAGAGTTAATTTATTTTTGAGAAGGGACACAGCAATCTGGAGCAGATTGTACTGGTCGTTTAACCCACAAAGGGGAAAAATAAAATTATATCTCCCAAATAAACTTTACTCTCAATTATAATCTCTATGGTCTCTCTCTTCCAGCTCTAAAATTCTATGGTTCTAATTATGTTCTCTGTGATTGTGTATCTCGATTTCTCTATCAGAAACAAGCAAGAAAGGTCATGAAGCTCAGGGCAAAGTGTGGATCTGAAAACCACCAGCTAAAATGACAGCTGGAGAAAGAGAAGGCAGGTGATTTTTTTCTCTGCCCTGGCTTACATGACTCAGTTCACTCTGTGTTGTGTAAATTCAGTCTGAAAGGAGATCTGTATGGATGAGCCTGTGTTGGCAGAGTCCAAGAGAATCATCAACAACAAATTATTCTATACTGGGTGGGTAGACATTAGGTTACTAAAAACTGTCAGTTTGATTTTTTCCTAGTAAAATATTTTTGTATTTGTTATCATAACAACTTGGTGATATAGGCTATGTGATAGGTAGCATGACCAAATCAGAGATTCTGAAAAGAAAAAAAAAAAAACTTTTTTTCTTTTTCAAAACACCTGAGAGACACAATCCTCTCAGTCAGTACCAGTGCTCCTGATGGCAGTGATTCTCAACAGGAGGGCTTTTTTTAATCCTCTCCAAGGATGCATATTAGAAATCTGAGGAAGGGGGAGGGCCTGCTCCACAGTGAATTTGATTTACACCTTACTGTCAACTAAAAAAAAAGATATGCTCTTCCCAACATTTCTCAGTTGTAAATGTTTATTTCTTGCTGGATGACCCTCTCTGATTATCTTGGAGTCCTATAAATGTCAGCTGATGGAGATCAAGGGAGTCATCAGGGTCTGTTTACAACTTGAGTGGAGGGGTCAGGAGAGAGGAACATTGAGGACGTGTCACTTATCCAGCTAATCTCTGCCTCAAGACGGTTTGTGGGGACACAAAGACCTTGTCATGGTACCATGGAGAGAGCCCTTGTGGCGAACACTGAGGCTAATCGTTGGGCAAATCTCATCTCCCAGTTATTTGAACTTGTTTGCTAACCTAATTATGTATATACTTTCCCTTTATATCATAGGAAAGAGTAATAGCTACATGCTTATCTCTGTGTGGTATGTTTTATAAAATGATCTCAGACACAGACCCTCCAATCTTTCTTCAAAGAAAGAGAATACTGGAAAAATATATGTATGTGAGCTCATTTATTTTTCAGGGTGGTTGAGTTAGCAGTTAGTTTATAGGGGGAAGCGGGTAGCGAGGAGAAGACTGATAATGTCACTACCTCCTGAGGGATATAGGATTTGAGCAATCTAGAGATGAGTAGGATGTGACAAGAAGAAACTTATAGTTGGGACCCCAATGGTTCAGTGGGTAAAGAATTCACCTGCATTGCAGGAGACACAGGCTTAATCCCTGAGTTGGGAAGATCCCCTGGAGAAGGGAATAGCAACCCACTCCAGTGTTCTTGCCTGACAGAGGAACCTGGTGGGCTACCATCCATGGGGTCACAAAGAGTCAGACATGTCCGAGTAACTAACACTTTCACCTTCAAGCAGAGGGAAGTGGTTGTTTTGAAAAGTCTATACTGTAATTTATTTGGCAAAAGAAAACCAGATGGATATCAGAATAAGTGTGGAAGGAAGGAAAGTGGGAAAACAGGTTTCTGCCACATTACAAAAGCTCTTTGATGCCAGATTAACCATTCTTGAGGTAGAAACATTATAGGAGGTTTTTGAGTAGGGGTATGTCATGCCCTGCATCTGGCTCAGATGGTAAAGAATCTGTCCGCAATGTGGAAGACCTGGGTTCTCTCCTGTTTTTTTTAACTTTACAATATTGTAGTGGTTTTTGCCTGGGTTCTATCTCTGGGTTGGGAAAATCCCCTGGAGGGGGACATGGCAACCCGCTCCAGTATTCTTGCCTGGAGAATCCCCATGGACAGAGGAGCCTTGCGGGCTACAGTCCATGGGGGTTGCAAAGAGTCGGACATGACTGAGTGACTAAGCACAGCACATGTCATGATTAGATAGATGTTTTTAGAAGCTGCTCTTCTTGCAGTGTATGTAACAAAGGTCAGTTAGGAAGTTTTTGCAGTGCTCCACGTGGAAGTTTCGAGGATAGAAGTGCAGGCAGAGTCTTTACCAACTGAGCTACAAGGGAAGCCCTATCTGGAGATAACAAATATATAATAAGAGAAATGGAGATAGAGTCACAAGATTAGAAACTGACTGGATACAAATTTGGGGTATTGTAAACAGAGTCAGAAATGAGCTGAAGTTGGTTGGCAAGCAGGTATATAGAATATATTTTCCCTGAAATAATATTATAGTGATTATATTTCCAGTTTTATTTATGAAACACCATTTAATTCAAAACGTGGCTCCTAAATGAGAAGTGCATGGTGGAAATGGCTTTCAGGGATCAATGCAGGAGATGTAACGATGGTACTCTAGGAAGGTTGCATCAAATTGGGTGTGGGAGACAAGAAAGAGAGAAGAGGATTACAAGGTTTTGAACTGGGTGACTAAAGATGTAATGATGTTATTCGCAGAAACAGAAACACAGAAGGGGTTATGGACCTGCAGAAATTGCTTGGTTTCTGTGTATCAGAAGGTACTGCTTTCCCACTCTGGGTACATCATTAGTGCCCTACAAAGGGCCAGTGGAGATGTGGGCCTGGCGTTTACAGATATCTGGGTTTTAGACAGAGGTTGGTAATAATTTCTGTAGAGGTGATGGTTGAAATTGCAGGAATGAATGAGCTGCTACTGCTCAAGAACAAATATAAAAAGAAGAGAGGAGAGGGAGGCCAGAAAAGGTCTTTGGAGGAAATATGAGTGTTCTAGCTGATAAACATATTGGCTAAGCTTTGTTATATGCAGAAATCAAGAATTGAAAGTACACCACTAGAGCATACAGCTTCTCTGGAATCAGAAGAGTGTGTGTGTGTGTGTGTGTGTGTGTGTGTGTTAGTTGCTCAATCATGTCTGACTCTTTTCGAAGCTGTGAGTCCAGCAGGCTCCTCCAGTAGCCCTCCAGGCTCCTCTGTTCATGGGATTCTCCAGGCAAGAATACCGGAGAGGGTTGCCATTCCCTTCTTCAGGGGATCTTCCTGACCCAAGGATCGAATCCGGGTCCCCTGCATTGCAGACAGATTGTGTTCAAACATTATATTCTGGTTCCCACTTCTTAAGCCAGGCAGGGCATGGGTGATGTGATTTATCCATGTTCTTAGTTGTCAGTCCTGTGGTAGTGTTTACTTTCAGCTGGGGAATATTTTCCCTCATAAAGATTTTTAAAAAAAGCTAAAGCTTTAGGTTTGTGCCCACAAAATAACTCTCCTGGTTTGTAACATGCATGCTTTCCAGTTTGTTTAGCCAGTGACCTCCAATTTGATTCAGAAAGAGCAGTAGTCACCGCAGAATGAGAAATGATTCATTTCTGGTTCAACTTTAGCCTTGGGCCTGTTCCTACATAAAGAATTGCCGGGTGAGCCTGATTATATGCAGTGGGTTAGAGGCTTGAACTTCCAGAAAGTGTTCTCTTAATCATTTCACTCAGGTCCTCAACCTGACAGAGCCAAGAGCCCCAAAGGGAAAATGCCACAGGCTTATCTGTTTTCACCCGACATCTTAAGGGATTTTACTGCTCTTGGGGCCTGTGGGGCCTGTGGTGTCCTTCGCCTTGTCCTCATTCCCTTCTCCCCAGAGTGGGCTGAATGTAAAGACTAATTGATGAAAGGTACGTCCGTTACCATCCTTTCTGACAGAGATTCTGAAACACCTCACTTAATCCTCACTCTCTTGCAGGGCTCTGACAACCTCTCTATCTTGTTTCTATCTTTTTTTTTTTTTTTTTCAGTTTTATTTCCTTTCCCAGACCCCTTCCCAGTCTCCCCTCCCTTCTGACAGCCTATTTAGGGCTCTGCACTCCTGAGTGGAGAGAGAGTTGCTCCGATGAGTGTCACGCTGTAATGGAAACTGGGTCCCACGGGTGCCCACTGCCTGTCCCTGAAAGCTTTTTCATCTTGTCCCTTGTTACCCCAGAGAATAATTACTTCAAAGACCAGTCCCAGTGCCTGGCATTTCAGTTTATCTCATTACCTCCGTTTTTGTTTTTTTTTTTGCCAAGCCGGCCAGCGGTGCCAGAAATCAAATCAGGCTTGCTGGCAGGATTGCCTGCCTCGCGCGTTCAGCCTCTCCACTGCCCGACACTCTAGTGTTCCCTGATTGCAAACCCTGTCATCATCTTCTTTGAATTAGCTGTGCCTCCTGAAATGGCATAATGGCTGTGCAGTGCTGGAGCGCTGGTGTAGAGTCCTGTTTTAACTGTCTGTCAAAGCCCAGGCTAATGAATTCTATTAGCATATTAGCTTGCCAGCTTTGGGAGCCCAGAAGAAGTCAGGCAGCCAAGCGCAGTTGGCAGAGCCCAGCCGCAGTGCTTCAGCGAGCTCCTTGGCAATTCTGGCACCGGAGACTTCAGTAATGTAAATGTACAGACACAGGAATGTATGCAGAATTAGAAAGGCTATTTGTTATAATACACTTGAACAGGAGAACATGGGATAAGAGTTGACATTTCTTGACTGTGGGGCCTACCTTAAGCATTTTAAAGAATAGGATAGCCTTGAGAGTGCCCCAAGGCACTCATAATCTAATGTTACATTCTCTTTGGAAATTAGAATGTATGGAAGCAAGGTATTCTTTCCATGTGGCTTAAAAAAAAAAAAAAAAAAAGATGGCTTGTGTTACTCATCCAACATTAATTTCATTTTAACTGTGATGACCAGTGATTGGCATCATTACTTTAGTAATTAGTCACCATTCTTAGGACTGCTCACTGAGAGTGAATGATGGCTTAACGACCAGGACACCCTTTCTCCACCTGTACATTGACATTCAGCTCCCCAGGAGAGCAAAATACAGAAGCACTAATAACAGAAAAAGCGTATTTTTCTAGCAAACAGAGACTTGAAGTGGATACACAATTATGTCTGATTTTATATTAGTGTTTAGGATAGACCTACTCTAAGTGAGGATACCAGGGTTGCTAGGCAACCACTGATGATGGTTATGCCCAATATTCAATTCTTAAAGGTATGCTTAATGGATGTAATCTTTGATTTATTTTGAGGTTAATTTAAACATGTATAGCTTGAGATACTTTATGTTAATAAACTTTTAAATATTGCAACATGGTATTAATGCTAAATGTGTGACAGGCACTGAATTCCAGAAAGATTTCTTAAAACTGTATTAACTTGTGGTTAGAGCTAAACTATTAAGCCCACCAAAATAACTTTTGAATAAATTAAAAAATTAATTAGCATTATCCTCAAAGATTTGGCGAAAACCTGCATATGTCTGGGTAAAGGATTATAGACAGAGCAAATGTAATTATAAGAACTGTAGCTGGAAGTTCGGTCTCTGGTTGTTTTTCTTTAAATGTGTTTGTGTTAAATATGATCACTTTTCAATCTTTACTGTCAACAGAAGAAATATATGAAGGAGCTTTGACTTACTGCATCAGATGCAACACTGAAATTTTAGTATTCATTTTAGAAAGATAACCCATGATAGTCAGACATAGTATTTTTTCTCTCAAAGATCATAGTACTTAAACTTCTTTATGATCTTATTTTAGTTTTCATTCATTTGCTTGCTTTTTTTATTGAAGGATTATTTATCTGTTTCTTCATTCTTAAAAGTAAATACAGTTAGGCCTCTTTTTGTGGAAAATGCAGTTTACTTGTTGCTTATTTGACACTTTGGAAGTTCACTGAGTGCAATAAAATGAAGTTAAATAGGCTTTGGCTATCACAGACACTCATGCTCAGTTCCCCCAGTCCTGTCTGACTCTTTGCAACCCCGTGGACTGTAGCCCATCAGGCTCCTCTGTTCATGGCATTCTGCAGGCAATGATACTGGAGTGGGTTGCCATTTCCTTTTCCAGGGGATCTTCCGGACCCAGGGATCGAACCCATGTCTCTTGCACCTCCTGTGTTGCCAGTGGATTCTTTGCTACTGAGCCACAAAGGAAGCCCCATTGTGGACACTACTGGTTGCTTATTTAATAGCAAATCCTGTCTGTGTCTCCCCACCCCCTTAATTTTTTCTTCAGAGCCCTAATTTTGTTCATGTGTTTGGAGGAAGATGGACTCCTCTCCAGCCCCTCAGTGAGGTGGATCTTCATTATCAACCATAATCCATGGTTGAGTCGATCACAATAATTCCAGCTCCCTTGGCTGCCAGGGAAGCCTGGCGTGCTGCAGTCCACGGGGTTGCAAAGAGTCAGACACAACTGAGTGACTGAACTGAACTGACTGCCATTGGCTTAGGATGGACACATGATGCAATTCTGGCCAAAGAGACATGACAAAAATTCGAGAAAGAGATGTGCTGTCATTTCTCAGTCTGTCATTTGGATATTATGTGATTGTGTAATATTTGAAGCTACTTGCACTAAATTATAACTATGAGAGAGGCAAATAGGAATAAAAACCTAAGGATGGCAGATAAAATGTCACTATTGAGCCACTGAATTAATCAACCTTGAAACTTTGGACTTCTTACGTGAGATTATACATTGCCTTACAGTTTAGGCAATAAACTTTCCATTTCTTATACCAAGACATCATAACTGATATACCTTGCCATTATTTTATTTTTAAGTAGGATTTATACAAAGATAAATATATTAATGTATGATTTCTCGTATGTCCTATTCTCAGATCATTAAAATCGAAGAAAATGCACAGTATTTTTCTTTGCCTTAGTTGGCTGGTTCTGTATGGCATACACTTACACACTTGGCCTTCTATGCACCAGTCAGATGAACATTGATTGATTGTTCTGGTCATCAGTCATTTGTAGGTAAGCCTCTCCGCCAGCTACCTAGGAACAGCTATAAATATAATACAATTCCTGTAACGAAAGAGTGTTCAGAAAGGCAAAACTTTGTTTTTTGGCGTATACTAAGAATGCATCTTTCACTAGAAAGTGGAGGAGGAAGATGGATAGGGATAAGAGGGAGGAAGAGACTTAATTTGTGTTTTCAGCCATAAAGCCCTATCGTGCCTATGTGCCGTGCTCAAGTCGTGTCAGACTCTTTGCGACCCCATGGACTTTGTGACCTGCCCGTCTCCTCAGTCCATAGGATTTTCCTGGCAAGAATACAGGAGTGGGTTGTCATTTCCTCCTCCAGGAGATCTTCCCAACCCAGGGATCGAACCCACGTCTCCTGTTTTTCCTGCATTGCAGGTAAATTCTTTACTGCTTGAGCTGTAGGGGAAGCTCTACTGGTAATTACATTTTCATAAAAATGTATCGATTCTCTCAGGGTCAAGTTTCCTTTTAAGTGTTTGCAACCAAGTGGAGCAGTGGTCACAGCAGAGCACAGCTGGAGGTTCATTCATGCAACGTGGTTGCTGATAATCAGGAGTGACAGCCCCAGGTGACAGTGGAGTGATAATCAGAGCTTCAGTTTGGACTGAAACTGCACAGCTGGGGGAACCCAAACAGACCCAGCTCAGTAAGTAGCCCAGTCAGCGGAGCGATGGATGGATGATATACTGACTCAGAGGGCAGAGGCTTTCATTATTGTTCGCTTTTCATTCCAGCCAAACCAATTATTTACAGTTCCCCGAATACTAGGCTACCCCATGCTCTGTACCTTTACACAAATTGTCCTCCATTCCTTGTTTGTTGGCTAAATGTCACTTGCTTTTCAAGGACATCTCAGCCACTAGTACTCAGATAATCACCTCCTCTGGGCCTTTTCTGGATCCCTTCCTGTTAAAGCATTAATGATACTGTTTTGCTGCCTGTGTCTTATTTAGTATAATGTTTTTCACGCTCGTGGCAGTGACTGGTTTCTGTGTCCTTCACCATCACCCCTGGAGCTTCTTTGGGCAGGGCCCCAGGGTCTGTTCCTCTTTGTGTTTGTAGCACCTAACCCAGTGCTCAACACACCGTGGGCAGCCTGTACATGCTACCATCCTGGTGAAGAAAGCTGAGCACTGAAAAACTGATGCTTTTGAACTGTGGTGTTGGAGAAGATTCTTGAGAGTCCCTTGGACTGCAAGGACATCCAACCAGTTCATCCTAAAGGACATCAGTCCTGGGTGTTCATTGGAAGGACTGATGCTGAAGCTGAAACTCCAGTACTTTGGCCACCTCATGAGAAGAGTTGACTCACTGGAAAAGACCCTGATGCTGGGAGGGATTGGGGGCAGGAGAAGGGGATGACAGAGGATGAGATGGCTGGATGGTGTCACCGACTCAATGGACATGGGTTTGAGTAATCTCCGGGAGTTGGTGATGGACAGGGAGGCCTGGCGTGCTGCGATTCATGGGGTCACAAAGAGTCGGACACGGCTGAGTGACTGAACTGATCCTGGTGTTACGTGGAAAGCTTAGTGCAACCATGTAGAAAAGAATGAAAGAAATTAAGCTTTATTGTTATATAAGTACATGCACTCCCCTTTCACCCAGCACTGGACTGCATTTGCCAGTCTAGGCTTCATACCAACAAATATG
Source organism: Cervus canadensis (assembly GCF_019320065.1). Taxonomy (NCBI): domain Eukaryota; kingdom Metazoa; phylum Chordata; class Mammalia; order Artiodactyla; family Cervidae; genus Cervus; species Cervus canadensis. The sequence goes on along the minus strand of NC_057409.1, from coordinate 52,859,283 downwards.
ATGAACTGACTCACTGCAATGCGTATTATTGAATTTATGATTATCTGTGCCTTTTATTTTTCTCCCTTACTGTTACCTGGGACTTTCAGACATTGATTGCGTATTGTAATGGAGCAAACAGGAAAGATCAGACTCCGAGTTATTGTTACTCTTAGTATGTGAGGGGAGAAGTGAAGTTAAATTTAAGAGCTAATGTGAGAGGTTTTGATTGCCTGTGGGGTTTCATTTTTTCCTTCCCTCTGGCCCTACTAATTGAGTTAATAGATGGGTGAGGTCTGGACCAACATTGGTAGGTATGATTGGTTGGGCCCCAAGGAACTTCATTTCATTTTGTTGTTAGGAGCTCATGGAGTAGGTGAGTCAACTCAACTGCTGCCTTTATTCCTGTTATTCATGGGATGACCCCAGTGGAGTCTGTCTTAGCAGTCTATTTGGATCTTTGATAAACAGAGCAGTTAAAAACTGCTCTGAACTATGAAATGAATAAGAGAACATTGATGCCCCACTATTTAATTGCCTTTTAAATCTATGGTAAATATTTCAGTGATTTTAAACTCTGAAAGAATAGCAGACTCATTGATTTCTATAATTCATTTATTTAGGGATTTCTATTATCAACTGAATTTGATTGATGACTTCATGACAAATAGCTGTGTGCTCAGCATATAGCCACCCTCTGTAAGCTCACTCAGCCATAAACAATGTGTGATATAATTCTTGGGTCCTTTTGCTGAGTCTGTACTTTGCTATTTGGGGAACAACTGATTGAGGTTCCTTAAGTGAATGAGGTAAAGCGAAACTCCCACTTAGTTCCCTTGGCTAAGGAAAAAAAAAAAATAGGTATCTGTATATGAACACCAATAATCCTCAAGTCTTATTTTGAGATCCTGTGGCATTTTACTTCAAAATATCAAACTCCCTCTTGTCATCCAGAACACAGCAGAGTCACTCAGACAATGAAACAGTGTTTTCCTCTGCCTGCTGTGGTGCTTGACTATGTCTCCAAGTCTGTTTTGCTCAGTCATAAGGGATGGTAGGTAGTGATGATACGTCTTCATCAAAAATTCAAGTTGGAGGCCTTTAAATTTTTAAGTTTGTTTTTCTTATAAAGGCCTTTGATTCACAGCTTCCTAATGGATGGAAATCAAGTGCATTTTCTATTTTAGAGAAAGCAGGAAGTCATTATATAAAACTACAGTCTTGAAAACTTGTTTGCCAATGAGATGTTATTGACTCTAAATATTCCTTCCAGATCATATAAATGGAAATTTATGACACCTATTTTAAAATACTTTTAATCTCTACTCAATATTTTGTAATAACCTATATGGGAAAAGAATTTGAAAAAGAATAGATTTATGTGTGTGGATAACGGAATCACTTTGCTATACACCTGAAACTAACACATTGTAAATCAACATAATCCAATATGAAATAGAAGTTAAAAAATACTCTGAATGCTTTTCCTGATTATAAATCAATCTGTATTTTTTAAGTTTGGAAATAAAAATACATAAAGAAGGAAATTAAAATTATCAATAGAACCAGTAACCAGAAATCATGATGGTTAATATTTTGCTAATTAGCTGTTGTTACTGAATAATTTCCTTCTTGAATAGAATGAAGGCAAAGGTTATTAGGCAAGGGTTAATATTGGTTATAATGATAATGAGGCTTTTTTGTTTTTGCTAATTATCTGACATTCATCAAATAGCCTAGAGGCTGAGCCTGAAAGTTGAATCAGGGACATTGTGGCAAGTTGGACAAGTGTGTGGTTGCATTGGGTACCAGACATCCTTTGTCTCTTGTGAAGTAGCAGATGAAACTATCATCACCATCAGTTGCAAGAAAGGAACAGGAAGTTTCACTTTAACCTTACTTTTGGCTTTATAATTTGTAAATTCACAAATACAGTTTTTACCTACCAATAAGCAGAATTGAAAGAGATTATGAAATTATGCTATCTTTTTACATATGTAGCATGAAAATATTTCCACTTGGATTATGATTATTAATTGATTTTCTTCAGTACAGATTATAAAATTGGAAATTAGTACAGTAATTTTACAGAAAATAAAAAAAACAAATATCCTATTGTCATTTTATGTCTAACTTTTTTTACACTAATTTTATACTAACTTCTCTGAATGTAAAATAATCACTCTTGGTTATTGGATGACACAAGTAAACCATTTCAGTTTCTCAGGATTTAAAAGACATGTTATGTGTAACATGTTGAAATAATAATCTCTTATAAGAATATCATTTGCCTTTTAGGATAAGTAAAGAATTTAGTTAGCTAATGTTTATAGAATTACTATAGCATTTAAGGGAAAACTAAAGAAAATAATTTAGTTATACTAATTTGCTAATCATTGCTGAATTAGATTCTGTATAAAAATAGCAAATCATAATATAAATATGTGGGACTTTTAATGAACCCATTTTTGTCATATGAGCTATAGTATACTAAATCTTCATAATTAGTAAAGTTATAGTTTACAATATTGAGTTATATAACTGATATGTTTATCATTATAGTTAATTTTTAATTATAATGAGGAAAAAAGTTACACCAGTAAATCAAAAATGAAGTTAACTAGTAAAACTTGTATAATTGTCCAGGTAGTCTACTGCCATTTCAACTCTGAGAGAAGCACTCAAGACATTGTAGTAATTTTCTTTGACCCTTCTTAGTTTCCTCCTTTTTTTTTTGAAAAGAAAACAAGAGAGAGAGAGATTTGTTTTGTTTTCTAATTATTTATTAGCAATGCTAAGTAAACTGGACATCAGTTCAGTCGCTCAGTCGTGTCAGACTCTTTGCGACCCCATGGACTGCAGCACGCCAGGCTTCCCTGTCCATCACCAATTCCCAGAGCTTGCTCAAACTTGTCCATTGAGTCAGTGATGCCATACAACCATCCCATCCTCTGCTGTCCCCTTCTCCTCCTGCCTTCAATCTTTCCCAGCATCAGGGTCTTTTCCAATGAGTCAGTTCTTCACATCAGGTGGCCAAAATATTGGAGCTTCAGCTTCAGCATCAGTCCTTCCAATGAACACTCAGGACTGATGTCCTTTAGGATGGGCTGGTTGGATTTCCTTGCAGTCCAAGGGACTCTCAAGAGTCTTTTCCAACACCACAGTTCAAAAGCATCAGTTCATCACTGCTCAGCTTTCTGTATGGTCCAACTCTCACATCCATACATGACTACTGGAAAAACCATAACTTTGACTATATGGACATTTGTTGGCAAAGTAATGTCTCTGTTTTTTAATATGCTGTCTATGTTTGTCATAGCTTTCCTTCCAAGGAGCAAGCATCTTTTAATTTCATGGCTGCAGTCACCATCTGCAGTGATTTTGGAGCCCAAGAAAATAAAGTCTGTCCTTGTTTCCATTTTTTCCCTGTCTATTAGCCATGAAGTGGTAGGACCAGATGCCATGATCTTAGTTTTCTGAATGTTGAGTTTTAAGCCAGCTTTTTCACTCTTCTCTTGCACTTTCATCAAGAGACTCTTTAGTTCCTCTTTGCTTTCTGCCAGAAGGGTGGTGTCATCTGCATATCTGAGGTTGTTGATATTTCTCCCGGCAATCTTGATTCCAGCTTGTGCTTCATCTAGCCAGGCATTTCACATGATGTACTCTGCATGTAAGTTAAATAAGCAGGGTGACAATATACTCTTTCCCCAATTTGGAACCAGTCTTTTGTTCTGTGTCTGGTTCTAACTGTTGCTTCTTGACATGCTACAGATTTCTCAGGAGAACATAAAATTAGACATAGAATTATATAAGGTTTCCTTGGATCCCTTTACATTGTTAGTTTAAATCTTTTCTTGGGAATAATGTCTTTTTTAAGCTTGGTCACACTGTATGGGCTTTTCTGGTGGCTCAGACAGTAAAGGATCTGCCTGAAATGCAGGAGACCTGGGTTCAATCCCTGGATTGGTAAGATCTCCTGAAGAGTGGAATTCTACTCACTCCAGTAGAATTGCATGGACAGAGGAGCCTGGTGGGCTATAGTCCATGGGGTCACAAAGAGTATCTTACTCATTTTATTTGTTGAAGAGATAAACCACTAGCATTTCAAGAAGTAGCTCTTAATTCTAGGTATTGATAAAGTCATGATCAGTTAATTTGTATTCTTTTTATTCAGTAAGAAAGGATCATACAATATCACTCAAGCTCTGTGATTCTAAGCTAATAAGTTTTAACTGTTTGAATCTAATATGATGCAATCTGCTCAGCTCTCTTACTGATTCTAGATGCTGTTCTCCAGAGTCATTTAGTTTAGTGGTACTGTCACTGAGATATGGTGACCAGGCAAAGCAGACAATCTGCTGCCTTAGACATATCTAGTCTTGAAAATGTTTTATTTCCAAAACACTTTCCAAGATTCTTTAGTGTTCTTTTCCTCTTTAGCCATAGAAGCAAAATAAGCTATTTTAGGAGGAATGGTTCATAGTTCTTCCTGAACATTTTTCTAGAATTGAGTGATTGGTAAGATCACATATCTTATACATATAGTCCTATATTAGTATTTTCTAAAATTAATCTTTTAATATTGGTACACATTAAAAACCATATCTTCATCGATCATTTTTTTTCTACTTAGGCAGACTTGGAAGGTATTTTTTTTTTAGCATTTTTTTCCTTCCTATAAGCTTGGATGGCTCACTACTAAGATGAGTTTAATACTACCTACAAACTTGATTTTTCCTTTTTGCCTTTTTTTTTAATGAGTCTATGTAAAACTAGTTCATCAGAATACCAGAGTTAGCACTTCATTATCCAAAAGAGTTCCCATTTATCTTTACTACTGAACCACCTGGGAAGAAAATACAATTTTATTCATAAATACTTAGTCTGACTTCTAACAGCTAAGCACTCAAAAAGAAAACAAAATTTTGAAAATTTCTTAGTATCCAGTTCAAGTATCCTGGATCATCTAAAAAATGCCCCTCATAGATTATTAGAGAAGACGTTCCTCTGATAAACCATAACTCCCCCAGGTACTGCATTTTCAGTGTTTGTGTAGATGGTATCACCTTATCAAACTTAGAAACCAGACTGAGAGACTTTTGTTTCAGAATCTCCTCTGGAGGCCTTCTTGTGAACATGAGTCATGCTGGCAACCTGCCATGCTTCCCCCACAGTGGGATTAATAAGAGCAGGTTATACGTTTTGGCCAACAGGTACATATTTCACCCTCGATTGCTTTGGAAGTCTTGGGTGAATGTCGTCTGGTCTTGGTGATTTATTTACATTTAGTTTGTCACTTAAGTATAGGAATGTCCTGTATTTTCCACTGTTTGTTTTAATACTTCTGACTTGTCTGCTTTAAAGGAAGATGGGAGTGAGACTCTAAGGCCTTCTCCAGTTGAGAATGAGGCAAATAATTCAGTGATTCTCCCTGCCATCCCTTGGTCATCCTTGAGTGACCTTGGCCTTTTCCAGCTGGCTTCCTGACTTAGTCATACTTAAAGGGGTTTGCATTTTTTTTTGAAGTCCCTAGTGAGGTGCTCTTTTGATTTCTTCATGGGCCCTTTGTTTTTAGTTTGACTCTGACCTGCTTCACATTCCTTTTCTTCAAGAGAAGCAAGTTCTACATTTCAAAATATTTGTATAGCCGTTTTAGTTACCAGCTTGGCATGAGTGGCTTTTGTTTAAGTGCTGTCTGTTTTAATTGCTGCTCACATTTTTCTTGGCTTTCCAACAAGGTGTTTCAACTCACCTTGTTTATAAACAAGTATCCCAACTCACCTAGGGGTACTTGTTTATTTTGAAAATATTTCCTATCCAAAGCATACCTTTTCTCTTTCCTTCCTTTGCAAGAATTGTGAAACCACAAGATGAAATTTGAAGTGTTCTCTATCCTGACTGAACGTGTGGCTCATAGTGTGATTTCTGTTAAAGAATGTTTCTACCCCTCTTACACTGTTGGTGGGAATGTAAGTTGGTTCAGCCACTATGGGGAACATTATGGAGGTTACTTAAAAAACTAAAAAGAGAACTACTATATGACCCAGCAATTCCACTCCTGGGCATATATCTGGAGCAAACCATAATTCCAAAAGATAAATGCACTCCAATGGTCATTGCAGCACTGTTTACAATAGCCAGGATATGAAAGCAACCTAAATGTCCATCAACAGAGGAATGGGTAGAGATGATGTGGCACATATGTACAATGGGATATTACTCAGTCATAAAAGGAAGGAAATTGCGCCATTTGCAGAGTCACGGATGGACCAAGAGACTGTCATACAGAGTGAAGTAAGTCAGAAAGAGAAAAGTATTATTTAATAACATTTACATGTGGAATCTAGAAACAATGACACATATGAACTTTTGCAAAGCAGAAATAGAGACACAGATGTGGAGAACAAATATATGGACACCAAGGGGGAAGGAGATGGGATGAACTGGGAGACTGGGATTGACACATATGCACTACTATGTATAAAATAGATAACTCATGACTGTCCACTGTATATCACAGGGAACTTTGCTCAGTGCTCTGTGGTGACCTAAATGGAAAGGAAATCCAAAAAGAAAAAGAGGAGATATCTGTATACCTACAGCTGACTGACTTGGCTGCACAGCAGAAACTACCGCAGCACTGTAAGCCAACTATATTCCAATAATTTTTTTTTTAATTTTAAAAAAGAGTGATTCTCTCACAAGATACTTCTAACTTCATTTCACGATCAACTCCTGAGAATCACATAACCTGTGTCTGGCTCTGGCAGGTACTGTCCAAATTTCTTCTGCACCCACAGCCCTACCTCGTAGCATCTCTCTTAAGCTGCTATTAAGACTGCCTTTTCCGTTTTTTCATTTAACTTACTGGACAGTGGAGAAAGATAATTGGGAATTTATTCAGAATTTAGATGGAGCAATTTGAGATTTGTCATTTATGTTTATTATTTAACAGCATGGATATCTTACAGAAAATTAGAATTTGATCTTACATATTATTTAGATGAGATAGAACATCAGTGTCCAGTAGAAATGTGTGTTACATGCAGAGCTTAAAAGTTTTTGGAAACCATATTTAAAAAGGGAAAAATCAACAGGTGAAATTAATATTAACCCTATTTTTATTTAGCCTGAATAGCCAAAATATAATTATTTCAACATGTTTTCAGTATTTGCATTATTAATGATATATTTTATATATTTTATACTGAATTTCTGAGATCCAGTGTGTTCTTCATATTAATACTTACAGCACATTTCACTCTGAGCTGGTTATCTTTCAAGAACTCAATAGCCACATGTGACAGTGGCCACCATATTGAATCCTCCTTGGAAAACTCATTTAATGCTCTACAAACCATTCAAAATTTATACAAGTATGTATTTAGTGTTTTTTCTTTTACTGACACCTGTGGCAGCATATCATTATAACTCTGAAGGAGCTGTTTTATCTGACAAGAAGAAAGTTGATGAATATATTTAACTGTATTACTCTAATATACTTGGTATAGCTCTTCTAATTAAAATAAGATTATCTTACAACTTATGAAATGAAGATCTGGCATAATAGACTCAGAACGTGATGAAAATGTTTTCATTAAGTGCTAAGATACCCTGCAAGGCATGGCATTTTATCTCAAGTCTCTAATAACATTAATATACCCTTTTAATCTCTGAAGCATTTAAGACTTAATAGGAACTCCTTTAAGAATGACAGAATTGTAAGACTTACAAGGTTACTTTAACTTGAAAGTACTCACAGTCTTCCATGAATTTAAGTAAGTGTGAAATTTTTCATTGGTGGGACGTCCAAGTAGAGTTTGTTTATTCAGGGACAAGACTCAGAAGCCACACGCGTGCAGAAGGGTGCAGAAGCAGGAAAGCAGGGTAAATGGTATCTCCAGTCATTGTCATGGCCTCAGGTCAAGCAGTGTGACTTGGCTGCCATTCTTGTAGGGGCTGGTGGCTGTGTGTGCACCACTTGGGAACTCAGTACAAGTGATTTGGTAATGTTACTATCACTTTGCAAAACAATTTGTGGGAAAACTTCCATTACAAATTCTTTCCCTTCTTTCACATTGTTTATTGGACATATGTCTATTTATTTGTTGTTTTCCTTTAGTAGATGAGCTATGCATGGATAGTGAATATTATTTTGTTTTCTGTATTGCTGCACATCTCATTTTCCATTCAAATTACAGAAAGCAATATGGGGATATTCCACGAGTGTTTTTTGCAATGTCCTACACTTAATGTAGGATACAGAAATAATCTGATGAGGATGAGGAGAACTGGACTCTGTTCTTTCCTTCTGTTACTAGTAGTTAATATCCACTTTGGACAGCTCTCTTTACTTTCTCTTGTCTTTTTTTCTATTCTCATAGAATAGCTTACAGTTCATTAGGGGAGAGTTGCTACATTAATTCAACAGACCGGTATAGTAATGCTTTGCTACTCCGGTAAGAAAATAATATATTCTGGAAGCATATCTTTCTAGACATTATGACACCATTGGCCTGTACTGTTTTGGTCCTGTAACTTTTGTTCTATAAGAAACAGTTACTGAACAGTCTACATCCTTGTGAGAACCTTCACTCTGCTAGATGCAATATGTTTCACAGGAACTAGACGAGAGTCCTGTGATAAATACACTGACATCTAATTGTATTAAATGATATGGGGGAGGTGGAGGAGGAGAGTAGAATGAAGCTTAGTGTGTGAGCCACTTACTTATTGGTTCTCTGAACATGCAGATGGGAACACCAGACCACCTGACCTGCCTCCTGAGAAACCTGTGTGCAGGTCAAGAAGCAATATTTAGAACCAGATGTGGAACAATGGACTGGTTTCAAATTGGGAAAGGAGTGCATCAAGGCTGTATATTTTCACCCTGCTTATTTAACTTCTATGCAAGTTACATCATGTGAAATGCTGGGCTGGATGAAACACAAGCTGTCAAGATTTCCAGGAGAAATATCAATAACCTTAGATATTCAGATGCCACCACCCTTGCGCCAGAAAGCAAAGAGGAACTAAAGAGCCTCTTGATGAAAGTAAAAGAGGAGAGTGAAAAAGCTGGCTTAACACTCAACATTCAAAAAACGAAGTTCATGGCTTCTAGTCCCATCACTTCATGGCAAATAGATGGGGAAACAGTGGAAACAGTGACAGGCTGCAGATGGTGACTGCAACCATGAAATTAAAAGATGCTTGCTCCTTGGAAGAAAAGCTATGACTAAACTAGACAGCATATTAAAAAACAGAGACATTACTTTGCCAACAAATGTCCATATAGTCAAAGCTATGGTTTTCCCAGTAGTCATGTGTGGATGTGAGAGTTGGACTACAAAGAAAGCTGAGAGCCGAAGAATTGATGCTTTTGAACTGTGGTGTTGGAAAAGACTCTTGAGCGTCCCTTAGACTGCAAAGAGATCAAACCAGTCAATCCTAAAAGAAATCAATCCTGAATATTCATTGGAAGAACTGATACTGAAGCTGAAACTCCAATACTTTGGCCACCTGATGTGAAGAGTCAACTCATTGGAAAAGACCCTGATTCTGGGAAAGACTGAAGACAGGAGGAGAAGGGGATGACAGGGGATGAAATGATTGGAAAGCATCACTGATTCAATGGACATGAGTTTGAGCAAGCTACGGAGATGATGAAGGACAGAGAAGCATGGTGTGCTGCAGTCATTGGGATCACTAAGAATCAGACACGACTGAGTGACTGAACATAGAGCCAGCCACCCTTTTAGACTCAGGTAGTACACCTTGGTAGAGTTGCACAACTCTGCATTTTTCACCAGTAGTCTGGAGGAAGTCTGTTATCCGAAGACCTCACTTTGGGAAACATTGCCCTGTTCAGCAGAAAGAGAAAGACCCCTAGGCACTCTTTTCCTGATTCCTTGGGTCTAGCAGCTAATGAACGTGGAGGGTTTTTTTTTTTGCCCTGCTGCCTTTCAATGCCTCCAGTAACTGATCTTGACTTTCTGACTATAGAGCTACTTGTTCATTTTTTGTCTCTAGTGGAACAAGAATTCACACTTCTTCCAAAGGCCTGTTTACTCAGTATGGAGCTCTTGGCCTTTGACCCTGCTCCTGACCACATCTCTGTCTTATCTTTCACCCCCTGACCTGAAACCCTGAGTTTCCTTTTACACTTGGCCATCAGCCCTGGTCAGTTGAATCTTCATCGTCATATAACTTAACCAGCTCTGCTCTAGCATTCTTTGCCTGTCCATCATCCTCGGAACCTGAACAACTATTGAAAGCCAGTCACCCTCAGGGTGAGTTTGGGCAAAACAGATAGGTCAGTTGTGCTAACTGCAGGCTTTTAAAGAAGTACCTCACATTGCAGCTGTGGAAGAACAGAAGGAGGAAGCACTGCATGGAGATCACAGAGGCTCACACCTCTGCTGAGAACATAAAGAAGGTCAAACTGCGCCTGACACAGAGCAAAGGTAACAGGGCTACAGGTCTTAAGGGGCTTTTTGATAACATCTTTCTAAATGCAACCAAATCTACAGAGTTGGTACCAATAAGAGGATATTATTATGGGCTCATTTCCTAAGCATTATAAACAGAAACTGTTTCTTAAAGCAAAAATGGTCCTTTTTTCTTGTTTGACTAGCATTTAGAACACTTTTCCTCAGCTGTCGCTGAGCTGCACAAGACTTATTGTCAAGATACTCAGAAACCCAGGCTGAGTGGCACTCATGCTCATTTTGACCTTTTCTCCTTCCTCAGGTTTTCTTTGGTTTGACCTTGTGTCTGGCTTGATCTTTTCACTTAGTGCAAGACTCCATGTCAGAAGTAATTCCTTTTAGACTACCATATGGCTAGGGAATGTGGTTGGGTTCACAAGAATTAGAAGGGGTTTTCTTGTCGTTGTTTTTGGTATTTATTCAGCCAAGAACTGACTGGCTTAAATTCTGGGTTTACTTCAGTTTCTACAATTATTTCAAGGCATATATCTTTTATCAGAATCACCTGGGGGTGCTTACTAACTATTTAAATTCCCAGGTCCATCCTGGATCACCTGAATCTGAGTTTAAGGGTCCGGAGCTCAGCACTTTTATCAAAACAGCTTCTTTAGATGATTCTCATGCACACAAAAATTGAGATTCATTACCCCAGTTAACAGATTGCCTCATTTTTATTTTTATAATTTAAATACCTATGAGATAGTTTTAAAAATATGAAGCAAAGGACAATACCATTTAGTGAGCATTCTTTTAGCACAAGTTCACAAGCATATTGTACACATTTAAGCAGATGTACAGTGTTCCCATCTGTGTACCTAATAACTCCTATTAAACAAAGGCTCTCAGTGCCTGCAGAGATATCTTTAGACTTTCTCATTACTACAACCGCTCTTGCCCTTATTTGGCAAGAACATTATTAGAGTCTTACAGCTCCTTTCTTATCAGGCAATCACTCACTAGGTGAACAAACATTGCTGATAGTGAAAGAATGGGAATCTAATTTAAAAAGAAAATTATACTTCTCTATTTATAATGTCAGAAAGCATCTCCAGGTAGCCTTTCTTCTTATGGTACCCTGGCCAAAGTGTGGTGACAGTGAGTGTTACTGAATAAAAATGAGACAACTGTATAACACATTTAAAAGCTTAACTCAATTTTGAAGCCTATAAGTAGTGATAATAAAAGTCCAATTGGGTACTGTTGTGAATTGCGTACACATGCAGCTTTATGGGGTTTCAAAGTGGCCTGTGCCTATCAGCTGTGGATTATGAACCATTTTGATGAATTAGCTGATCTTCAAATGGTAGTTTTAGACCCTGCTGTGATAAACCCTGAGTCATTGGTAGGAAGTTATGACCCCAGGGGGTAAGACAAGTCAGAGAAGAAAGACTGAGGGTAGAGAGACCTTCGGAAAGATGTAGTGGTCTGTTGGACACTAGCCCTGATCTTTTCTTCTATGTGTTTTGTGTCATGTAATGCTCCCAAGCCCCAGGTTGTTAGTCAAAGAGAGGATAGCTGATCTTAGATAATCTTTCAAGAGTATGAAATCTTGGATTGGGAGCCCTAAGAGGGGAAGCTGGTAGCTCAAAGTTGGGTTTAGGGTGGAGCTGGAGAAAGTAGTTCAACAAACTCTTGCTGCTGGCTCCTGATTTTCATAGGCTTTTTTGGTGAAAATTTGTGTTTTGTTAAATGTATAAAATTCATGATATTTGACCTTACACAATTGTAGGATCTGGTTAAGCAGCCTCCATATGGCTGTGAACTGAGCACACACATCTGGCCCAGGATTCAGAGAAGGTGAAGGGGAAGCTGCAGGGGAAGATGGAGCAGTGGCAGATCTGGCCACTGCCTCATGCCAATGGGGCAATGGGTGAGCCAGCAGATCAGCAGTGGTGTGTGTGTGCTATACAATCACGACCACCTTTCCATAGTCCAACTTGCCTACAGGATTCCCAGAACTCAGAACCAATGCAGATAACTTAGCTTTGACATTCTGTTCCTTTGGAACCACTCTCGGATTCAAACTCTAATTTATTATTGCATAATACATGATAATAATACATAATACAATACAAAATGTGGTAGCTGAAACTAACAAACATTTCATTTACCCATGGTTTCTGTGGGTCAAGATCTGGGAGCCACTTAACTGAGAGATTCTGGTCCAGAGTCTCTCACAAACCTACACTCAAGTATTGGATGGAGTTGCAGTCTGAAGGGTCAGCTGGGGAGGGTCCACTACTGAGTCAGTCTTGTGGCTATTGGAAGGCCTCTCTTCCTTGTTATGTAGGCCTTTCCTCAGAGTAACTGGCTGTTCCCAGAGAGAATGATCCACAAAAGGATAAGAGAAAATATCTAAGATAGACACCATTAAAAAATAACATAATCTTGTGCCATTCCATCACTTCTTCCATAATCTATTTTTGTTGTTCAATCACTTAGTTGTGTCCAACTCTTTGTGACCTGGTCCCATGGCCTGAAGCACTCCAGGCTTTCCTGTCCTTCACTATCTCCTGGAGTTTGCTCAAACTCATGTTCATTGAGTTGATGATACCATCCAGTCATCTCATCCTCTGTTGCCCCATTCTCCTGCCCTCAATCTTTCCCAGCATCAGGGTCTTTTCCAACAAGTCAACTCTTCTCATCAGTTCAGTTCAGTCACTCAGTCGTGTCCGACTCTTTGTACCCCATGGACTGCAGCACACCAGGCTTCCTTGTCTATCACCAACTCTCGGAGTTTGCTCAACCTCATGTCCATTGAGTCGGTGATACCATCAAACCATCTCATCCTCTGTCATCTCCTTTTCCTCCTGCCTTCAATCTTTTCTAGCATCAGGGTCTTTTCAAATGAGTCAGTTCTTCCCATCAGGTGACCAAAGTATTGGAGTTTCAGCTTCAACATCAGTCCTTCCAATGAATATTCAGGGTTGATTTCCTCCAGGACTGACTAGTTTGATCGTCTTGCAGTCCAAGGGACTCTCAAGAGTATTCTCCAGCACCACAGAGACAAAGCATCAATTCTTCAGTGCTCAGCTTTCTTTATGGTCCAACTCTCACATCCATACATGACTACTGGAGAAACCATAGCTTTGACTATATGGACCTTTGTCAGTAGGATAATGTCTCTGCTAATCTATTTGAAGTTAATAAATCTAGTTGACACTCAAGAGGAAGGGGTTATACAAGGACATAAATACCAGGAGGTGGAGATCATGGGTGCTATTTGAGGCTTCCCACAGCAACTTAAATTTATTATTATTATTATTATTTCTTATGCTAACCTGAATTATTTTCTGTTAGGTAAAACCAAGTAAATATTCCATAATGTCATAGGGTTGTAAGAGTTTGTGATAGTCTAAGCAAGAATTTCTAGTTTTGCAATGATAAGGGAAAGAGATAGAATAGTACAAAAAAATAATATTTTATCAATAAGAAAATATCATGAAGTTGGAGTTGATCATATTGCAAATATTGGGTACTGGTTTAGAGATAGAAGGCTGGGTTTGCCTTTTGGTCATTGTTTTCACCAGATACATGACCTGGAGAAAGTTCTAAAGCAGTTTAAGTCTTAGTTTCTCCACCTACAAAAGGACACCTACATCACAGGGTTGTTAAGAGGATTCTGGCATGTACATCAGAGGGTCCCAGCAGGGAATGGGTGGCCCACCCAACCCAAGTAATTGAGAAGAATTTAATAAAGGGAATGTTCACAAAGGGATAGGCAGGGCTAAGGAAAGGAACATGGGATGCTGAAATAATTGTCACCACTAATAGGCCTGAAGGGACAAGAGGAGGAATCTGTAGCTACAGGAGATGGTTGCTGGTTAGAGTTTTCCATGGGGGAACACAGCCAATCTGCTGTGATGAGGCAGGGAGATATAATACCCTGATCTCCTTGCTCTCCCTCCCACTGAGCTGCTGCCAGTGACTTGAACATGTAAGCTCAACCTATCTAGAAGTCAAAAGGCAAGGGAGCTTAAAGATGCAGTCCAGAGTGGTCTTCCTCCTAGGGCACTGAGAAAGACACAAAACAGGGTGAGGACACCTACAGAGTGGCTCTGAAGAGCAAATAGAAACTATTCAGCAATAAGCGCTTAACACCAATTATGTCAAAGACTAAGTGCCCAATTAATGCTAACTATTATTATCATTATTATTGCCTGCTAATAGGGCACATGAATGGAGACAAGCTGAGTAGAAGGTGTGTGTGGGGAGGGTAGAGAGACCTCAAAGAAACCTCCTTTTCCTACCTGTGAAGATGAGGTCTGGCTTTCCCAGCATCAGGAATTCAAGCAGAGCAGAGCTTAATGAATTGTTTGGCGTCTTTACTTAGGTTAAACTAAGAGAAAACTCTCCTTCATTTCAATTCTCCATCCACTGGCTTAATTAAGAGGAGTTCTCCTCTTCAGTTTCTAATTATTTTGGAATGACAGAAGCTTCCTACATGACATCTTCTAGCGACTTCTGAGCTAAGCCCCCACCTTTGAGAGTCAGCCTTGCTAGGCATGTTGCCCCAGCAAAGCTCTGCTCTCCAGCTTTCCTCCCACCCAGCGGCCTGCCTCGCTCAGTTCAAAGAGCCGTGAGAGGGGCCACGCCCACGTAATTCCGCGCGGAGCATGCTGGGGCTTTCTAAGCAGCAGGCTGGCAACCAGCAGCAGATGGGGAAGCTGTGTAAACCTTGCAGAGGCTGCAAGGAGAGGTGGGCAACGAGGCGAGCAGCCAAGCGGGCAGTGTGGGAGACGGAGGGCCAAAACGCAACGAGGGCTCTTACTGCCCAAAATGGAGTGATTCCCGTGACGCTGCAGGCTTCACAGTCCATTCTCCTGCTCTTACTCTTCCCCTCAGCGCATCTCCAAAATTCAGCAGACCTCACTTATCCTTTTTTTCTTGGGTAGTAATGTGCCATCCCTGGCCCCAAATCTGATTTTCCCTCTATTGTGCCTTTAAGGAAGAAATCAACATGGTGCGGATGGCAGTTCAAACATATTTGTTTCTGTGTCATCTGCTCCGAGTGTAAATATCAATCCAGTAACTTCACTGTTGTATGTGATAAGCTGAAACATCATCAGTTGTTTTTTAGTTAAATCACAGTAACAAAATGAAAATCACCATTAAAAAGGCTATATTTGCATATTTTGATACTGTCAAAGAACATGGCGCTAATGTAGCATAAGGAGAATTCTTAAACAGAAACATCACAGTTTTCAAAATCTAAGGAGGATCAAAAAATAAATGCTGAAATATCATTTATAAAAAGAAATAGGGAAGAGATATTCCACTGGCAGAATAATAGAAGCACTTTCTAGTGACATTTTTATTAGCATATTAATTCAAAATTGTAATTTTGAGGAGTGAGTCTATCTACATAAACACTAAATGCATTCTAAATGCTTGTTATTATCATAATGACTAGAAATTAAATTAATAATGCTAGGATAGTTAAAAATCTGATGTAACCTCCTTGAATCTTTTCTATCTACATGAATTATTTCTCATTCTTATTGAACTTTCATCCTGAACTTCATTTACTGTTTTAATTTTTCAAAGATTTGAATGATTCGTCAATTTTTGGAATGTTTCACTTTTGAAAGTTACCTTCAAGAGGCATTTATAGTCATTTTGAACCCACCAAGCATTTTAACAGCTGTAGGGCCTGAATGCAAAGCACATATACCATACACGTGTATAATCGTGATGTTTCTGATAACTGTCTTGCTATACTGCTGTCTTTTCCTGTATTTTATAGCCAAGATGGCTAAACTAACTAGATACTATTTCAATACTGAATGAAGAGAGAGGGAAGACTGTCTTTTCAGTGAAGTTTTAATATCTGAGCAGTGTTTCATAAAATTAAGACATCCGTAAGTCAGGGGAAAATATTTCTAATCTCTTCCTAAAGAAGACTTTAAAAACACTGCAAAAGGTTGTGGTAAAGAGATTCCTTAGGGAGAGTTCTTCATTTCTTTTCTTTTCTTTCAGGTATTCATCAGATGGTCAACAAATCTAATCCTGCTGATTGTAGTGCCTTTAACAAGACATAGGGCAGCAGGCAGCCTTGTTTTCAACAGGTATGTACTACTGAGGGCTTCATAGACTCAAATTTAGAATTTGGTTGTCTGATGTATGAGTATCCAGAGTAATTCACAGAGAGTGGATATTTTCCCTAGTAAGTGTAAACATGATCCAGAAACTTAAACAGTATGCCTTGTCCCACAATTTGGTAAGCTTTGGTTTTTATTGAACAAAACCTCAGGTCTCTTTGTTTCCTAGACTATATCACACTTTAAAAAATGATTAGGAAATGCAACTGATTCTGAAACACTGCACAAAAAAGGCAGATTGTGCTTTGCCCAGGATTCACCTTCCCTGCCAAAACATCCTGCTGCCAAAATGCCACTATGGTGTAATCTCTGGCCACAATAGCTGGGCCATCACAACACCCAGACAAGACTTTACAAAGGCTGTGCAAAACAACCACCTTCTCAAAGCTGGGATCTGTGCTCTCAGACTTGGGTTCTCATCACCCTTTCCCCAAGATCTCCCCAAACCCAAGTCTTGAGAATGGAAAAAACATGGCAATGCTAAACTGTAAATTTGCACAATTAATTAGAAATCATATTAAGTGTTTTTTTTTTAATCTAGGAAAACATTCTATTTTATTTTTTTCATTTATTTTTATTGTTGGAGGCTAATTACTTTACAATATTGTAGTGGTTTTTGCTATACATTGACATGAATCAGCCATGGATTTACATGTGTTCCCCATCCTGAAACCCCCTCCCGCCTCCCTCCCCATCCCATCCCTCTGGGTCTTCCCAGTGCACCAGCCCTGAGCACTTGTCTCATGCATCCAACCTGGGCTGGTGATCTGTTTCACCCTTGATAGTATACTTGTTTCAATGCTGTTCTCTCAGAACATCCCACCCTCACCTTCTCCCACAGAGTCCAAAAGTCTGTTCTGTACATCTGTGTCTCTTTTTCTGTTTTGCATATAGGGTTATCGTTACCATCTTTCTAAATTCCATATATATGCATTAGTATACTGTATTGGTGTTTATCTTTCTGGCTTACTTCACTCTGCATAATGGGCTCCAGTTTCATCCATCTCATTAGAACTGATTCAAATGAATTCTTTTTAATGGCTGAGTAATATTCCATGGTGTATATGTACCACAGCTTCCTTATCCATTCATCTGCTGATGGGCATCTAGGTTGCTTCTGTCTCCTGGCTATTATAAACAGTGCTGCGATGAACATTGGGGTGCACATGTATCTTTCAGATCTGGTTTCCTCGGTGTGTATGCCCAGGAGTGGGATTGCTGGGTCATATGGCAGTTCTATTTCCAGTTTTTTAAGAAATCTCCACACTGTTCTCATAGCGGCTGTACTAGTTTGCATTCCCACCAACAGTGTAAGAGGGTTCCCTTTTCTCCACACCCTCTCCAGCATTTAGAACACCTTCTAACACCATACACAAAAATAAACTCAAAATGGATTAAAGATCTAAATGTAAGACCAGAAACTATAAAACTCCTAGAGGAGAACATAGGCAAAACAATTTCCAACATAAATCACAGCAGGATCCTCTATGACCCACCTCCCAGAATATTGGAAATAAAAGCAAAAATAAACAAATGGGACCTAACTGAACTTAAAAGCTTTTGCACAACAAAGGAAACTATAAGCAAGGTGAAAAGACAGCCCTCAGAATGGGAGAAAACAATAGCAAATGAAGCAACAGACAAAGGATTAATCTCAAAAATATACAAGCAACTCCTGCAGCTCAATTCCGGAAAAGTAAATGACCCAATCAAAAAATGGGCCAAAGAACTAAACACATTTCTCCAAAGAAGACATACAGATTGCTAAGAAACACATGAAAAGATGCTCAACATCACTCATTATTAGAGAAATGCAAATCAAAACCACAACGAGGTACCATTACACGCCAGTCAGGATGGCTGCTATCCAAAAGTCCACAATTTGTTTTAAAAATGGAACATTTTTGTTACATTCAAGTAAGAGAGTCACACATGAAAATACAGGGTTTTTTTTCCCCTGTTTAACTTATGGGGAACCCAAACATCAAAGTAATTAACATAACCAAGCTTGAGTAAATTATTTTCAGTGCTTGATTTGGATATTTTGAGTATGTCACTATCTTCTGTGTGTTATAATGTTGATTATTCCCAATTAATGTCTTGATTTGAGCACTATGAACTTCATCCAGTCTACCTGACCATGGAGCACTGTCCAGTGAGAAATCTCCAGCATGAAATTTTGCAAGTCACTTTTGACATGCTTGATCAGTCACCGCACCTTCTCCATACACTGCACAGATCTGCTTTTGCATTTCTGTTGTGTTCTCTTAATTCCTTTCTTGAAGTAATAAAACATAACATGCCAAAAATGTTGCTTTTTTCAAACTTCCATGTTTGATATTAAAATGGCTACACAAAAATGCACTAATTTTGAAAAGTTTAAAAAATGCACATTTATATGACAACTCTCACAATACAACAAAATTGTTTTGAATAGTGTTAAAGATAGCTAAGCACTACTGGAGCCATTTTATGGAAAAAAACAAACATTTTGGCTAACCAAATGTCTTACAGATTGTTCTCTCTGGCACATCTTGGGTCTGACAGATATGCCTTCTACCTACTAGTCATTTTTATTAACCATTAATTAAGCAGGTGGGCTTTCCAGTTGGCTCAGTGGTGAAGAATCTGCCTGCCAGTTCAGGAGATGATGATTCGATCCCTGGGCCGAGAGGATCAATGGCTTCCACTCCAGTATTCTTGCCTGGAGAACCCCATGGGCAGAGGAGCCTGGCAGACTACTGTTCATGGGGTCACAAAGAGTCGGACATGATTGAGCATTCAACATTCACAACAACACTCAACTAAGCAGGTTTTTTTTTTTTTTGAAATTTTAAAATAGGGAGGGATTGCAATATAGATCCTTAGAATTAGGTCATTTAAAATGATTTTTTCTGATAAAGCTTGGCAAGTGAAATCCAAAGGTACTCGCTTTCCTCACCAGAAAGGGCTCTCTGTTTGCCTTTGCTGATGGTAATTTATTAAGAATATATCTCTTTCATTTATAGCTGACCTCAGGGAAAGCAGGCTTCCTTTTATAAATTCTACCTCAGTAACTTTGGATGAAGTACCACTTGTTCCTATATTCCTGCCTAGATTTGTGTTTGAGTTTTATCTTACACATCAGTTCATCTTTTAGCCATTCTGATCTCTGCCATGCAGAGCCCCTTAAAAACTTTCCCTTCTTTGAGAAAAGGTCATAAATAAGGGGTTTTAATAAAAAGTAAAATGAGGGCATGATTCCATCCTGAGTAGTCTAAGTGTATGTATATGCCATCTCAAGATTCCAAACAATTAGCATTTACTCATTTTCTTAAATGAGTTGTATTATGCACCTTTATTTGGCAGTCAAGGTGGCCACACTGCGTTGTCCCCCTCATGCTGCTTTGTATTGGATGTTGAAAGTACAGAATGAGAGGCAGGGAAAGAGAACAGCTTTTACAAATGATTCTTAGAGTTCTAGTGTCTTTCAGAAACAACAAATCATTTTTAATCCGACAGCTCCTAATTAAATTGATTGTGAGATAAAATGCACCCAATAAGTGTCAGGCTCACATGAGTTAAAAAGCCTGGTGGGTTGTGAAAGGCATTTAATGCTCCTAAACCTTCCTGCAAATGGATGCCCTTGAAAGCTCTCCTAGCCATGAGTTAAGGATCTCAACTGAGGGCTGCTGACACGTGGTAATGACTATAATTTACAGCACACCAGCGCCATACTACCCTTTGCCCCACCAGGGTGCTGCCTGAAGCTGGTTGGGTTAGACGGATAAAAGGGGAAAGAAAAAAAAGACCCTTTTAGCAGCCTCTCTACTATCAGCTTAGACTTTTGGGGCCTTTTTCAGAGGCTAGTAACTTTCAAACTGAACATGTCTTATTCAACTTCTACTGATTTATACCATAATGGTATAGTTGCTGACTTGCTCAGCCAGTTATTCCAGGTAGGTTGGCAGAAGCTCAGAGAAGACTTTAATGTAATTAATTCATTTGTTCATCAGTTATTAATTGAGCATCTATAATGTTTTAAAAACTGTTCTAAGCACTGGGGTCATATGAATAAGAGAGACTTCTTAATCTCATGAGTTCAACATTCCCTGGGGCTAGAAGGGGCTAGAGACAAAAAAGGGATAGGAAACCAAGTAAACATATAGACAGACAAGAACATGTCTGATACAGTATTATTTATAAAAATCTGAAATTATCTTGTTTCTTTCCCTTGGCGTGAATAACTTTAAGTAGAAAGAGCTATGTGGCTAGCTGAGGTTAGCTGAGTCCCTAAGATTGAAATAATGAATAGGAAGGGAGAAAGGAGAGAAGGGTAGGAACCCAAAGATGGTATCCTTGTAACATATTGAAACAGGTCTTCTTGGGTGGTTCAAAAGTTGTCTCTGAGTATAATTTTGATAGCAAAATTTCAAAATAATTGGAACAATGACAGCATTATTGAAATGAACATTTGTTTAGTCAATAGGTAAATCTGAAAGATAATGGAAACAGCATGCTATAGAGGAGCAGAATGGATTTTGTTTTGATCTGGGTTCAAACTGACTGTGGCTTTTCCTGGCTCTGTGATCTTGGCAAGATATTTACAACTTTACAAGTTGCATGCATGCTAAGTTGCTACAGTCATGTCCGACTCTGTGCGACCCTATGGACTGTAGCCCATCAGGCTCATCTGTCCATGGGATTCTCTAGGCAAGAATACCGGAGTGGGCTGCCACGTCCTCTTCCAGGGAATCTTCCTGACCCCAGGGATTGATCCTGACTCTCTAGTCTCCTACATTGGCAGACAGGTCTTTACCACTAGCACCACCTGGGAAACCCTACTTTACAATTACTTCATCATAAAAATGGTACAGAAATAACATGTTTCAGAGGTTTATTGTAAGAAATAAGTGAAATAGTATTCATAAAGTGTCCAAAATGATACCTCTCCTATAAAAGAGCAATGAAACATCAATAAAGCAGGTCTTGTGTTTATACTTAGTCATGAATTCTAATTTTATGTACATCATACATTGTCACAATCAGTAAATCGTAATGTCAATTCTTAAACATCTTCAGACATAGCTAGAAAAAAAATGTCCTTAAGGACAGTTTCATTCCATTACTGTTAGGTCAAACATAGGGTTTTGCCTGAAATGGAAGGAGTTTTGATTTTGTGTGTTCTGGATCAAATCCAGCATAATGTTCCTTTGAGTGTGGCCACTATTCAAGTCAGAGCTTTTGAGGCTTTATGATACTGTGAAACAACTCAATGAAGGATCAGAGGATGAAAAATTCAAGGTTGATTCATGCATTTTAAAGTGTGAATGTCTTATAGCATCAGACACAATGTGAAGCAGCTAGTGCCAGGAAGATAGTAACCCAAGAGAACAGAAAGACCTTCATCTCAAAGAAGGAAAAAAAAAAAAAATCAACAGCTTAATCTCTCTAAAGCCTCAGATTCTGGCAGAAAAATTTGTACTGATGAAAAGAAGGAAATAAAACACAGATGACCAGACCAATTTCCCTCTGAAATTACCAGGTGGCTATATACTACCTCCAGCCTCTCCAAGGATGTCTTTGAAAATCTTTCCCATAGAAGCCCTTCTGGATTCCAGGACTTAAAGAAGGTCTCATCACTTTATGTTTTGTTGCAGAATAAACAGGGAAGGGTTATGAAATAAAATAGTTTTGTATAGTGTACCATGAACTTGCACATGTTAAATGTAATTTTTGGTTAATGACCCTCCTATACAAGTCCTTGGTATGATACAGATATCTAGTTTATTATGCAGTGTTTAAAGGTATTGCTAAAGAAATTAACTCAGGCCCTGAATTAGGAATGGATTTCTCTCTTTTTCAGTTTTCTGAAAATAAGAACCAATTTGCCTAATTTCAACTTATGGTCCGTTCCTGGCAAATGCAATCTGCTCTGAGTATAAGATCTTGCTCTTCCATGAATTTGTTCAGGCCTGAACAAACATCTAGGAACTCACAGGTTATCTTGTCTCTCTTTTTCCCCTTCAAAACCCTTTCTTATGGGATCCGGCACGTCTGTGTACCGGGTGAAAAGAGAGTTGACAAGGTGGCAAAACGAAATTGCCATCTTTTGTGGTCAGCCAGTGCGGTGAGCATTCGGCCTCTTGAGGTATTTTTGTGCAGCTTTTCGGAGAAGCATTGCCTCGTCTCCACTGAACTGATAACGATGAAACTTCAATCCCTATTGCCTTCAATCATTTTCTTACTGTGCCAGCTCAATGACTTTTCTTCAATTCCAGTTTTCTGGCACTGAGTCTGGCAGAGACTAGGGAAAAAAGAATGCTTTAGGTGTGTGTTGCACTGAACTTCACTTTTAATTCCCCGTAAATGTGCAATCTGAAGTCTTATTCAGAGAAAAATTGTGTTCATGTTTGTGGCCAAAAGGGATGCAGAAAAGTGACAGATGTAAGATGAGAGAAGAGGCAGCCTTTAATCATTTTGTTGTCAAAACAGCTTTGGATCGTCCTTTGATGAAAGCATTTTCCTTACTGCTTCTGGAAAAGTAGAGACTCATTCTCTTGCCCTTTGCAGATTCCTTACCCAGGCGGTTTAAATCCTGCACTAAATATATGAAACTTCTAAACCCTAGATCATTGCTACAGAGCATTCCAGTTTATATTAAATCATTCATATTGTGGATGAATTGGATTTCTGCTCTAACTGGGTAGAGACTCCAGTGACTCAGTTTACACATAATCCTCATAGAAGGGATGGCAACATTTGGTAAATTCCAGTGACCAAGGAACTCGTCTTCAACTGCGATTGGGCCAGTTGCATTTCACAGAGACGCTAAGCATTAAAGCATATAATGTTTACAAAGTAAAAGCCCTTTCTCCCTTAATCCCTGCATGCCTGTAATTAAGCAGGAGAGTTAATTTTATGTAAATCATGCATTACTGTAATTGGGCGCAAGTGAACATTCGTGTACATCTTATTTAAAAGAGAAATATAATGTTATTATGTGGATGCTGGTGCAGTGAAGTCTTAACCCTCTGGGGGACGTCGACAACGTCGCAGGCTGTTTACAAGACTTGGTCTGGGAGCTTAATTACAAGTCGCTGGGTTCTGTTGGTGCTGTCTTGTGAAGAGCGGAGCCACCTGCCTTCAGAAAGTCTGGGCTTCTCTTCCTGTTTCTCCCCTAACTTCCACTTTATTGAGCCATCATTTTTGTCTTTCTACTCAACTTTTCAGACCTAAAGAATCCTCTCCAATGGTTTGCTCCTCTTGGCAGTTCTGACCTGTATTTCCCCAGGCAGAGCACAGATGGTTTTGTCATCTGTAAGCAGGGGCTAGTCTGAAGCAGACCAGCCTTTTTTCACACTTCTTTTCTAAGGCTGCTCAGGGCTGCTTTAAGACCCCAGAATTTTCTCTTGCAAGTGTAGCTAGATCATATAGCGCTTATGTGATGGCCACTGTGCTGCTACAGCAGGAGACGGAGGGCTTGCCTCCGGGTGGGGAGGATAAGCCATTCCTTTGTTCTGTATCTAGAGAGTAGATCCAGTGCTTTGTGACAAGCTTGTCCAGCAGAATATAAAGAATCTGATCTGCATATCTTGAAGGTTAAGAATTGTGAGGAAGAAAATATGCCCATGACGGGACTTTTTCTTTAAACATTTCTCCTCCTCACCCAGAGGCCTGAACAAACATCTTTGGAGTAATGCCTTGACCTCATTCTGCCCAGCTTGACAAGCCAGCTCTTCACCTCCCAACCCTGTACACGCAGCAGGTTGGTCTTTTGAGACTTCAGGGTGAAAGACCTTCCCAGAGCACCACCTTCCTGCCCCCTGCTTACTTGCTGCCACCACATACGCCTGTAGTCCTCCTTAAATGCTTTAGATGTGCTTCTTTTTGAAGGACTATTTGAATGAACCATCTTTTACACTCCTCTAGTCAAGGCTATGGTTTTTCCAGTAGTCATGTATGGATGTGAGAATTGGATGGTGAAGAAAGCTGAGCGCCGAAGAATTGATGCTTTTGAACTGTGGTGTTGGAGAAGACTCTTGAGAGTCTCTTGGACTGCAAGGAGATTCAACCAGTCCATCCTAAAGGAGATCAGTCCTGGGTGTTCATTGGAAGGACTGATGCTGAAGCTGAAACTCCAATACTTTGGCTACCTGATGCAAAGAGTTGACTCATTGGAAAAGACCCTAATGCTGGGAAGGATTGGGGGCAGGAGGAGAAGGGAGCAACAGAGGATGAGATGGTTGGATGGCATCACCAACTCGACGGACATGGGTTTGGGTAGACTGTGGGAGCTGGTGATGGACAGGGAGGCCTGACGTGCTGTGGTTCATGGGGTCGAAAAGAGTCGGACACGACTGAACGACTGAATTAAACTGAACTTCCCATAACTGCTCCATTCCTCCCAATCCAGTTGTTGGCTGTCTCCCTCCCTTTTACCTTCCCCCTGCCTTTTAATCCTCTCTCAGCTCTTTCTTGCCCCTTTGCTTCTTCCCCATCCCCCATATTGTGTTTTCTCACTCTGAGGTCTTACTTGAAATGCCATTGGTCCAGAGATTATAGATCTAAACAGATGAAGTAACTTCTAGCTAAGAATTTTTTTTGTTACAGTAATTAGGAGGTAAGTGTGTTCCCTAGTGGCCATAGCATTTTCTCTTCATCTTTGTTCTTATAAGGAAATCCCTTGACATACCATATAGTAAAGCCTGTTAGAAGAACAAATGGTCTTTACTGGTCTGGTTCATCCAATAATATTCAGTGCTTTTTTATAGTAGCTAACTTCAGTTCACTTGATGTGTGGCACTAATGTGTGCATTCCTTTAAGTGATATAATATTCTTATGCTATTTTTAACTATTCAGTCTTGTGCTCAAGTTTAAAAGTCCGTTGCAAGTACCTTTCAGTATAATCAGGATATATATTTTTTAATAAATAAAAGTAATAATAAGTACTACCTTTAATTGTTTAATGTGTTATTTAAATGTATTTAAAGTGTTATTTAATGCTACACTTTTATACTACCTGCTGGTTCTGAACCAAGATGATTGCCTCAGTTAAGACTAGTGAGCAACCTTTTACTCATAGCATACAAGGAGGGAAGAAGAGCCCAGTGTGGGAAACAGCTCAGCACAGAGGTTAATACCCTCCTGAGCTGAATTTAACCGCAATGTGAATTCTTGTAGCAATGGCAGCTTTGACATGAGTACCTTGAAGCTAAGTGATGGTGAAATGGCCAAACCCTTCTCTAGACTAGAAATCCGAGACACGCTTGTGGTTGTTGCTGTTTAATTGCCAAGCCGTATCCAACTCTTTGTGACCCCACAGACGTAGCCTACCAGGCTCCCACAAAGTGAAAACAGAAACAAAACATCCTCACGGTGAGTGGAGGGTGAAGCTGGTCTAGCATCTCTAGATCTGCATAGATTCAAGCTGACACAGGGACAATTAAGGAGAAACTCTGTTGATGAGGTCACATGCTTTGGACAGACTTGGAGACTGAGATAGCTTACCAATAGTATGTGTGCTGGGACTGGAAGGGTCCCTTGTAAGTAGTGTGGGAGATGGTAGGCAATTAGTGTTGTGAGGGGAAGGAAAGATAAGCATACAAACAGATGGCTTAGAGATCCTCATCTAAACTTTTTGAAGGCCTCACTGATTTGCAACTGAACGAGATTGAAACTTACACAAGAGCCACACCATATATCTGTATGTAGTTTGGTAAATTGTGCTTAAATGACTGTGAAACTCTATAGCTTATTATTAGTGAGCATTCAGGTTGTTAAAAATTATTTTATTGTCTTATAAAAACCTCAACATACATTGACGAATATTATTTGAAAGGATGTATGTCAAAACCTTGGTGTTTATCTTTTGTCGGTGAGATTAATTTATGTGTTTGGCTTATCTACATTTTCTAATTTTGCCAGTTAACCAAGTAATCTATTTATTAGATTTATTAGTAATCTATTTATTACTAATTTGATGTACCGTTTGGGTCATTTCTCTCTGCTTTGTTTTCATAGCCTGGCTTATAAAAAGGTCTTTGTTTTCAAGGTCTAAGTCCCGGGAGTATGGCAGAGAAGTGTTTTAACAGAGGATGGAGGCTTCATGAGGTGAAGGAAAAAGGTGGTTGGAATCTGGAGAAGGGGAGGAAGCCTGGCAAGGGGAGACACGCATGGGGAGGCAGGGCACAGAGCCGTCTCCAAATGTGCCCTACAGAATGGGTTGACTGCTTAAGGATGGGTGCTGAGAAGCCACCGCCTCTAAGATCACTGTGGATAAAGCCCCCTGTGGAAGGAGTGCCTCTGTTGAATCAGGAAGACTGGAAAGTTTAGCAATGGTAGTGGGACCACTGGGAATAGAGAACTAGGACTGCCCCTGTCCTCTCTCCCCCTCTCCTATAATACCTGATGTTGGACTCTCAGTAACTCTGAATTAGGTTCTTATGCTGGATTGAGTTTGGTTACATTCCCAAAGTAAATGGACCAGTAAAGTTGATTTCTGTCTAGATTGAGGCTGGAAGAAGGCCTGACTCTGACCCGGTGGGTTGTACATCATCCCCACCTTCCCGATGTTGCCTTCAAAGAGCCTTACATATTCACACATAGGTTATTAAAAAAAACCAATACCATTACCTTATATAATCCTTCACACTTCATATAAAATGGATGCTCATTTAAAGATATCAATTAATTCAGTGAAAAGGTTCTTGTGATTGATATCCAGATGATTAATTATGTAAGTGAAACATCTCTTCTAACTGAGGAAGAGTAACAGCTGGTGCAGCGCTGCATGGTTTCGGAAAATGGAAGTAGCCTCTGAAGATAAACATTAGTGGAGAGTCTAATGTGACTTTGAGATAATCTCTGTCATATTTCAGTAGTCTGTACTGACTTTTCCTCGAGGATTCATGAAATTGAAGAATTTGGCCTTGCAAAGTCACTGAAATATTGACTCACTCATCCCGTGCCTAGAAACACATGAGAGGCTTAACACTATGTGCTTTATCAGGACAGACCTCTTTTAAAGTGAAAGAATGATCACTCCTCTTGTTCAGACATGATGCCAGTGGACCCATTTGATTAAAAAAAAAAAAGAGGACCGGTATTTTTTGACTCTACATTGTCTTATTTTCCCAGAAACAGCTCTCTTCTCCCGAAAGAGACAAGAAACGCTCCTCTGAGTGATCGTGATTGCTTGATTCCTTCTAATTCTAACCATATGACTCCCATTATGCCTTATTTAACTGATGACATATGGTTTTCCCTTCTTAATTACTTTTACAACAAATATTTATTACATCCCTAAAAAATAATGTCCGTACATTGCAAGTTCACGTTGTGTATGTCCTTGTTCTACGCACAACATGGACTTCCTTATCTCTTTCAACAGTCATACTGAGTGTGGGAAGCATTTTTCTCTTGATTTTTAAATACAAGGCATAAAGTAATTAGGTGACTTGCCCAAGGTTAAGTAGTTCATCAAGTGGAATTTAGACTGGGGACCATTTGTGTCTGGCTTCAGAGGCCAAGTTTTAAATACTACCCTCCCCTTGAAGGGACCCGGTCCCCTCATACTCAGTCACCCTATACCTCATTCTATTTTTAATTTTTTAAACAGAGTTTAAAGCTTTCTAGCTTCTGGGTGTTGTAGACTGTTGTTTGATTAATCCTCACCTCCACTTCTGCTAGAATATGAACCTGAGTGTAGAGATCTCTCCTCTTCATTGCTACAGAACAGCACCTAGAATGGTATCTGGAATGGCATAGGCATGTTTGTCCAATAAATGGAAATAATTGGCAGGGCTTTGATTTTCTGCCTTCTTGTTCCCAGGCTAAGAGAAAGACAGACTTACGTGGACAGTTAAGGAATAACATGAAAAGTACCCTAAGAGAGTTAGGAAGACAGCTTGTGAAATCACAGAGACCTCACTGATAAGCTGTTACTCGCTCTGAGTATTATGGAGTGAAGAAGGGCGTGGAGAGCAAGAGCAGATAAAATCTCAGAAGCAAGAAGTCGGGTTTGAGTGGGAAATGGTGAAGTAGTCTTACGTCTCTCAGAGCCTGTGAAGAGGCACATTACTCAGTCTGGGGGTTCGTCCCGCAGGGTCCCTAAGGACACTGAACCAGCGGTTATCATAGCCTTTGTTACATTCTTTATACTTTACTATTTACCTCCCAGTCTCACCAATAAGGCTGCAAGATCTTTAATGCAAGGACTATGATGATTTGATCCCTTTTAGACAGGGACTTTGCCTTAATTATTTTTGTCTTCTCATAGCTTATTATGGTGCTGGTACTTGGTGGCCCTTAGTACCTGTATTGGGTCAGTCATTTTCATTTAGTCATGTATGACTCCTGTAATTCCATGAACTATAGCCTGCCAGGCTCCTCTGTCCATGAGATTTCCCAGGCAAGAATACTGGAGTGGGTTGCCATTCCCTTCTCCAGGGAATCTTCCTGACCAAATCCAGGTCAAATCCAGGGCTCCTGACCAAATCCTGATCAAATCCAGGGCTCCTGCATTGCAGGAAGACTATCGACTGAGCCACCAAGGAAGCCCAGTACATATATGTGCTGTGCGTAGTCAGTCAGTTGTGTCCAACTCTTTGTGACCCCACAGACTGTAGCCTGCCAGGCTCCTCTGTCCATGGGGACTCTCCAGGCAAGAATACTGGAGCGGATTCCCATGCTCTCCTCCAGGGGATCTTCCCTTCCCAGGGATCAAACCCAGGTCTCCTACACTGCAGGCAGATTCTTTACCATCTGAGTCACCAGGAGAGCCCAGTATATGTATAATGGATAATAAATGGAAAACGAATGAATTAGTGGTGAATGAAGGAATGAGTGAATGACATGGCTTAATAGCAGTTTATTTAAAAAGAGTTTTAAATTTAAGTTGAGCAGCAAAAATAGCTAATGTGGTCTTAGGTAGAATAACAACAGTATAGTGCCTGATTTCTGAGTATCTAGAATCTTGAAATTTCAGAGATTAGAAATGATGGGGCAGCTGAGACTAGATACGTGAGATGCCTTGCTCATGGTTCCACCCCAAGTTTGTGGTCAAAGTAGGATTTGCATTTAGAGGTCACGACTCTCAGTTAAATTTGCTTTCTACAAGTTCTAGAAATATAATATATATATGCATATATATATGTATATTCTGTGCTGGTCAGACCACAACAGTAGCAGACTGTGCAATTCTGAGCTATACACTTAAAGATCTATAGCTGCAAAGTAGCATCTGTCCACGAAAGGATGATGCAGATGCTAGGGGAAAGTGGAAACCATATCACGTGAAGATGAGATGAAGACAGTAAGGATATTTCACCCAGAGAAGAAAATACTTGCAAAGGGTCAGAATGTACTTGCAAAAGTGGGTGGGAAAACATAGTATATCTGTCCTAATATTTTAAAATATATAAGTCATTCTTCCTTTGCTCCAGAGAGGAAAAACAGAAGCCATGTGTAGAAACCATAGAGAAATAAATTTCAACTCAATATGAAAAAAATGGTCTCAAAATTAGAATTGACCAAGAATAAAAGTCCAAGCGATAATATATATGCAAGAAGAGGGTAGATGATTATGTCAGGATAAGATTGTGAGTTCCTTTAGAGTAGAGGTCATATTTTAGTTGTATTTCCCTAAGACCTTGAATTATGCCTGGTTTGGTTTAAGTTGCTCAGTCACGCCCGACTCTTGTGACCCCATGGACTGCAGAATGTCAGGCTCCTTTGTTCATGGGATTTTTGAGGCAAGAAAACTATAGAGTGGATTACCATTTGCTTCTCCAGGGAATCTTCCGGACCCAGGGATGAAACCCGCATCTCCTGTACATGTCTCCTTCATTGCATGTGGATTCTTTACCGCTGAGTCACCAGGGGAGTCCCTGGATAATGCCTGGCACATAGTACATGCTCTCTTAAGATTTGTTATGCATCTTTTAAAAAGAATTCTTTCATGGGTTGGGTGAGCATGGAAGTGAATAGGAATATACTGTATTATGAACTCAAGGGCTTTTGGAACACTTAGGTTTATGATCCTTTGATAAGCAAAGGAATGTATCAATATTTAATGAAGCAAGTCATTTCATGCTATTACAAGTAAAAGTCAGTGGAATTGTTGTTTCCTTCAAACTTTGTTAAGCCCTGTGATGTTGCATTTTTGTTCTTCCCTTAGGAGAAGGAAAGGTTTGCTACAACCCTTGTCTTACACAAAGGCGATCACAGCTACTTACACCTCTGTACCTGGTGATGAAACTAAAATTCCATGTGGAAGTTTAAATAGAGTTTGTTTGTACAAATAGCCTATGACCAATTTATGGAAACATGTGAATGATGGTTATGTCTATAGATTCACACTTTTCAAAGTGATGACTAACCTAGAAAAGCAGATTTTTCACAGAGTCCTATATCCTATTTAGGCTGTCACCTTTAAAAAAATGTTTTAACAAATATCTTAAATATCACATCAGGAAACTTATTTTTCACTGAATGTTTTATTTTCAGAATGTGTTGGCTTGACATTTGTCCTTTTTTTGTGTGTGTGTGGCCACAGAAGTGTCATTCCTTTCAGTATATGCAGAGGTCATTTGAAGGAGACAAAGAAAGCTTTCTTTAGATTACTGTGTTAGCCACAGAGTAAGCTGTGAAAATCTAAATAATAATAAGGCAATTATTTGATTTGTTATTTTCATCTTATTCCTTGAGAATTTTTACAGCTTATTTTTTCCAAAATGGTCATGCCTATTTATATGCTCAAAAATCTCTATCGATTTCCCACTAAGGTCTTTCATATGCTATGGGATTAATTTTCATTCTTATCATATATATATATGTATATATATAACACATTTATCTGTTTTTATGAAATATTATCATCTTAGTTCCATTTCAAATAATGCTGCTGCATTAGCCATAAAGTTATTCATGAGGTATTTGGTTGTGATTCTAACTTATTTTTAAAGAACCATATACTATAAATATAGCAAGGTGCTTCTGAGAATTCATGATTTGGTGTTACCCATTTAATGATGTTATTAAAAATTTTCCCTAGTTGTTAATTCCATGCACCTACATGGAATAGATTTTGTGCTCTGTGCATTCCTAATATGTAGCTTGTTCAGGACCTTTCAGATATATGCACTTAACTGGAAGAGTCTAAGGTATTTCCCAAATAAAAACCAATATCTTTTTTCCCTCTCCTTTATGAGTTATAAAACACTTTTCCTCCCCTTCTTCTTTAATTTATTTGCCAGAGATTTTTCTGCTCTGGGGATGAAAATGGAAGACCAGGGAAGAAAGTTGATGAGACAGAGATGATTCAAATATCTGAAATATTTTATCCTCACTCGATATAAAGTAAATTATTTTTTCTCTTTTCCAATAACCATCATTTTCCTTGATCTTGGAATCACTCAAAACCTAGCCACTGAGTCCTGTATAAACTAATGCTTTGTCTCAAGATGTGGAGAAAGATAAAATACGGATGCCTGAACAGAGGTACTAGCTTGATTATATTTACAGTTATGAGATACTGCAAATTTAAGAATGCCAATTTTTTCTCATCACTGAGTATTTATTATATATAACAAATACATGGGAAAGAAAAAACTATATTGTGTGATATAAATAGTTTATTTACATTACAGAAAAAACATCAAGACAATGTATACTATTTCAAATATATCCATACATATTCAAATATAGCTGTAGTACATGTTTCATTGGTGTAGATTACCACAAATGCAAGGCAACATGTGTAGATCTCTCGTCTTACTCTTTTGTCTATAATACTGTATTGTGTGGTCCAAGCTTTTCGGTAGTCCAGCCACTGTGCAACATGCTCCCTTTAGATTAACCTCGTGGATGCTCTTGTTGTGTTGTCTGAACTGTAGTGCCCTGTATTTTGCTTCTGTCTGTGAATTCTGTTGCTTCTGGGGCATTTCCTAGAAGGTTGGAAAGTTTACAAATCTTAGTCCAGTGCTATTACCTGAAGTCCAGTGCCACAAAAACAGAGTGAAGTTGTAGATTAAGCAAATTATTAAAATATTTCAGATGTAAGAATTTATTATTAGCAGAAGCTGGAATTACTTTGGAAGAGGTTTTTGGTTTTGTTTTTGCTTCTCCTTGCAGTTGTCTTTAAGCGTCTATGAAGGAGAACTGAAGAACAGAGATGGGAGTTCAAGAGGAATACATGTACCTAGTCTGCGACTGCTTACTCATTAAGGCAAGAAGAATGACTCGGCACAATGCAATCCAGCTAGTGTGAGCCCATCTAATCTCACGTTAAAGTCTTCAACAACTTCATATTTTAAACGTCCCAAGGGTGAATGTTATATTGATATTTCAATGCTCAAAGTTTAAATTTTATCAAACCAGATAATGAGCCAACTGTTAATATAGGATCTGTAAAGAAAAGGGATATTGTTTTGGTTCAACCTAATATCATTTTTGTATATGAATACTATAAGCTAGAGACATAAATTGGTACCGATTATTTAGCTTCTATACAAGGCTAATACTCAAATTATTTAAAGAGCTCTGATCTTTTATGATAAAGCAATACTTTGATGATACAAATAAAAATAATAATATAGAGTTCATATAAAATCCTATTATAACAGCCTATACAGTATCAGAAAATACATAGTCATATATATGTTCATATATGAATAAATGTATACAGTGTATATATGTATATATATATGATTTGGAGAGGGAAGTAGATCTGTCAAAATGAACATGGAGCTGGAAGCCACATTCCTCAAAAGAGAAGATAGATTTTGTTTTTACATGGAAAGTGAAAACAGATGTGTGCCTTAAAAAGTGGCCAGCCTAATGTGGGGCTCAATTTAGGTTATCTTGAATAGCATAATACAAACACCATGACCAGTGGAAGGGGCAGAATGAGTAATGATGAAATGCACCACTCTGATATTAGGCGACCTAGACTTCATTTCTGCCCTGGTTGCTAACCTGTGTACACTCAGCAGCTTGCTGACTTCTCATACCTCAGAGTGCCTATCTTGAAAATGGGGATAATTGTTCCCTCTTCATAAAGTTTTCACATGTATATTTATTTGTGTGTGTGTCTGTGTGTGTACACATATATGACACACACACACAGACACACACACATAGAGACACACAATTTCTGGGGAGATAAGGACCCTATGTATCCCAGTTGTTTTTATTATGTATGGAAATGAAACTGTGATTAATAAGACTTTTAAACATCTGCTCAAGCATTGAAAGTTCTGCATTTTTGTTAGTACATGAAGTAGCAAATCAAATTGTTATGAGATTAGATCTATTACATATGAATTTCATTTTTCATATGCTGATATTGCTTAGATATTAGAAGGCTCAAGACCCTTGGAGTAATATGGCACAACTTCCTGGGTTTTAGATGCTTTTCTATCTTTTCTTTTACACTTAGTGTTTTTGGTTTAAGTTATTTTTACACTCCCCAGAATCTATCTGAATGTAATCCATTGACTCACTTGGCATCTAAACATGAGAGTCGAGTTGATGAACTCAACTTGGCTTCGAGTAGCACAGAGCTCCCGTCGATGATCTTCCCTTAAGCCTTTAGGCCAGGGAAGGATTTAGGAACCACATTTTGTCTTTTTTCAAGAGCAAATGCCACACTTGTCCTCAAAGAAGATAGCACAATACAGATACTGAGATATATTAGGACTTTTATTTTCTACAGATATGATACTTTTATTTTCTTGTCTTCTGAAAATAATTTTTTGGGAAACATTTTGATTTACCGTAGAGCCGCACAAACGATTGAAAGTCTAAATGCCTTGTGAATTTGGCAGAAACCTTGAAAAACTTCCTTGGAACTCTTCTCTTGAGCAGAGTGAAATCAGATCAGAACAGAATATCTTCAGTAACATTTCTGGTTAGACCAGGATATAAATAATATGCATCTGGTCTGGAATTTATTTCTTGGTTACCATGAATTTACACGCTAATGAAGTTAAGCACTTACCCGGGCTCTGTCCTCTACTCCAAGCCCATTGTCAGAGATTAGTAATTATTCTTTTTTTCTGTTGAAACTGGATGAGATCTCTGTATTTCTCTCAACCCAACTCTCCAGGAAATAATTACTGTTTGATTGTTCTGGGGTTTGATATGAAAGTTTCTTGTGAAATTTGCTGTGTGTTTCCACGTATCAAAGGTTTTCATGTACTACAACATGATCATTCTCACTATAATTATTTTCTTTGAATTTTGTGATTAAAGTTATTTTGCTAAGTTAAGATAAACATGTATTTGTTGTTTATATCAAATAAGTTAAAAAAGGTTATACCTTAGAGTTATACTTAGAAATATAAGTGCTATAAGTGAGAGCTATAATTTAATATTTTTCTAGGTCTTCTATAAAATCTATTCTGATCTTATTTGGCAAGCTGAGATCTTCCCAACCCGTGGATTGAACCTGGGTCTTCTGCATTGCAGGTGGATTCTTTACCTTCTGAGCCACTAGGAAGCCTGAGTAAGGAAATGCTGGTCATTTAAACAGTCTGTTAGTAGTCTGAATGAAGACTGACTTTATAGTTAGAAGTGAAGAGCATATTTAAACAAAGACTGGCATCACACATTAGAAGAGGAAAGAAAAGGCCTTTGCTTAGAAAATAAATAATCCTCATCAAAATGCAAAAATAAGGAAAGAATTTGTACTACTTCAGCAGGAAAGTCATTGTCTTTCCATTTGGCTATTTAAATGTTATGATGAGGAGATAGGGCTCTAGAGAATGGATGGTTGCGGAGTCCATGAAGGGACCTGTAATTAGAGTGATCCGACTCAGACGAGGAGGAGTGATGTATCCCTTTATGTGGGTGACCACTGAGTATAGTTACTGACCTTGTGATGCAAAGAACCACCACACAGATGACGGCAATCTGAATCGTTCCAATCACAGCTGCGATTAAGACGTACTGAAATCGGACAGGGCCAGGAACAACGTACAGTACACTGTAATCCTTTTTCTCGCAGTGTTGCCCAGTATAACCAGCATCACACCTGGAATAAATGATAGCGTCCAGTTACCTAAAGCTGCTGTGCTCATTTTTATAGTTGGCCCATGGCTATTTCTCTTCATTTTGAAATTAGGGCCTTTTGTTTCCTTTTCCTGCCTTTAAAAAATAGTACTTCGTAGACTTGTTTCTCAAATACTTATTTTCATTAAGATATCTTTGTGTTTTTTATTTCAAAGATATGTGGTTTCTTTTTATACTTATAATAATAGAGTTTGAAGATAGGAGGGTTGGTAGATGATAGTGATAGTATAGGGGGATGATAGAAGCCCAGGAATAACTGTTCTTTCTATTTTTTTCAGGTGAGCTTTACATTTTATTTAACTTGCTCTTTAATTAACCTAAGTCAACATAATTACTTGGGGAAAGGCTTATTCCTGATGACATGAGTATAAAAAATAGTGCTATTTATTTATTTTTTGGATAAAGCATTCTCTATTGAACAGTTAGAATGTGTTAAAACATATGTTAGGGGCAGAGGTACGGCAAGACTGATTTCTTTAATTTACTGGTCATAAAGTTGTCTGCTTATGTTAGAGAGTTAAATTTCAGTAGTAAAAAGGTAATTACAATGTAGGCAGAAAGGTTTAGCAAAACAAGCCCATGTGTAGTCATCTGAGAATGAAGACTGCCTCTCTGTCACTCAGCCCCCATCAGAAAGCTCAGGTAGATGTGCTAGAATCAGCAGTTGACCATGAAATGAGGAAACAGCTCACATGAGAAGAACACTAGTGGGGATCAACTGTCATTGACTTTGTGCAACTATTTCAGTATCTCACTTTGAATGTCTCATAACTATATCCTAGGATCTGTGGTTTCTGCATCAGAAGGATTTAATAACGACAGCTCTGCTGGGAATGACAGAACAGCAGGAGCCGCTCCTCAGTCTGCCCGACTCTGCTGGAAGGCAGGTGCTCATGTGCTCAGTGAAGGAAAATATGAAAGGAAGACAGATCTTGAGAAAAAGAGAGAGAGAGGAAGGAAGGAAGAAAGAAGGATAAGAAGAAGAAAAAGAAGAAGGAGGGGAAAGAGATGAAAAGGGGAGGGGGAGAAGGGAGGGAAGAGAAAAAGAGAGTGACACTCCTTTCCCTGTATAGCAATATGCAACCTATTTCACCATTTGCCACTCGTATATGCCATTATTTTGGAAAAGATGACCTACCCAAAGCAACCATGTTATCTGACTTAGAGTGAGGCCTCATCCAGTCATTTGAGAAATATTTGTCAAGTCTCTAATCTGTGCCAAGCACTGCTCTGCATCCATGGGAAAGAGTGGTGAATGAACCAGAGGAGGCCGTGACTTTAAGGAACTTGTAATGCCCAAGGTACAATTTAAAATTCTACCAGCAGAGTGTATATAATGATGTGTTACATAGTACTTGGGTATGGAAGGTACACATATATTGTTTTCTTGTGTGTGTGTGTGTAGGAGAGGCAGAAAAAAGAGTGGCTGCTGATCACCCACTCAGGCAGATGCCATCCAGAATTTAGTTTCTATATTTTTACTTTATGCATTTAAAAGTTAAAGGGTGAAATCCTTACCTGCAAGATGGCTCCTGCATATTGATAGAATGTTCACACTTCCCGTGCATGCAGAAGCCATTGTAGTGTTCTGGGCAAGGGATGTGGTGTTCTCTGGCACTTTCTTCTAATTTGTTAGCATTCTCTGTGAATACAGATAAAAGCAACATCCCCTGTAAATACTTTCTTAGCCTCGTAAGATCAACCAGGATATTAAGAAGCAAAGCTACAGTAGGCAAAAATATTTAAA
The DNA here is from genome assembly GCF_019320065.1 of Cervus canadensis. NCBI lineage: Eukaryota > Metazoa > Chordata > Mammalia > Artiodactyla > Cervidae > Cervus > Cervus canadensis. The sequence continues at coordinate 52,821,915 of NC_057409.1, read as the reverse complement.
AGGGCAAGAATTAAAAGGCCATATTTCAGAAGAAAGGCGGAGAAAGAACTGAAAGATGTCTTTCAATTGTGTTTCGAGATGAAACTGCAAAATTACCCAGTGCTTTTCATGCTTTTATGTAATTTCCTACATCTTTAAGAGCCAGTAATGTTTCTATGAGTTGTCAGACAGCTTTAACTTTTCTTGTGTAGAGACAGTACATTGATCATAAAATAATTCAGGAAGAAATATCCTATTTTGTGAATTTCAGAACCCCGCATAATGTCCCTAAAAGTAAATTGCTGCAGTGCCTTGACACTCTCTCCATGGGGGAGCTTAAAAGTTAAAATATGGCCGTGTTCAATTGTTAAACAGAAGTTTTCCAAACCAAATGCAAATTTCAACAAATGTATTCTTTCAGGCTTTTTTCATCTACAGTGAACATGAATTTTCCTAGCACCCGCACATTTTCTTATTGCCTAAATAATGCTATTGAAAGAGCAAACGTTATTTCAGAATCACTTATATAGATCCTAACACAGTATTTCTAAATGCTGTGAGTATATTCTAATTCATAATATTTGGCCTATGTTTACAATGTCATGTGAAACTTAAACTTATGATAAAGAAAAAACTTCTGTTCTAAAATGAACCCTTTCCTCTGTCATTAAACCTTGTTTTCTCATGTTTCTATAAAGATAGTAAATATTTTTCCTGACCTTTGTTAGTTTAAATACATTTGCTTCCCGTTTGTAATACCATCTATAAGCAGTCTTTTGATTCTTTACATGTTCGTTTTATAATGTAAAGTTTTGCCTTTTTTGAGTTTCTTCTATAATCTGAGACCTGATATACTTTAAGATTCTTGCCTAAAGTATGAGAAATGTAAGTCTCTTGACTTTTCACTTCCCTGGTGGTCCAGTGGTTAAGACTTCAAGCTTCCAATGCAAGGGGCACAGGTTTGATCCCTGTTCAGGGAGCTAAGATCCCACATGCCATGTTGCATGGCCCCCAAAGTATAAAAATAATAATGCTTTTTTCAGGACCGCAGTAATTGGTCAGCAGTATGGGTTTTTCCAGCGATGGAAGATTGAGAATAAATTACTATTTTTATGAAACAGATTACCTCCTACAATTTCTATACAGGGGTATAGCTTTTCTTTTATTATAGTGCATTCTTATAATTTTTTACTGTCCATCATGTGTGCATGCCAGGTCACTTCAGTCGAGTCTGACTCTTTGTGACTCCATGAACCTGCCAGGCTCCTCTGTCCATGGGATTCTCTAGGCAAGAACACTGGAGTGGGTTGCTGTGCCCTCCTCCAGGGGATCTTCCCAACCTAGGGATCAAACCTGGGTCTTCTGCGGCTCAGGCACTGCAGGCAGATTCTTTACTGCTGAGCCACTGGGGAAGCCCCTTACTGTCCATCACAGATGATTACTATATTCATCATGAGAAAAAAATGTTCCTTCAGTATTAGTGAAGTAGACAAATGTATTATTTATGTTTAAGCAGAGCTATAAAATACCTTTAAATTTTAATACCTAGGTTGTCATCTGAAAAATATTAAAGTTTGAAGTAAATTGTTAAATATGTTACATGCTTTCTTGAATAGGGATATTTGTACACATAGGTATGAGGGTAATATTTCAAATTGCATACCCAAAGAATAAAGGACTAATCATAAGGATGCTGAAGAGACTGGCGATGGCATTTCAACCATTCCTTTGTTTCACATCTGTGTCTCTTTACCTATTTAGGTGATCTTTTGTTTGCACTGTAATATTTCTACTTTGATAATTACTATTAAACTGCAAGAACCATTTTCATAGAAAAGACAAATATATAGAACTTTGTCTTCTGGTTTCTTCCATTCTTCCAAGTCACTATGGTGTTTTTGGTAACAAATAGTGCCTGCAGGAAGCAAATAACACCCAACCTGAAATGGATAGTGTGGAGTCAGATTTCCAATATGGGGGTATGTGACCAAAATGGAAGCAGGATGACTGCGGAATTTGGATCCACCTTGAGAGGGCTTGTGGTCATTCATGAAGCCATGGAGACTGGACTCATCCTGTGCCTTGGTCAGGAGGCAGTAAGCCAGAGTGGACAAACCGCACACCTGCTGCTGAAAGATGACTTTAGCAGTGGGGTTTGCCAGCCTCACTGCTGATGTAATGAACCAGCACTTATTTCCACTCTTATTTCTGGATCTTCTCCCCAGAACAAACTATTCAACCTTCTATTTAGTGTTCGTTAGTAACCCTTCAGTGCTTCCGCACACCTGCATGTCGGGGAGGTTTCTGTAACTTCCCTACAATCCACGTATATACTGTGATTTCAGTAGTTGTCTTTTTCAAACACATCTTATTAGGGCTATTTTATTTTTCCGTCAGTTGCAAAAGTAGAGATGAAGAAAAGAAGATCAAGATTTTCTTAACTCAGATCCATTTTTATTTATTTATTTAATTATTTAATTTTTTCATTTATTTTTATTGGTTGGAGGCTAATTACTTTACAATATGGTAGTGGTTTTTGTCACACATTGACATGAATCAGCCATGGATTTACATGTATTCCCCATCCCGATCCCCCCTCCCACCTCCCTCTCCACCCGATTCCTCTGGGTCTTCCCAGTGCACCAGGCCCGAGCACTTGTCTCATGCATCCAACCTGGGCTGGTGATCTGTTTCACCCTAGATAATATACATGTTTCGATGCTGTTCTCTCGAAACATCCCACCCTCGCCTTCTCCCACAGAGTCCAAAAGTCTGTTCTGTACATCTGTGTCTCTTTTTCTGTTTTGCATATAGGGTTATCGTTACCATCTTTCTAAATTCCATATATATGTGTTAGTATACTGTAATGGTCTTTATCTTTCTGGCTTACTTCACTCTGTATAATGGGCTCCAGTTTCATCCATCTCATTAGAACTGATTCAAATGAATTCTTTTTAACAGCTGAGTAATATTCCATGGTGTATATGTACCACAGCTTCCTTATCCATTCGTCTGCTGATGGGCATCTAGGTTGCTTCCATGTCCTGGCTATTATAAACAGTGCTGCGATGAACATTGGGGTGCACGTGTCTCTTTCAGATTAACTCAGATCCATTTTTAAGGCTATTTTATTTTTAACTCTGTCCCTCACCCCATACTGTTTTTTGTTTTTTTCTGAATTTGTACCATGTCCACAATTAGGAGCTAAAGTTTAAGGGCAAAATGAGAGCTTGTCTGAGTGGTATTGTTGCCTTACTGTAGTAAGAGCTGGATGTTTTCACAGAGTTCATTATCCAGACAGGATGATCAAGTGGGAGGGCAATAGTCTCCATCATAAAATCTGCTAATTAGTTTACACCATTCCTTATGAGCTTGGAGTGCTCTGTTATGCTGCTCATAGGATACTGTCAAATAAGAAAGTTAGATTGAAAATAAATGAGTAGAAGAAATGATCCCTGGGCAAGAAAATGAGGAATCATCAATATATGTCAACAAATTTATAGTCAACCCAAACAAGCAAACCAGTTGATTGAAAACCTGAATATATAACCACTTCTAGTAATGCAATAGACATGTTTCAGAAATGAGATTTGAGTGTATTAAGAAGAGTAGAAACGCAGAAATCTAATATACAAACCAAATGTGTGTATGAACCACAGTGGGCATTTGTGATCCTGATGTTTATGCATAGGTACTGAAGCAATAACAAAGCATTTAAAGATTTTAAATCATAGAAAAACGACACTTTGGAAGTCTGTATGTTTTCTCCAGTGGTTGATGATTTACGTATCAACTTTTCTCTTCTCCATTTAAAAAGAGATTTAATGTAAGGATTGTGCGCCTTCTTCTAGGAGAGCGAGTGATGATGCTAGAAACTTTTCATATCTTTGTTTAAAATCTTTGTCCAGTTTCTTGTTTTAAATGTTTACAAATGGTTTGTTCTGAATGAGATCCTGACTTCTTAAAGGAACAGTTTCTGGTATAATCTGAGTTACTTGCAGCAGAACTCATAGGGCTGTATGCCCATTGCTAGTAAGCATTCCAGTCAAGAGCTATAGAAGTAGGCTGCTTTAAAACAGAGCTACATGTATGGTTTCTGTCCTGATGCTTTCAGGGAAAGAGACACGGCAAGCTGAAGAGACAGAAGAAATGGTGAATGGCAAAACCTGGCTTTAATCACAAGTCTAGTAAGATAAGTCGACAGAAAGTGGACAGAGCCAGGCATAGCAATTCAGAGACTTCAATCAGTACAGCCCGGAGTAGGGTGTGTGTGCATGTGTTTTTCATTACCCCTACTTTCTTCCCCCAAAGTTAGAAACAAGATGTCATTCAGGAATTAATCTGTCAAAGCAAGACATTATCTACTAAGCAGAAATGTGACTGTAAAATTCAACTAAAACTATCCCAATGTCTGAAGGAAGGTGGATTCCCTTAGGATAAGGGTTAGAGCTTGGCAAAAGAAGCATCTGAATGTCAAGTTGTATCACCTGTTCCAGTGCTCTCAGGCTTCTGGGCCCTGAGAAGCCAACTTTAACTAGTAAACCCAGTCCCCAGCTGCAGATATGGCTGCACTAGACTGTTAGTGTCTGATGCTATGAAATATTCACTTAGTCAACAACCGAGTTCTCTTGTTTTGATGTTCTGCTTCCTAAACAGTCTTAAAATAACTGGACATTTATGCAGCCGACACACTGGGAATGGCTTTGACACTACCACCTGGCCATCTTATCCATTTGACAGTTATATATTTCATTGGAGTGAACTGATTGGTTCTGCGCTTCCATACATGTTAGGGGCACAAGTCACCTTGCTTCAGCCTACTGAATTCTGAGGGTTTGTAAGATCAAATTTTCTGCACCTAGAGGCTCAAGGACCAGACCCTATCCACGGTGCATCACAGTCTGGGAAGACTTTGGGGGCTGGTAAGATGATATTTGTCTGGAGATATTCCTATTTTGCTTTAATCAGGATTTTTAAAAAATATATAATTTTTAAAATTTATTTTTGGCTGTGCTAGGGCTTTGTGGCTGCACAGGCATTTCTCTAGTTGTGGTGAGTAGGGGCTACTCTCTACTTGCAGCGTGCAGGCTTCTCATTGCAGTGCTTTCTCGTTTCGGAGCACTGGTTCTAGGTATGCGAGCTTCAGTAGTTGCGGTTCCCAGGTTCCAGAGCACAGGCTCAGTAGTTGTGGCACACTGGCTTTGTGCTCCGAGGCATGTGGGATCTCCCCGGACAGGGATCAAACCCACGTCTCTTGCATTGGCAGGAGGATTCTTTACCACTGAACCACCAGGGAAGCCTCAGGACTTTCTTTAGAATATGGCTACAAAGTTTTTAGGCTCTCGATTCCCCAGGAGGAGTCTGATTCTGTGTAAGGCTTTTAGAGTAAGTTGGAAAAATCCTAGAGATATCATCAGAATTTAGAGGATGCTTTAGGGAGGCAGATTTCCACTGCACATTTTTAAGCAACCAGAGCTGTTCAATAGGGGAAATGAGTTAAAGAGTGAAGTGGTGAGTTTGTGTGAAAATTTTTCAGATGTGTTACTATTTCTCAGATACTATAGAGTGTTAACGGTAGATTGGATTGTTTCAGACCTCTAGGTTCTTTGACTTTTAAGAGTAATATTTATTTGTAATATGAATATTTACTTGCAATAAATTACTAATATTAATATTTCTTGAAAAATATTATTTTCGATATCCTAGGAAAAGGAAGTAGAGAAATAAGGACATTATTTAGATAAGAAAATCACTTTGCCTAAATTATGGGGACATTTTACTATTTTAAAGGGTGTAAAATATCTTATTTAACTTATATGCAGAGTACATCATGAGAAACGCTGGGCTGGAAGAAGCACAAGCTGGAATCAAGATTGCCAGGAGAAATATCAATAACCTCAGATATGCAGATGATACCACCCTTATGGCAGAAAGTGAAGAGGAGCTAAAAAGCCTCTTGATGAAAGTGAAGGAGGAGAGTGAAAAAGTTGGCTTAAAGCTCAACATTCAGAAAACTAAGATCATGGCATCTGGTCCCATCACTTCATGGGAAATAGATGGGGAAACAGTGGAAACAATAACAGACTTTATTTTTTGGGGCTCCAAAATCACTGCAGATGGTGACTGCAGCCATGAAATTAAAAGACGCTTCCTCCTTGGAAGGAAAGTTATGACCAACCTAGATAGCATATTAAAAAGCAGAGACATTGCTTTGCCAACAAAGGTCCGTCTGGTCAAGGCTATGGTTTTTCCAGTGGTCATGTATGGATGTGAGAGTTGGACGGTGAAGATAGCTGAGTGCTGAAGAATTGATGCTTTTGAACTGTGGTGTTGGAGAAGACTCTTGAGAGTCCCTTGGACTGCAAGGTCATCCAACCAGTCCATCCTAAAGGAGATCAATCCTGGGTGTTCATTGGAAGGACTGATGTTGAAGCTGAAACTCCAATACTTTGGCCACCTCATGTGAAGAGTTGACTCATTGGAAAAGACCCTGATGCTGGGAGGGACTGGGGGCAGGAGGAGAAGGGGACGACAGAGGATGAGATGGCTGGATGGCATCACCAACTCAATGGACATGGGTTTGGGTGGACTCTGGGAGTTGGTGATAGGTAGGGAGGCCTGGCGTGCTGCGATTCATGAGGTCGCAAAGAGTCGGACACGACTGAGCGACTGAACTGAAGATATCTTAAATATTTACTATGTCTGTAATTCAGACATTCTAGCATAAAATGATCTTCACCACGTATTGTCTTCCTTGTGGGGAAAAAAATGTTGTGGCTCTTACTTCAGTTTTCAATGTCACGAATTATCTTGACAAATGGATGCATATGAATTGTACAATGTGTATTATTTTCTCAAGTCTCTTTTCCTGTGGGTACACAAAATGTGCCGCATTTTTCCAGAAAAATGAAGTTTCCATTTTGGGTGTCTTTATTTAATACTTTTATTTTTCATATTTATAACAGTACAAGGAAACCCTAGCAACTTGAGATAGTCCTATACCTACACACCTGTTGTGATTACTTGATTTTATTCTTCTCTTGCTTACTGCCCTATTGCTAAAGAAGTTTAAAAACAGTTTTATTCAATCAACTAGAAAAATAAAAATTATCTTTTTTCCCATTATATTTATTTTGTGCCCAAGACAGGAAACAAATTATGAATTTAGAAGTAAAGGCATGAAGGTCCCCTTGTTGATTAGAGTTGGTTTCAAAGAAGATATACAATTCTTATGATTTCCTGTCCTTATCTTATCAGGTATAAACATCTGAGGTGGCAGGAAAACCTCATAGCTAGCTTGAATTGCAATCGAACTTTTTTAAAGACCAGAAAAGCATTCCAATTGAACGGATTCTGAATGTAATGCAATCTGATTTCTTGCAACTTAACAAATTCTATAATAGCCTCACCTGCTGTCATAGTTTCTTCAAGGCACAGATGAGTAGATGAGAAGAGTCTCTCCTTTTTTAAGCCTCTAGGACAGTAAAATGAGAATGCTCTCTAAAAGTGACAGCTTAGCACAAGGAACATGGAGGCATGTAAGGACACAATCAATTCTAAAGTTTTGTCAAGAGCAGAGGCCCGGTCTGGGAATAACAGTATCATCAGCTATTTCATCTGTTAAAGATTTAGAAAAAATAACCTCAAAACAGAGATCACGTCTTTCAAGTGCTACATTTCTTCTGCAAGTTGAATATTATCCTATTTTTTCAGAAGAGTAATTGGAAATATTTTGATCCTAAAATTTGCTAATGAAGCAAAAATATGAGTTGGGAGCAGGATGGATGGGGATGCAGAGAAATTCTTTCTGATTGTACTGTTGATCAGGCACTAATATAAAATGTGAAATGTGATTATCTACATCATCACTTGGATATATAAAAATTCTTATTGGACATAAAATGAAAATGGAAGAAAACTAAGTTTCATGTTACTAGATTCTCAGGCAAGACCCTTAATGGCATTATTCAAGAATTGCTTGAATTTAAATCGGAAAAAGTATCAGTGTCTGAAATAGACATAGTAATTTGGGGACTGGAGTGAATGAAATGGAACAATACTGGATGATTATTTTCATGTGCTTTTATTATCTCAGTTTCTACTGGTAATGTATTTATATGGAGAAAAGCTGAGAAATCTATAAAATCCTGGGAAAGAAACTTGTATATATCATTTTAACTTATGACATCCAAATACAGTATTAACACATTTAAGAATTTGACATCACAAGTTTCATACTTGTGTCTAGCCAGAAATTCCCGACCTCGAAGATAAAAAAGGAAAAATAGAAGTTGTTTGTTATCGAGAGGAAAATAAGCAGATCTTTAGCCATTTCTCTGTCTCTTGCCTTAAAATCGCCCTGCGTGGCTTCAGATGGCAGAGCCCTCCCGAGAGTGAAGAGTGCGTGCTACTGGGGGAACTACACTCTGCCTGTAATGGTCCTTTAACAAACTTCACCATTCAGTCAAAAGCCTATTAACACTCAGCAAGTGGGTAACTCCTATAGGTTTAGAGGATTAAGCTTGAAGACCTTTTAAAAATATAGTATTTTATGGAACTTCCAATCTCTTCGACAACACTTCATAAACATCAGGCCTTGGGAAGAGGCAGGGATCTATGGTTCATTAGTCTCTCAGGAGTCCAGAGTTGGAGTTGCCTTAAGCTTATCTGGGGCAGTCTGTTTCAGCTTTCCCCACTGAGCTATTGCTGCAGCAATGCTGTTCTCTTCCAAGACAAAGTTTACTGTGAACCTCAGAGAAAGAAAGAATCCTGGGAAGCTATTTTACGTCAAGGATACTCTCCTCCCCCTTTTCTTTTGTCTTGAACTAAACCTAAGCATTTCTGGCCAAACTTATTGGCTCAGTGGCTAATCTGGGTGTCCCTTCTTCATCAGCTTCTTGGGTGACAATGTTGAAAATGACAACACCAGTAACAGAGGGCTCAGATCCTATCCACATTTGCCTTCTGAGCTAAGTGAGTCAAGCTCTTTTTTTCCTTTATGGGCTGCATATGCAGCAAATGGATGAATAGTTGAGATAAACCTTCTCAGGTGACACCTTTGTTCTCCTGTGTGACTCTGAAATTATTAGCCAACAGAGAATGAGGAGGATTTATACTGAAGCTTTCACTGAAATAGCAGAAAATTGTAAGGATTTTGATAATGTAGATAAGAACCAAAAAACTGGTAATGTATTATATCAATATTTCTTAAATATCTACTATGTGTCTGGCACTGTGCTATGTACTATGTGTAATATATATCTATTGGTTGTTTCCAGATGATTTTGCTTGTTGTTTTCTAAACACAGCCAAGAAAACAGATTCCCAAGACAGGATGATAAGTATATCTACAATTCCTGGAGAATCTACAACATGCCTAGCATTGTGTTAATACTTAACCTGACAAAAATATGTTCCTTAATATAGCCCTTCAAAGCAGATTTATAAAAATCTCATTTTATATAGATGATGAAACTGAAGGTCAAATAAGCTTCATTACTTGTCTCAGAAATTTACACAATTGATAAGCAGAATTGGCATCAAAACTAGGGCTCTTTCCAGTATAGCATGCAGACTGTGCATTTAAGAACTTATTAAAATACAGGACAACATCTGGCTTCCACATCTTATTTACTGTTTACTTTTTATAACTCCTGACTCTTTACCTCACCTCGATCCCACTGATGCTTTGAAAAGCAATCTTTTATTTTTCTTCTTTCTACCGTGGGAGAGATTTCTTGTTGAGGGACAAACTATCATGCATCCCAACCCCTCCATCCCCAAGTGTTCTCTCCATCAATTATTTCCTTTCTCTCCAATATCTTTATCTTTACTTTTTGCTTCCAGCCATCAGTATTTAAATATTTTCAAGTATCTTCCATCTTAAGATAAAAATTCACCAACCTCTCTCAATCCATGTCCCTTGGTAGACCTCTTGTCTCCTTTTCCCCATTTACTGCTGAACTTCTTAAGAGTGCTATCTCTGCTCCCATTCTTCACTTCCTGAGCTAACTCCCACATACTCTTTAACCCACCACACTCTCTGGTCATCCCTTCAGAGAACCTGTTATGACAAGGTCAGCCAACAACATCTTTGTTGCTAAAATTTAGCTATTCTTCTCAGAGCTCAACTGTTTCAGTCTTTTAGTAATCAGTAATTTGATACAGCTGACCAGTTCTTTCTTTTTGAAGCCTTCTCTTCCCTGGGCTTCCATATCATCTACCTTTTGTTTCTTTTTTTTTTGGTTGTTTCTTCATAGCCTATTTTGTGGGCTCTTTGTTTCCAACTAATTATTAAAGTATTGGTGTTTTCTAAAGTTCTTTTCTTTTTATACTTTAAACATTCTCAGGGAGGGAGCTCATTCTTACTCACTCAAGGCTTCTATTGAAACCTCAATGCCTCTGACTTCCAGATTCTGATTAGCCAGCTCAGAACACCTTTTAATAAATGATCACACTTTCATAGAGTTTCATGTCTATCTACTGGAGTACCAAACGTCTCACAGGCATCTCAAACTCATCAGCTTCTCCCACTCCTTCCTCTATTTCTTAGGCAAGGCATATTCATCCACTCATTAACACAAACCAGAGATCTATGTTTCACTTTCAAATTCTAACTGAGTAAATCGCCAAGTCCTATAGTTTCTGCTTTTTACGTTATCTACCAGATTCCTTCATTTTCCTACATTTTGTGGCTATTCTCTAAGATCAAACCATCATTATCAGCTAGTCTTCAGTCTTGCCCTCTCTGGGTCAGTTTTCCACACTAGAGCCAGAGTGATCCTTCTAGAAGAACAACATGGATGCATAATGATCCTGCTTAAAAACTCCAAAAGAAAAAAAAAACACAATTCTTGTTATTCCTCGTTATTCCTCCAATGAATTAAATTTTAACATTACTTAGAAGGTTGTTCAGAATCTGTTCCAGCTTTTCCACTCTCACCCCTTGTAATTCTCTTGCATCCTCCTACACTCATTACATGAAATTTCTCTCTGCCCTCTGGGACCTTCCATATGCAGTTTCCTTTATTGGGAATATTCATTTCCTCCTTTTATCATCCATCTACGTAACTCCTACTCATCATTCAGGTCTCATCACTGACATTACATCTTCTGAGGAGCTTCTGTAATTTCTCCCCTGCCCACTCATTCTGGACTCACTGCCTTTCTTCCTTAAAACCATTCTCCTCTCCTAGTACTTTTCACACGCAATTTTCATTGTCCTTTACTTGTCTGTCTGATGCATTAGTTTGGAAACTCCTTTTTAAAGGCAAGTATTGTTGTCTTGTTTATCTTACTGTTGTAGTCTCTATGCCTATCACAGACCATAGCACAGGGAAGATGATGAACACATATTTTTTTTTTTAAGTTACCTTTTCCCTAGGTTATCCCCTTACCACAGTTGCCAGCATACAGAACCTGCCAGAAACATCCAGAATTTATATCAGTAGAAAAAGAATCTTAACATGGTGACATGGGAACAACTTTTTGTAGGGTGAGAATGGCATCAGAAAATGAGGGGCGAGTGAGGGATACCTTAGAAAAGAATGTCTGCTGAAGAAGTAGGCTACAGACCCTGTAGAAATGGATCAGGAGAAAGGGATGAGGGTCCTTCTTCCTACAGTTTCTGGTAGGGCTAGTGGAGGCATCAGTATATCATCTGGTTTTTAAAATAGCATTCCCTCTGTTAACAAAGGAGGTGTGGTTCTAAACAAAGCATTTATAATCACCTTCAGGTAATGACTGAAGGATATGGACAATCTAGTTCTTATGGGTAGAAAAATGGAATCCATATGTGTGTACTCCCTCAGAAACCACACTCCTTCAGGAACCATGTATGGCCAATTCTGAATTCATAAATTCTAATCTGGTCTCCACAGTCAAAGCTATGGTTTTCCCAGTAGTTATATACATGTGAGCATTGGACCATAAAGAAGGGTGAGCGCCAAAGAATTGCTGCTTTCTAATCATGGTGCTGGAGAAGACTCTTGAGAGTCCCTTGGACTGCAAGGAAATCAAACCAGTCAATCCTAAAGGAAATCAGTCCTGAATATTCTTTGGAAGAACTGATGCTAAAGCTGAAGCCCCAGTACTTTAGCCACCTGATGTGAAGAGCTGACTCACTGGAAAAGACCCTGATGATGGGAAAGACTGAAGGCAAAAGGAGAAGAGGGTGGCCGAGGATATGTTTAGATAGCATCATCAACTTAATTGACATGAATTTGAGCAAACTCTGGGAGAGGGTGAGGGATGGGAGAGCCTGGTGTGCTGCAGTCCATGGAGTCGCAGAGTCAGACATGGACTTGGCAACTAAACAACAATAACAACAATCTGATCATTCACACTGTTATGTACAGTATTATCCAGAAGTGAGAAATGATGGTTGAACTTTTTCAGGATAACAAAAAAGGAAACATTTTAAAAACAAAACACAACACAGGCAACTGCATTTCAGAATAAGAACTAAGATTATAAATTAATAAAACATTTTCCTTAGTTGCCTTTTTCTGAATATGACCATGCATTTATTCTCATACTTAAAAATAATAGGTGGTAAACACCAAAACTGTAAGTACAGATAAACTTAATGATATTGTTATGAATATGGCTAGCAATCAGCTTGGTTTTCTACAAGAGCACTCTGAAAAGAATTGGAGAGCTTTTATAGTTTCTTAAACTAAAGAACAAAGGGTACCGTTTTTATTCTTTAACAGACTTCTGTGAGCAGAGTCTCAGAAGTACTTGAGAAAATACTAGGAATAAATGCAAAATTCTCTATGGAAACAGCTTTATAACTGAATTCCTCTTCTGGAAAAATAAAAAGAAATAAATAAGCTCTAAAAATTATGGGACAAGCACTTCAAATAGCTAGAAATGTCATGTAATATTTAAGTGGAATATTGAAGTTTAATGTTTAATTCTAAACATTAATAAACTGCCTAGCCTAAAAATTGTAGACAACCACAGTGGGGGATATTTATGCAATGCTATATACGTGAACAACATTGATAGGTATAGAACCTTGGCATTGACATGTTACAGCATCTTAGGAGACATCCTGGATACTCTGATACCCTCAGAGAAGTGTGTGTATACTTGTGTGTGAGTTTTGTATAAACACAATTCTACTGTAATTTCTCATAAATGACAAAATTTAATGAGTTGGTTAGTGTCTTCAAATTCCTCTTTTAAGGGTAATGTTGCTTGTTCTAATGCAGATACACCTTAACTGCTTGTCAAAAATAGATTTCCAGGGTTCAGTTGGTCCTGATCAACTGAATCAGAATCACCAGCTGAAGGATCTGAATTTTGTCTTTCAAAAAAGGACCCCAGGAAATTCTGATGTTCAGATGATTTAGATCACAATACTTTTGACATTTCTCATTTCTCATCCTTGGGCCTCTGACCAGCTTATGCTGGGTTTTCCCACTCCCTGGATCCTGCTTGCTTCCCCTGATAACTACACTGGCATTGGTGCTGCACCACCTTTGTGGTCCCAAGTCTGTCCTGGCTCCTTCACATGAAGGACTGATCTCAGCCAGCTGCTCCATGTCTGGGAGTGTGTGAGCCGTGTCTTTCCCAGTGCTGCTCTGTCCATACCTGCCTTGGATGTGATGAGAAGTCATCAGGGGCCTTCAGCTATCAAGCTTTCCTTGATTTTGGTAGTCAGCCTTACCAGTTCATTTTATTTTAGAATGTCTTTGCCTCTTTTGAGAACACAGCACTCAAAGAATAGGCGGTGTGTCTGCAACAAATGCCAGCATCTGTGAGAGACTTCTAAATGTTGTCAATTCCTAGGTATCCTGAGACCAACTCTCACAAATCTCTAGGCTTCCTTAATGGATCTGTTAGACAGCTAACAGAATAGCACAAGAATTAATTCCCTGTGTGAAAGCAAATGAAGCATTCTCTTGGATAGAGAAACAAATAGCCACAGCTAAGAAAAGGTATGGATTATACAAAGAATTGTGATTGGTTTGATTTCCAAATAGGAATAAAGAAGCTTTGGACAACTGGTGATATTGTTAGACATTCAGCTCATCCGTAGAAAAGATAAAATTATAAGAGAAGCAATGGGAGCAGGAAAGAAGAATAAATGGACGCAATGTCACCATTTGTGGCTCTATGAAAATGGAGAGAGGTGATGCTGCAACAAACAGCGGGTGTTGACAGCACAGAATGGGGCAGCCGGGGAGGGAAATCTCTCTAGCTTCTTGGGCTGGACAAGACAGTCACCCTTGCTTCTAAATTATAGGCTTTAAGGACAATGAGCACAACTCTTCAGACCAGTGTTTCCCAAGGGGAGTTCTGTTGACACAGTGCTGCTTCTGGAGCAGGCTTCATGGAAAAAGGAGTTCTATAGTCAAAGAATTTTGGGAAAGAGTGGATTAAACATAGTTATATGTATTTCTTTATGGCTTGCTTTCTGAGTGTCTCAAAGGCTAAACTGCATTGTGAGATGCTTAGAAAGGACACATAACATGGAGTGATCCTAAACTCTTCTGCCTAGGAAGCTTCCGTCTTCTATTTAGGAACATTTTGTGGGACTATTCCATCAGACTCCATTCTGACAAACATTGCAATAGGCCATAGCATCTCCAAGTTTTTCACATTAACACACACATAGAAAAGGATAAGATTTGGTTTAGGCAAATGGAAGATACATCAAGCCTGGGCGCTCCAGTCACCACAGCCACCTGACAGCTAAGGTGAATCTATGAGTTTACACACCTGTTATCCATTCAAGACATGAGAAAACTTTGCAATAGATTATTTCTCCTGGAGCAGAGACTATATTATTTACTGTAACAGCTCAAGGGTATGGAACAAAAAGTAGCAATAGTGGGTGTTCAACCAGCAGAATGAATAAATGAATTAGTATGACAGGCATAGGCAATATATTTGGAAGCCACCTGTACCTTAGTGTGGTGGCTTTCAAAAGATTAGTCCCTCTTAGTTGTTGCATCAAAGAACCAGCTGCACTTGAGTGCAGACACAGACAGTCCCTATGTTAAGTGACAAGGTAAGGTACAATTTGGTGAAGAACTCTAGTTCACCCAGTAGCATGATATATTCAGTGTGACAGAATTAGATGCAGAGGTAAAAGCCATATTTGCTATGCACTTCAGGCTTATTCAGTGAAAGGCAAAAGGCTGGAGGGCAAAAATGTGTTGCTAACCATAAAACAAAAGAAAGAGGTCTATAAGTGACTTCGAAGAGCAAGTATAGGCAATTGACAGGTTGATGGGTTTGCACATTTCTCCTGTATGATCTCATGGCCCAAAAAGGATAGTCAGAAGATTTACAGTATAAAGTTAGAGTCATTTATAAATTTGGACTACTGCCACATGTTGGTACCTGACCAAATTAATATAATTGATTATCATTGAGAGCATTAGAAGGTATACCATCTCTTCTAAATGTTCAAGGATAATATAAAATAATTTTAAGAAACAAATGCAATTGATTGTGCTATGAGTATTTCTGAAAGTTGGCTTGACATTTTAAATACACGTTTTAGATAAAATTGATATTGAAAAAGTCATTGAGTCAACTCTAAGACAGAATTTTGTAGTTTTTTCTAAGAAGTAATTTCTGAGCATAGCATAGCCTCTGAACAGTTTCATGGTGTTTAAAGTTATTCTGTTTTGATGATATTTCTCAATGATGTCTTGGCAACATGTCTACGAATCAAGTATCTTTGTATTTAAGCAGAGTAAGATATCCAGAAGAACATTTACTTTTGCTTAATTGCCTACACTAAACCCTTTGATTGTGTGGCTCACAAAAAACTGTGGAAAATTCTTAAACAGATGGGAATATCAGACAACCTCACATGTCTCCTAAGAAACCTGTATGCAGATCAAGAACCAACAGTTAGAACCAGACATGGAAAAACTGACTGGTTCAAAATTGGGAAAGGAGTATGACAACAGTATATATTGTCACCTTGCTTATTTAACTTCTATGCAGAGTACATCATGGGAAATGCTGGGCTGGATGAATCACAACCCAGAATCAAGATTGCCAGTAGAAATACCAATAACCTCAGATATGCAGATGATACCACTCGAATGGAAGAAAGTGAAGAGGAATTAAAGAGTGTGTTGATGAGGGTGAAAGAGGAGGGTAAAAAAGCTGGCTTGAAATTCAGCATTCAAAAAACTAAGTTCATGGCATCAATCCCATCACTTCATGACAAATAGAAGGGGAAAAAGTGAAAAGTGACAGATTTTATTTTCTTGGGATCCAAAATCACTGCTGATGGTGACTACAGCCATGAAATTCAAAGAAGCTTACTCCTTGGAAGGAAACCTATGACAAACCTAAACAGTGTGTTAAAAAGCAGAGACATCACTTTGCTGACAAAGGTCCATATAGTCAAAGCTATGGTTTTTCTAGTAGTCATGTATGGATGTCAGAGTTGGACCATAAAGAAGGCTGAGTGCCGAAGAATTGATGCTTTCGATGTGGTGTTGGAGAAGACTCTTGGGAGTCCCTTGGACTGCAAGGAGAACATACCAGTCAATCCTAAAAGAAATCAACCCTGAATATTCATTGGAAGGACTGATGTTGAAGTTGACGCTCCAATACTTTGGCCACCTGATGTGAAGAGCCGGCTCATTGGAAAAAACCCTGATGCTGGGAAAGATTGAAGGCAAAAGGAAAAGGGGGCAACAGAGGATGAGATGGTTTGATAACATCACCAAATCAATGAATTTGAGCAAACTCTGGGAATAGTGGAGAAGAGAGGAGTCTGGGGTGCTGCAGTCCATGGGGTCGCAAAGAGCTGGACATGACTTAGTGACTGAACAGCAACAACAAAGACTGTTATTAAGGTGGTATTGCTTTCTAAAATAAACCTTTTGATGATTTGATAATCCATCATAGATTGCTGTGTGGTCTCTCTGTTTAACTTGTTATAGAGACGTGAAAATACCAGTGAACAAATCTTTTTCATTGTTCAGTATTATACATTTGTTTTATTGTCAATAAAATCTTATAGCTAGTGATTATTTGGTAAAATATTAACCAAATATTTTATTGGTTACTGCATTGGGTTGAATAATGTCCTCCAAAAACATGTCTATCTGGAACCTCAGAGTGTAAGCTCATTGGGAAATAATTAGTTCAGATTCTTTCATACTGGATTAGACAGGACCCTAAATCCAAAGACTGGTGTTCTTATAAGGCCATACGAAGACACACAATAGAAGGTCAGGTGAAGGTGGAGGAAGAAACTGGAGCCATGCTACTATAAGCCAAGGAATAGAGGAACCACAGAGCTGGCAAAGGCAGAGGAGGGTTCTCTGAGAATTTGGACCAAGTGTGGCCCTACCAGGCTTTTCAAGTGGCACAAGTGGTAAAGAACCCACCTGTCATTGCAGGAGACATAAGAGACACAAGTTCAAGCCCTGGATCAGGAAGATCCCCTGGAGGAGGGCATGGCAACCCACTCCAGCATTCTTGCCTGGAGAGCCCATGGACAGAGGAGCCTGGTGGGCTATGGTCCACTGGGTCCCAAAGAGCTGGACACAGCTGAAGTGACTTAACATACATGTGTGCATGCACCTGGACCTACCAACACCTTAGTTTCAGAGTTTACCCTCCAAAACTGTGAGATAATAAGTTTCTGTTAAATCACTCAGTTTGTGGTAATTTGTAATGGCAGCCTTAGCAAGCTAATAAAACTACCATTTAGCAACCAAACATTCACACTGATAAAATACACTTTTTAATAATCCACATGGAATTAATGAAAATGAGCTGACAGATTGGATTCAGCTAGTATGTGACCTGTACAATGTTGGTTTGTGTTTATTTTCCCAGCATAAAGACTCACAGCGCCTCCTTTCACTCTCAGAAGTCTCCTACTCAGGGTGGTAAATTCTATGATGCCCCTAGTTCAGGCTTATGCTGACATGTCTACATGTCTATGATCATTGCCTTGGAAACATAGAGATTACGTTTTGAAGGTACTGATGTCTCAAAGTATGCTAATAGCCACTGAAGAATTTTTGAGAAGCCAGGGAAACTTGATATAAGGATCTGGATTCATTTTTTGACTTATTCATCTTATAAGAAAGGCAGTTATCTTGCATTGTTTATTTTGTCAAAGAACAAATGATACTGCATTTTACCTTTATTAGAAAGAAGCAAATGACCAAGAAGCAAACTGACATCAATGACCTTTTCAATGAAATTCCAGGTCACATCTGGAGTGTAATCTCCCACATTATCTCTATCTGCATTTTCAAAATTCCTGAATTACTGATGCTATTATGCAATTCTGAGCCATTAAGAAAATGCTGGAGTTTGTTTAGCATCTTCTCTTTAAGAAGAATGGGAATTTGAGTACTCCATTAAGAAAATTTGAACATTAAATGTTCTCATCTTTGAAGCATTATCCTTTGGTTAACTACCAATGTTTTTAATCTAAGACAATTCATTCCTCAGATATTCTAAATAGCTATGAATTCTCTCTCACTCTCCTTCTTTGCAGTTTTGAACAATTGATTTCTTGTGATACTTCCTTCATTTCTAGTCAGTGATAACTTTGAGTGCAAAAACTGCTCTAGAAATAGTTAAGGATGAGATGTGGATCTTAACAGTTTCTTTCCACTTGGACAGTATTTAGGACCTGAAATTAGTTAACTAAATGGTACTTTGTGGTCTCATAGTGTCAGTTTACCTTTTAACAGGTCTGACACTCTCCCAGTGTATAATTTACACTACCCAAGTACATGGTTAACCACTCAAGAAATCAATAGGGGTTATAAAACATGTACAGATTTGAATTTGGAGAGAGTCAAAACTTCATTTATCCATCAGAAATAAAATAGCTGGCACTTAGAATCAGGGCTTACATGGAACTATTTCTTTTGAAATAGGAAAACCACAGAGTGGCTTTATCCAGAGATAGGAGTTGAGTGTGACCTAGGTGATTCAAACACCCCTTCCTTTTGCTGTAGTCAATGCTAACAGTATCAACCCACAACTTCTGGCTCTTGGTGTATGACCATATAACCCTTTGGATCCAGAAAAGGTAAGAAACATGTTTTCTCTTATGAGGACTTGAAATTTACTAGTCTTTGCTCCTACCTGTACTGTACCTAATTAGTTCATCAATTTATTCATTCACTTAAAAAATGTTTCTTTCCTGATCTCTTCCTATGTGCCAAATGCTATAGGTACAGGGTACACAGTGGGGATTTAAAGTTTCTCTCATCAAAGTCATACAAATTATACATGCAATATACAAATTGAAAACAAAAACTGTGTATCTAAATTAGAAATGTTACAGAAAAAAAAGGGTGTTCAGATACAGCAGAATAGGGTGGGAGGCTTGTTTTAAAGAGGTAAGGTAAAGGTACTGAAGAAGGAAGGATGAGAAAAGGCTGGATAGGTGACGAGTCCACCGAGTGAGTGACACACACAGAAAAAGACTCTAATAGGGAAAACCGAGAGTCTAGGAGCCAGCACTGTGGCTAGAGAAGAGGGTTTCCCAGAGGTTTCCCAGAGAGCCAAAGTCAGAGGAGAGGGCAGCAAGGTTCTTACCTTGTAGAACCTTGTACGTCACATTAAGGAGTCTCGATTTAGTTTAAAGCACAACGAGAAACCATTTGGATAGTTTCAAGTAGATCTGACTGGTTGGAAAATACATCATTGAGGGAAAACAGAGCAGGCAGGGAGAACAAATAGGAGACCATCACATGGTGTAGGAAAAAGTCTGTCCAAGTCTTGGACTTTGGTAGCAATGGAGGGAGAAAATAAATACTTCTCTTCTGCATAGATCTTGGCAGTGGACTGAACATGACTTGTTGGTGTATTGCAAAATGAAAGGAGTGAATCAAAGATGCCTAGGATTTTGGCTTGAACCTCTGGGTAGTGCCATTTTGTATAATGGGGAAGACTACAAGAAAAACAATTGAGCTCTGATCGATAAACGTAACAGATCTCTGATTTTGGTTTTTGAGACTGAATTGAAAACGCTGTGTTTATGAGTGGGTATCTCTCCAATAGAATTGATGTTAACTGAAATAAATTAATTGTTTAGTAGGAAAATGATCAGCAGTGAATGCCTCTTAATAACATTAAGCAAGTTTAGGATTATTAAAAGGACATCTTCTACATGATATCTAAACTAGGAAGAACATTTATAATGGTCTACGAGAGACATGGAGGTGTAAATTTAAAAGCAAGATAAGAAATATCATAAAATGAAAGAGGAAAATTAGACTATGAAGAAACATCAGTGAGGAATACTTTTAAGTAAAGCATTTTCCTCTCTTCTTGAAAAAGTTATGAGAAAATAAAAGTTATTTAAAGATAAGAAGTATGTAGATTTGCTCTCTTCAATTCCCATTATGTAACATAAATTTTATTTAGGCCAAAAGATTATTCAATTACATTATTATCTTTTTCTACTGATTTGCATTTTTAAAAGTTTTTTATAGCTATGCTTTTACTTGAGACTGCAGCATCCCTAAATGTTAAGTTAAACAAGTGTGTGTGTGTGTGTGTGTGTGTGTGTGTGGTGTATTTTTTCCTTGATGTATTTAGAGGATGAAGATCAGGAACACTCAGTTAACCCTTAGTGGCTCACAGGGTCAAAGGGCATCAAGCTAGCTCCAGAAACCATGTGTTCTCATTTTGAAATAATTTTTAAAATTTTAGAATAGTTTAGATTTATTTAAAAAAGCTACAAAGAGAGTATAGAGAAACCTCATATACCCACAACAAATTTTTCTCTGTATTCTCCTTTTTAATCTGTTGTTTTCACCACAATTTTTAAATGGTAAAGAATTGTCAGAGTTGTACATATAGACTTAAGGGGAAAAATGAAAGAGGCAGTCATCTGGATAATTCCAGACCAGAAAATAATTTTGTCTGAAAGATACAGATAATTGAGACAGAAATGTTTTGGTTTTTTTTTTTTTGCCTGGAGAGATTCCTATGATTGTCTTCCTCCTTCACTTGAATTTGTGGGTACAGTTATGAGCATTGGTATTTCACTTACTAATAGGAAACTGTGTATCATTCATTGTGAAGCTTGTGTGTTTTTGAGGGCTAAATTGCTTAGTTCTACACTTCTTTTCCCCTTAAAGTATATAGGGTATTTTCATTATAAAAGCAATTTCACATTGATTTAAGAATAGTAGAAAATATAGAAAGTAAAAGAAGGATAGAAAGCCCTCATTGTTTACATCCTAAACAAAACTACTATCAACATTTATTTACGTTCAGTCTTTTTACTACATGAATTGTTTGTGTCTGTGCACTTAGATTGTGCCATGCATAAGGCATTCATTTTGCATATCAGGCCATGTCTCAAAGCTGATCTCAAATAGTACGATGGTGAAATTGTTTAGCATGGTACACTATAAGGAGGCCATTTAGTCTATCTGGAGAGAAGCTGTAAACTACATCTTATGTTAGATGGGGCCAGGGATAGATGGTGCAGAGACAAGAATTTGAAATATCATCAGTGAGAGAGAAAATGGTACAAACATTGAAGACCTACTATGGTATCATATATCAAGAGCCTCAGAAGCAGGCAGAGACTCATGTTATAAATAAATCAATAGCAACATCCTCTATAAAAATGAAAACTGAAAAACTACCTGAATTTCAGCAATAGTAGAATACAGTTAAGTAATTTGTAGTATAATTATATGATAAAATATTATTCAACTACAAAAATTATGAAGTTTTTTTGATTACATAGAAAAATGAGTAAGATACTAAGATGTATAATGTGTGAAAAACATAAAAACCTGCAATGGAATTCACCCCAATTTTGACAGTGATAATTACAACAAATATTTCTAGGTAGTAGAGATAATCTTCTATAATAAATAGGTTTCATTTTTACCAGAAAAATACACACTTCTTGAAAAATAAAGGTCATCAAGTAATTCTTTTTCTGGGTGGGGCGATGCTTAAAAAGGAATGATTAGGTCTTCTTATTTGAGATTTTATTCTTACTTGTTCAGTTTAGATTGAGTATATTCAAAGCTATTTATCACTTATTAACACTCTCTCAGAGTAAACATTTGAAATTTTTCTTCCTCAGCCTGCTGAAATGCTTTTATATATTTACTGTCATCTTAATGTCCTCATATGGTTTTTAAGTAACATTCCCCAGTTCCCAAACTTGAGTGGTGGATTTACATGCCCTTGGAGCTCCACGATCTTTTCTGTCATAGTTGGCAGTAGCAGGGATGGGCTAGCTGTTTTCAAGGGTTAGGATTCCTTTAATATTTCTATTTTTATTTTGGTCTTGGGTCATCAGAAGCAAATACTACCATCTCCTATCTGTGGCTAGAAGCATCCTTTCAGAACCCCTTCAGGCTTAAATTCACACAGTGGAGGGATCTTCATCTGAGTCTTGAACAATGAATCTTCTGCACGAATTAACGGAGATCAGTTTATATAGGAAAGATGAAGTATGCCTAGCAGAGGAATAGCTTTCCAGAGCCTCAAGATCCCATCTGTCTTTCTGCTAAAAAAAAGTTGGACCCATCTAAGCCCTTTATCATCTTTTCAAGCTAGGTCATTCCAAAGAAATTAGGAGCAAACTATGAGCTTTAGGCACAATCATTTCTCTTATTCTCTAAGTATTTCTCAGAATTATCTGAGGGGCAGTGAACATAAG
This sequence comes from Cervus canadensis, assembly GCF_019320065.1. NCBI lineage: Eukaryota > Metazoa > Chordata > Mammalia > Artiodactyla > Cervidae > Cervus > Cervus canadensis. Next base: position 52,799,279 of record NC_057409.1, on the reverse strand, counting down.
GCATGTTTGCTATTAGTTTCATAATATATAATTTATATCCTAAATAAGTCAAATGTTCTTTGGTAATTGATAGTGAATTTTTGGTAACATTGAAAAAGTCATAACTCCTTGATGGATCAGTTTCCTCATCTGTAAAAAGGGGATGACCGAGTATTTGCATCATGGGGTAATAGTGAGGAATAAAAGAGACTATCCATATGAAATTCTCTGAACAATAACTAGCAAATAATAAGCACTTAGTAAATGCTTTGGTTTTTGTCAAAACCAAACATATCATTGTCATGTTTTCAAACAAATCTAAAAGAACTAAACAAGAATAGAGCAATAGACCTAGAACTAAATATTCTGTGTCCTTTTTGTGTCCCTTTGCTTTCGTTTTTCATGGAAATGCATGTCTGCAGAGAAATGCCCTGGCTTGCATTTATGAGTCTGCAGAGGGAAAAAAAGCAGCCTTTGGAAGAGAGAGTCAAGCTCAGTCTCAGCAAAGCCATTTTATTGTTAACCTTTTTTTTTTTTGGCAAATTACTTCACTCATCAAGGCCTCACTGAAAAAGAAGGAAACAGAAAAGCAAACAGGCAAACACACAGCCATGTGATAGCTGGGTAAAGATAAGGGTCAAAGAGCAAAACAGAAACGCCCGGACCCCGCGGGAGTGAAAGGCCTCCTTCTCCTCAATTTTCAAATGGTTGAGACAATGGTACTACCTGTTAACACTTGTGAGGCAATAAGATCTCAGGCTTTGGAGCCTGACTGTGTTCAATTCTGATTTTTTTCTACCCTCCAACACTGTAACTGCAACCAAGTTATTTAACCTTTATGCATGTTGGTAAAACATTTATAACAATGTTTGACACACAGTAAGTACCTAATAAATTAGAGCTGTTTTAAACTAATATGTGTAATACGTAAATGAGATTTTAACTGTAAAGAAGCATTTAGCACAGTGCCTGGCACATAGTAAACTCTTAATAAACAAAAGTGGCTGTTATCATCTTTCCTGGAGGAAGGGTATCTAAGCTGAAACATGAAAGATGAACAAGAATTAGACAAATGAAAGAAGAATGAGTATTCCATGTTGGAATAATACATGCAAAAAGTCAGATGGGAGTCAGAGCATGGCTTATAGTGAAACCGGCAGTTTATGGAGGTAGGGACATAGATTAAGGAGTGTGTGTACTCACGTCAGGTCCAACTCTTTGTGACCCTATGGGCTGTATGTATGACCCTATGGACTGTAGCACACCAGACTCCCCTGCCCATGGTTCTCCAGGCAAGAATACTGGAGTGGGGTTGCCATGCCCTCCTCCAGGGAATCTTCCTGACCCAGGGATTGATCCCACGTCTCTTGCATTGCAGGCAAATTCTTTACCCACTGAGCCACCTGGGAAGCCCCGAAGGAGTGTGGTATATGCTCTAAAAGTTATTGTTGTTTAGTTGCTAAGCCATGTCCAACTCTTTTGGGACCCCAAGGACTGTATCCCACCAGGCTCCTCTATCCATGGGATTTCCCAGTCAAGAATACTGGAGTAGATTGCCATTCCTTTCTCCAAGGGATCTTCCTGATCCAGGGATCAAACCTGGGTCTCCTGCATTGCAAGCGGATTCTTTACCACTGAGCCACCTGGAGCCACTTGTAGCACCCGTTAATAAAGCTGGCACACACTCAGTAGCACATCTAAATATGTGCACTGGTCCCACTGGTGTGGAGGCTGTCTCTCCAGCAGGATCAGCAGGTCCATGCCATGCTGGTCTCATCCAGCCTTTGAGCACGTGTCATTGCTGGCCTCCTATGGAAGGGATTCAGTTATATTCAGCAGTGGATTCTGGCAAGTATCCTGGGGGACTGAAGAACCCTCAAAAAAAAAAAAAAAGCCAGTGGGAAGGATTATAAGTTAGTGAAGATACTCTTTGTTTTGACAACCTACCAAGGAGACAAAAGCCATGGTGTTTCTATCTCTAATGAAAGAATCTCTTCTCCTTGAAGTCTGGTAAAAGAAATGGCACTCTTTCTTGGCAAAACAAATATATATCAGGTTTCGGTTATTTCTCAAACTTCTAGCAATGTTAAAGTGTAATTTAAGTCACTTATTAATAACAACAGATCCTATGACTTGAAATGTATTCTTAGCGCATAGATACAAGAGTTGCTGACTTGGTCTATTCTTATGGAAACAAGTTTGTTACAGTAAGATAACATCCATATTCCTCTTTTTAAAAATAACTATGTTTTTATGTTTGATGGAATCATGAGATTCTGTAATATATTAGAAAAAACCATGCATGATATTCAGCCATTGTGGCAGTATATCATAATTATTCAGCTTTCTTTTACCATTAATGACAGAAGATTCTGAATAAAAACATACTAATATCTACCAGATGTTCAGAAAAACATAAATATCTCCACATCAGCACATTTTAGCAAAAAGTCAACAAAATGTTCTCAACTTCTTTTTCCGTTTTTAGTTCTCAGAACATGCTCTTTGATATGATATTTTTAATCCTCATTAGGGATTTGCTTCTGGTTCCTTTAATATCCTCCACAAGAGACTGACTATATAGTTTCAAATATAACCAACATGCATCTTGCTACCTTTTCCCCTATTACCCTATATGTCAAGAGGCAGGCTGGTATAATGGAAAGAGATCAACCAGCTATGTGGTCAAAGACATATCAGTTTACACATAGTCTCATCTTAATAGCTAGGTGGCCTTGGGAAAATTGCTTAAACTTTCTGAACCTGAGTTTCTTTTTCTTTACAATGGTGAAAATAATTCTTTCATTGAAGGGTTATTTCAAAGAAAACACTAATAAAGTGCCAAGTATTCAGCCATATTCAATAAAAGGTAGCAATTATCTTAGCCATCTGAAGACTATATTATGGTTTCTTGGTTTCCTTTGATTATTGGATTTTTCATTTTTTCTTCCCTATTGATACCTTAACCTTATTAAATTTCTTCTTTTTTTCTAAAATTCATGTTTTCCTCTTCAGTTATCAGTCTAGAAACTTATCCTCTTAGCCCCAGCTCCTTTATAAACATGCTATGCCAGGATGAGGGCTTTGTTGTGCTTTATAACACCCAAGACAAAACCCTGGTGCATGTACTACCTGACACATTGCAGTTAGTTCTTCCTGCTAGGAAAACAACTCCCACATGGACTCCATGAAATAGCAAGTAAAAGTGGAATAAATCATTTATTATTTTTTCCTGTGGTGAATTCCATGCTGTCAACTTAGGCAGGAGCAAATGGCCTATTGTAAAAATTATCCTTGGGAAACCTGGTGCTCAGGAATGGGCTGCCTATCCATTGAGGCTAATTAACCCCTCTGGAAGCTAAGAGCGCCTAAACAATGCAGGAAAGACTTAGTTTTTAGAACAGCGCCCTGGTATCCTGGAAGGATAATTCATTTAATATAGAGGAATCCCTATGTGATAGTTTACATACTATGGTTTACCAGAGGAATTTCCCCAAGGTGACCATCTTGAACCATCTTGAACCAAGACAACTGAACAAATAATGAAGAAGAAAGAGGTAAAAATTCAGTCTTTGCTTTTCAGTCCGAAGTTTAGAACCTCACAGAAAAAACAATCCTGATACAGAGGTTAAGCAGAAAAGACATTATGAGAGTCCTAATTTCCACGTCCATATTTAGAAGGAAGCACACCCTTGACAGGAAGTTGTCATCCTTTTGGATTTGTGAAATCCTTTTCTTCTACTGTTTCATATCTATTTCCGTTCAAATACTGTGGGATTAGAATTCATTTTGGCCAGGTGGTCTTTAACCTGGAGTGCTACAGCTGTATTAAGAGGCAGTAAAGATGTGTTCTTCTATGTCTTGACTCACTGCTATGCTATCAGTTTATTTTGATTTAGAAATTGGCTAATGCTACACAAAATCTTCCTTCCTGGAATTCAGAGAGCAGCTTATTTATATGTAGATGTAGCTATATGACATTTTCAAATGCCATACATTTGCATATGAAGGTCTCTTTCTTCCCCTTTCAGTAAACAGTCTCTGCTATTACTTCCAAAGCAATGCTTAGAATTACATTTTCTATACAAGTCTTTCCTTAAATGTTTTTGAAATGCCCAGTAGAGATAAAAAATGAACCCCTCAAGTTGGAATCCACTTTTTAGGGGTGAATATATGTATGCTTATACACACACACACACAAACACACACAAACATAAGAAGAGAGAGATTGATTCACCTGTTTCCGTGGCTTTGGGCTAAAAGTTTTAAAAAATGATAAATACTATCATTATGGTAAAAATTTCTCAAGAGTAAAACAAAAGTGGCATTAATTTGATATGGAGCATCCTTTAAACATTCATAGAGTTTGGCTTCTACATAGATGACTATCAGCCTAATTCATTTATTCAACAAATAATTATTGAGTTATCTCCTATATACCAGACATTTTTTACTAGGTGCCCTGTCTATAGAGGAAGACAAGACAAATTCCCTGTCCTCATGAAGTCTACACTGTAACAAAATAAGACAGAAAACAAAAAGGTAAAAATGAGCACATTAAAAACATTCTGTCCTCATTCAGTGCTGTGAGGAAAACCTAACAGTACTGGTGGAGAGAATACATGGGCTGCTGGTGGACGTCAAGCAGAATGGCTGGGCAGGCTTTCTCTTGAAAGATATGAAGGGTCCTACCAGGGGACCGGATGAGGGGTGCATCTTTAAAAACACAGAAAAGGCTAAGGTCAAATTGTACTCTTTAAACATAATACACAGAAAAATAAGTTTGCAATAAGAAGGGAGTTTTAAAATGCAACTCAGAGTGAAATGACTGTTTTTTTGACATTAGAGTTTTAAGAAACATAAAAGAAGAAGGAGGGCTTTCCTGGTAGCTCAATGGTAAAGAATCTGCCTGCCAATGCAGAAGACACAGGAGCCGAGGGTTCTCTCCCCCAGTCAGGCAACCCAGTATTCTTGCCTGGAGAATTCCATGAACAGAGGAGTCCATGGGGTCTGAGTGTTTCCACACTTTCCATTTGCTTTCAGGGCTCCCTAGTATGGGCCCCACTGTTTCCCAGGGATATATCCTGGGTTGTCTCTGCTTTTCCCTCACCTATGTTCCCTGACAGCCCAAAGGTCAATGTCCTTTTGAGGATGACCAATGCAAAGAAATAGAGGAAAACAATAGAATGGGAAAGACTAGAGATCTCTTCAAGAAAATTAGAGATATCAAGGAATATTTCATGCAAAGATGGGCTCAATAAAGGACAGAAATGGTATGGACCTAATAGAAGCAGAAGATATTAAGAAGAGGTGACAAGAATACACAGAAGAACTGCACAAAAAAGATCTTCATGACCCAGATAATCACGATGGTGTGATCACTCACCTAGAGCCAGACATCCTGGAACGTGAAGTCAAGTGGGCCTTAGGAAGCATCACTATGAACAAAGCTAGTGGAGGTGATGGAATTCCAGTTGAGCTATTTCAAATCCTAAAAGATGATGCTGTGAAAGTGCTGCATTCAATATGCCAGCAAATTTGGAAAACTCATCAGTGGCCACAGGACTGGAAAAGGTCCATTTTCATTCCAATCCCAAAGGAAGGCAATGCCAAAGAATGCTCAAAATACCGCACAATTGCACTCATCTCACACGCTAGTAAAGTAATGCTCAAAATTCTCCAAGTCAGGCTTCAGCAATATGTGAACCATGAACTTCCAGATGATCAAGCTGGTTTTAGAAAAGGCAGAGGAGTCAGAGATCAAACTGCCAACAATTGCTGGATCATTGAAGAAGCAAGAGAGTTCCAGAAAAACATCTATTTCTGCTTTACTGACTATGCCAAAGCCTTTGACTGTGTGGATCACAATAAACTGTGGAAAATTCTGAAAGAGATGGGAACACCAGACCACCTGACCTGCCTCTTGAGAAACCTGTATGCAGGTCAGGAAGCAACAGTTAGGACTGGACATGGAACAACAGACTGGTTCCAAACAGGAAAAGCAGTACATCAAGGCTGTATATTGTCACCTTGCTTATTTAACTTATATGCAGTACATCATGAGAAACTCTGGGCTGGAAGAAGCAAAAGCTGGAATCAAGACTGCCAGAGGAAATATCAATAACCTCAGACATGCAGATGACACCACCTTTATGGCAGAAAGTGAAGAGAAACTAAAGAGCCTCTTGATGAAGGTGAAAGAGGAGAGTGAAAAAGCTGGCTTAAAGCTCAACATTCAGAAAACTAAGATCATGGCATCCGGTCCCATCACTTCATGGGAAATAGATGGGGAAACAGTGGAAACAGTGGATGACTTTATTTTGGGGGGCTCCAAAATCACTGCAGATGGTGATTGTAGCCATGAAATTAAAAGACGCTTACTCCTTGGAAGAAAAGTTATGACCAACGTAGATAGCATATTAAAAAGCAGAGACATAACCTTGTCAACAAAGGTCCATCTAGTCAAGGCTATGGTTTTTCCAGTAGTCATGTGTGGATGTGAGAGTTGGACTATAAAGAAAGCTGAGCACCAAAGAATTGATGCTTTTGAACTGTGGTGTTGGAGAAGACTCTTGAGAGTCCCTTGGACTGCAAGGACATCCAACCAGTCCATCCTAAAGGAGATCAGTCCTGGGTGTTCACTGCAAGGACTGATGCTGAAGCTGAAACTCCAGTACTTTCATGCAAAGAGTTGACTCATTGGAAAAGACCCTGATGCTGGGAGGGGTTGGGGGCAGGAGGAGAAGGGGACGACAGAGGATGAAATGGTTGGAAGGCATAACCGACTCAATGGACATGAGTTTGAGTAAACTCTGGGAGTTGGTGATGGACAGGGAGGCCTGGCTTGCTGCAGTTTGTGGGGTCGCAAAGAGTCGGACATGACTGAGCGACTGAACTGAACCGAACTGAACATCATTATTTTCAATCCACTTCTCTCCCGACCTCTATCCCCATGTGTTCCTTTCTATGCTGATGTCCTCAAATAAAACAGGTAAAAAATGGACTCAATATTTTGTCCCCAAATATTCTCTTCCTTATACTGTTTTCCTTGTCTTAGAGAACGGAACTATCATTCATTTAGGCAGCCAAACAAAAATCTGTCACATTTTTCTTGATTCTCACTTTCTCTTGACTTTCATACCCAGTCAGTTGGCAAAGCTGATAACCTTTTAGCTCTTAAATCCATCCCAGATCTGTTCCTCCCTCTCCACTGCCACCACCATCAATGGCATTCATGCTTCATTGTTCTCTAGTTAACGCCATGTTCTCCTACCTCATTTTGCCTATGTTTCTCTCTCTTTAGCCTATTCTTTACTTTGCTGTCAAGTTTTTTTCCTAATTAAAACTATGACATCATTTAAGATACATCAATGGCCCCTTATGAGCAGAGTAAATTTCAACTTTCCTTGAAAGTGGAAGTGAAGTCGCTCAGTTGTGTCCAACTCTTGGTGACCCCATGGACTTTACCTGCCAGGCTCCTCCATCCATGGGAGTTTCCAGACAAGATTACTGGAGTGGGTTGCCATTTTCTTCTTTGAAGTTCCTCATTGCCATTCCCATCTTAGCCCTCTTTTCCCTTTCCTTATCCTATACTTCAGCCACTCCAGACTATTTGCCAGCCCCTAAAAAAAGCCTGCTTATCAATGCCTCTTTGCCTTTTCAAATGCTGTTCCCTAGTTTTATAATGCTCTTTTCTCTGCCACCAAGTTAAGTACCAACTTCTCTGTAATACCTCCTACTTCTCTTATTGCCAGTCACAGTCACTCCCTCAGCTTGAGTCTCTGCTCTGTTATATACGCATCTCTGAGCTATACTTTATTTCTAGAAAGGACACCTTCTCCCCAAGCAGGTTGTGAGGAGATAAAACAGCATGTTGAGTGTGTGTGTGTGTGTGTGTGAGTAAACACAAATATAACACAAATATAAATATATATGTATGTGTGTTAGTCACTCAGTCGTGTCTGACTCTTTGCAACCCCATGGACTATAGCCCACCAGGCTCCTCTATTCATGGAATTCTCCAAGCAAGATACTGGAGTGGATTGCCATTCCCTTTTCCAGGGGATCTTCTCTACCCAGGGATCAAACCCCAGTCTCCTGCACTGCAGGCAAATTCTTTACCATCTGAGCTACCAAGAATGCCCATGTATACTCATGACAAAAAGTAAATGAAAAATAAATATATTTTTCTACTGTTTTCTATTGTTTGACTTCTACTTCAGCACTCTTAGTCCTTTATTTTCTAATTACTGTAAAAAGTTATTTGAATAATCATCATTTAGTAAAAAGGGCTTGTTAGAGTAACATGACTCTTTGAATTTCTGAGAGACAGGTCTGGATGTAGTTTGCCTCTGAATTCTCTAATTTATAAAAGGTGAAAACAAATATTACCAGAATCAGTAAGAAATTGCTCAGTTTTCATAAAAATTCACTAATATTAAAATTCTGCAATGCATCTTCCTAATGTATAGATGGGGGTGCGGGTCTTGGGTTGTTCTGTTATATCTGTGACTTTGAAGTCTTGGATTCTGCAGCCTGAGAACCAGGGAACTTTATTTCATGGGTGTCACAGTTAAAATCATATCCCTTGAGAGTGTCTGAAAATAGGTGGAACTTTACTAGGCTTAGAACTTGCTGTTTTGATGAGCTCGGACAACAGTGGTGATTACAGTAAGAATGATTCTGAAGAGGCACTCTGCTAATTTGCTAATCATTTTCAGGATTTTAACATATTGAGGCAGATTCTGGGGAAATTCACTGGACTCACTCTTTAGTCTGTGGCTTTATGTGTCATTGCTGTCTACAGTAATGGATGAGATTGTCATCTGGAACAGACACTGATATCTATTCAAGGCCTATGGTTTACAGAGAAGACAACTAACACTCTGGGAGGTTACGATCAAATACGGGACCTAACACGGGTCTTCCTGGGGCTTAGTGCATAGAAATGATAAGAATCACAGGTGCCTTAAATCCCAAGATTTTCCCACCTACATGGAAATGCCTCTGTTACTTAAAGATACTATAACCCTGCTGTTTATGACCCACCTCCCAGAATATTGGAAATAAAAGCAAAAATAAACAAATGGGACCTAATGAAACTTAAAAGCTTTTGCACAACAAAGGAAACTATAAGCAAGGTGAAAAGACAGCCTTCAGAATGGGAGAAAATAATAGCAAATGAAGCAACAGACAAAGGATTAATCTCAAAAATATACAAGCAACTCCTGCAGCTCAATTCCAGAAAAATAAATGACCCAATCAAAAAATGGGCCAAAGATCTAAACAGACATTTCTCCAAAGAAGACATACAGATGGCTAACAAACACATGAAAAGATGCTCAACATCACTCATTATCAGAGAAATGCAAATCAAAACCACAATGAGGTACCATTACACGCCAGTCAGGATGGCTGCTATCCAAAAGTCTACAAGCAATAAATGCTGGAGAGGGTGTGGAGAAAAGGGAACCCTCTTACACTGTTGGTGGGAATGCAAACTAGTACAGCCACTATGGAGAACAGTGTGGAGATTTCCTAAAAATCTGGAAATAGAACTGCCATATGACCCAGCAATCCCACTCCTGGGCATACACACTGAGGAAACCAGATCTGAAAGAGATACGTGCACCCCAATGTTCATCGCAGCACTGTTTATAATAGCCAGGAGACAGAAGCAACCTAGATGCCCATCAGCAGATGAATGGATAAGGAAGCTGTGGTACATATACACCATGGAATATTACTCAGCCATTAAAAAGAATTCATTTGAATCAGTTCTAATGAGATGGATGAAACTGGAGCCCATTATACAGAGTGAAGTAAGCCAGAAAGATAAAGACCAATACAGTATACTAATGCATATATATGGAGTTTAGAAAGATGGTAACGATAACCCTTTATGCAAAACAGAAAAAGAGACACAGATGTACAAAACAGACTTTTGGACTCTGTGGGAGAAGGCGAGGGTGGGATGTTTTGAGAGAACAGCATTGAAACATGTATATTATCAAGGGTGAAACAGATCACCAGCCCAGGTTGGATGCATGAGACAAGTGCTCGGGGCTGGTGCACTGGGAAGACCCAGAGGAATCGGGTGGGGAGGGAGGTGGGAGGGGGGGTCGGGATGGGGAACACATGTAAATCCATGGCTGATTCATGTCAATGTGTGGCAAAAACCACTGCAATGTTGTGAAGTAATTAGCCTCCCACCAATAAAAATAAATGGGAAAAAAAATAAAAACAAACAAACAAAAAGACAACTAAGTTCTAAGGATGTAATGTACAGCATTAACACTCTTGTATAGTATATATAAAGCTGTTAAAAGAGGAGAGCCTAAGAATTCTCATCACAGGAAAAAATTTTTTTTCTTTTCTTTTTACTGTATCTATACAAAATGATGAATGTTAACTAAACCTATTGTAATCATTTCACAATATATGTCAATTAAACCATAATGTTGTATACCTTAAACATAAAAAAAAAAGATACTATAACCCATGTCACAGGAATTAGCAGAAGAGAATGGAAACAGGTAAATGGGAAAAAAAAGTCAAAGAGGATGGAGAAAGTGTTATACTAGTTTTAAGATTTCATTAGACATAAAATAGAAACGTTAAAATGATTTGAGATGAGTGAAATACTTAGCTGATTTTAGGGATTGTGACTTTTATACTAAGAATAATAACTGAGATATACCATCATATTACTTAAGTTTCTGTTGCTGAATATATTTTCTTATCAAAATTTCTATTTAATTTTAATATAGAACACAATATTCCTTGGCATTTGAGTGTTGACAGTTTTATCACAACAGTTTTTCTTTAACCCCTTAATTTAAAGTTTTCTTTCCTTGTAAGTTGTGTTTTGACCCCTTGGAATCATTTCCCAAGAGAGAAATACTGTGGAGTTTATAATGAAAATCATTAGAAATCAGAATTCATTTGCCAAAAATTAGATTGAAGTGAAAATTGCAGTAGACAGAGGAACCCCAAACATCTTGTTTCCATTAAGCGTGAAGGGACTCTGAGCAAAGTAATCTCTTGGTAAGAAGTCTGGCCTACTGTAGGATTCCACTGCCTCTTTTGTATTTGACAGTTTCAAACACATGGTATACCCTAGTGCTCTAAAAACACAATGCAGAAGGGGAATGACCAATAATAGACATTGGTACATCAGAATAATATGACAAATTGGATGAACTGACAGGCAGGTGATGAATAGTTTTAACATGACCCTAAAAATAGTGAAGGAATGTTTGCACATTGACACTTCTCTAAAGGCAGATGGATATGCATGACCTGAGCTTTTAGACAGGTGTCAGGAATATTGATGGTTGATATAGGAATGATCATTTTCTTGGCACTGTTGCAGTAGACAGTTTGCATGATTAATGATGCATCTTAGGCTTTTTTTTTCTCCTCAGGGCTGAAAGGGATATGATCCTTTGTAACCCCAAGGAGTGTAAGAATTCTACCTTCAGGGTAAGGCAGGAAAGCTTTATTCACCTAAAAGCACCATTTTCTTTTGCAGGGGGTGGGGGGTGGCGGTGGGGGGTGGTGGTGGTGAAGAAATAGTAGGAAAATAAACACGTGATCGTGACATATGAGATGACAGTGCTTGGCAGGATGATTATAACACACTTCTTATGAACAGGGTTCTGCCCCAGGGCAGAGGAGTCTTGCACAGATCTGAAAGCACAGAGTGCAGTAAGCCTGGGCTCTGACAAAACCAAAGCAAACTTTGGCTTTGGAGTGGATCCGATCACATACAGGGCTTGAGTGAACATCTAAGAACCACTTCCAAAAGAAACGGTACAAGACCAAGGGCAGGAAATAGGAGGTGAGATCATCTTCCTAATGTTTATATTCATTTCAGGTTTTCGGAGACAATTTTCTGATTCAAATCAACTCAATATTGTTTCTAAATGCTAAATCTAGTGAGAAAGGGCTTTTCTTTTCCAAGAATAATACTGTTTGCTCAGGTTTTTAAAATGTCACATAGAGCAGTGAATGAACTCAAGGCTCAAGATTAAATACAGTCTAAAAATAGTTTGTAGATATATTCTGCTAAACTCTGAGCATCCCATCTACTAAAAATATTATAGTAGATAAAGGTAAATATAAGCTATGGGTGTAAACTCCAAAAGTTTTTTTTTTTCCTTTCATTTTTCAAGGAATAAAGGGCAAGCATGGAATTCAAGTTCCTATAAAAATCTTTGGTGATTAAGGTGATCAAAAAAACAAGCAGTCTAGTTCTCCAAAGAGATATAAATATAGGATGGAGGCTCATTTGTATGAGGGAAGGTGGTAAGAATTTCATCTTCATGTACACAAGTGATTTGATTATTTCTTTATTTTCCATTTACTTGGAGAGAGGACAAGAGTTATAACTTAGAAATGTTTACATTTGTATTTATTGATTAAATTATCAGTGAGTAAAACTCATATCCAAAATGTAGAAATGATGGAGTGTGTCTTACCTAGAATAGGCCTTTAACAAATTTAACTCATAATTTTAATTGGTACCCTGCTACATTCAAATTCTGTAACAGAGTTCTCTTGGTGGTGGTTTACTGGTTTAGTTGCTAAGCTGTGCCCGACTCTTGCGACCCCATAGACTGTAGACTGCCAGGCTCCTCTGTTCATGGGATTTTCCAGGCAAGAATACTGGAGTGGGTTGCCATTTCCTTCTCCAGGGGATCTTCTGGACCCAGGAATTGAACCCGGGTCTCCTGCATTGCAAGTGGACTCCTGCATTGCAGACAGATTCTTTACCAACTGAGCTACCAGGGAAGCCTGGTAGAGTTCTCTTAATAGAGCTAAATCATATTACCTTAAACTAATATAATTTTTACTCAAATTCTGAAACATTCTACACATGTTGAGTACAGTGAGCTCCTCTATTACTTAGGAGCACATTGAAAGAAAAAAAAAAATCATTGTGACAGTATGAACGGTTGCCCCAAATAGCCCTTGTGCTTTTAGAAAATGGAGCGAGCTTAAGCCAGTCAGTAGGAAACAGAATTACCTGAAGCATAAATTCTAAGCTTTATACACATTCAAGGGAAGACTGTCTAACACAGCCTTGCCATTTTTTAAAAAAATGATCCAACTAATACACACACAGAAAGAGGAAAATAGAAATCTAGAACCTAAAAAATTTTAATTAAAAAAAATTAGATACAAATATGCTATCCAAAGTAAATAATTATTTCAGTCTTGAGAACAATTATAACTTTAATGACAACATGAGAAACATGTTAGAATAAGAAGTATCCATATCCTAAATTTGTGCCAATAATAATTCCTTATAACTCCAAATGAATCTCATCTTACAAAGGATTTTCATTTTCAAAACATGTGAAAAGGCAGAAAAGATATAATCTTCATTTATGATTCTCAGGGAGGTTAGGAGACTTTCCCAGATGATATAATATTTGTAAGTTGAGCAAGTAGGTTTAGAATTTAGGTCTTTTGTCAACCTATCCAGTATGTTTCCCACAATAAAAACATTTCAATAGGGAATTAACAAACCGTATACAGAATAATATTCAATAAATGGATACAGGGCTTTCCTGGTGACTCAGTGGTAAAGTGCAGGAGACATGGGTTTGATCCCTGATCCAGGAAGATCCCACATGCTGAGGAGCATCTAGGCTTGTGTCCCATACTACTAAGCTTGTGCTCCACAGCCTGGAGCCATAACTACTGAAGCCCAAGTGCCCTAGGGCCTGTGCCCTGCAACAAAAGTCCATGCAGCAAAGAAGATTCAGCACAGGCAAATTAAATATATTAATTACCTAAATTTTAAAAATAGATTATAGATACTTGTATGTTATTTCATTTGTCTATACCAGACAGATTTAGTTCATTTTTTTTAGTGACTAACTTTTGGCATAAAACTTGTACAAATGAAAAAAAAAAAAAATTCCCATCTTTCAGAGATAGTTTTTAGAAAGAACATCATAAGTTTTTCAAAACATTAACATATATATCTCAGACAATTTATTTACCAACTCTTCCTTCTTAGATTTTTGTCTGTTTGTTTGTTTCGGGTAAAGCCCAATGGTACACGTACTATATGAATAGGTAGTAGTATAATCTAAGACAGAAAATAGCACTGCTGTGAAAGTTCTTCATTTGTTTCAACACTAAAGTAATTACTGTAGCAAAGACTTGCTCATTTATCATTTCCTGTTGTCTTTGCTATTATTCCAAGTTGTCTTTTAAAACAAATATCCTCATTGTCCTTGTTGCAAAACCAATAACTTTATTTCACTAGGTATGAGAGCAAGGCCGTGCAGTCAAGTTCATTCCCCATTCCAAGGAGGATCTGTGCCTGGGAGCCGCTAAACTAACACACATAGGTGTCCTTTCCTGAGAAAGGTCTAGCTGAGTTCTAGTGTGCCTTTTATGAGGCTTCTCCAGGCTCACCTCCATTTTCAACTATGAAGGTTTTCATGAACACCTGAGATCTACAGCCATTATCAAGCATGTGGTTCCATGAACAACACAATTTCAGCCTTAAGAATTGCTGTTGGACACTTAAATAGAATTTAGCCAGCCTAATTTTAAATATATTCCTCTGAATCAGGTTTATAAAGATTTCTACTGAAGAAGTGCCAGATAATAAAAGAAGCTTTGAAATAGTTGCTGTTGCCTCCTCAGAGAATGTCATTAAAGATCTTTCAAAGGCAATGTTTGGCTCAGCGATTTAGTCAAAATGTTTTAAGGAGTAACTAATATGAACACATCTGCCTACAATGCGGGAGACCTGGGTTCTATCCCTGGGTCAGGAAGATCCCCTGGAGAAGGAAATGGCAACCCACTCCAGTACTCTTGCCTGGAAAACCCCGTGGATGGAAGAGCCTGGTAGACTATAGTCCATGGGGTCGCAAAGAATTGGACACGACTGAGCGACTTGACCTTCACCTTAATATGAACACAAGGATGACACAGCTTTGCAGTGAAACAGAGCAGGGACCTGGGTTATCAGACTACCAGCCAAGAATACTGCATAAGATACGGATCCAGTTATGACTAGGGGACTTTCCTTAGTAACTTAGGACAACTAAGAGTATAACTTCCTTTTTAGCTAGATGCATTTTCATCATTCAGAAAATGCACTCATTCTTATTGTAAAGACATTCAGAAACAGACATTCCTTCCTATTTGTAAAGCTCTAAAGGATATTTCTATTTATAAGACAACCATCGTTTTTAAAAAAAGACCGTATGTTTCAAACAGTAAGATAAAAAGAAACTTGGTCTAAGCCAGTGATCCTTGATTTAGGGTTATGTCTCCTCTGTGGCACGGGAAAACTGAGAAATGATTAGAGGACCCAGTTGCAGACTTCATGGTGTCACTTAATGTCTAGAACCTAAGTAATGTATATGCGTGTGTACTAAGTTGCTCCAGTTGTGTCTGACTCTGTGACACTCTGGACTGTAGCCCGCCAGGCTCCTCTCTCCATGGGGATTCTCTAGGCAAGAATATTGGAGTGGGTTTCCATGCCAGTATTCCAGGGGATCTTCCTGACCCAGGGATTGAACCCTCGTCTTTTATGTCTCCTGCATTGGCAGGCAGGTTCTTTACCCACTGAGCCACCTGGGAAGCCCTACTTTCCTATAATTTCTAACACCATTAAGCAGGGTTTTCAAACCTTGACACTATTGGCACTTTTGGCTAGATAATTCCTTGTTGTGGGGACCTGTCCTCTACATTGTAAGATGTTTAGTATAGCAGCAACCCTGGCCTCCACCTACTAGATGTGCGTGTACCTCCTCATCCCCAGACAATTAAAAATGCCTCTAGAAATTGTCAACTGTTGCCCCGGTTGAGAATCACTGGCACAAGGAAATGGTCAATGACTTTCCCTCAAGACCATGCTTTTTGTTTTTTTTTTTTTATTTTTTTTTTTAAGATCATGCTTTTTGAACTAAAGTTGTGTATTTGATTATAGAATCCTAAATCCAGAAAGACTTCATTATAATATAATTTTACTTTCAAATTTTACTGATGAGAAAACTTAAGATTCTTAGAGGCTAAATACCCGTCTAAGTTTCAACTTAGAGGTAGGTTAGAATAAAGATGACACTAAGTCAAAATTTTTGCATTCCTATTCCAGGCTCTTTCTCCTACAAAATGCTCTTTGTAAGTTATTTGCTCTGAAATTAAAATAAAATTAAGAAATAAATATGGCTACCTATATCATTGGAGAATATCCTTGTAGAGAATTTAAAACAGTAGACAATACACATAAAATTTCTACTTGATTTTGGAAAGAGCTAAGTGATCCTATTCCAGTATATGATTTTCCTGATATGATGATGATAATAATCATGATTATAATGAAGATGCCAGTGGTTTTCTTAGGATAACATTACAATTAGCTGTATTTCCTAAGCATATACCAATTCATGGCTAATGTGAACAGCTAAGAAGCATATTAAATTGCAGAAAGCAGTCAGCTTGAATGTTAGAATAGACTCTCAACAGTATGCTTAGATAAGTGAGAGGTAATGGTTGTCTATCACTGTTGATGGGTGCCCTGCCTACTATTAATTATTTTGCATGTAGAAGACAGTGTGGACACTTTCTTTAAATGACTGTACAGATAAGTTTCCCTTGCCTGCCTGTTGGCTCCTCCTCATATTTCTATCACTACATTTCATTAAAAAATCAGAAACAAAGGCATATGTCCCAACTGTGGGGAAGGGTGAGTGGCTGGGGTTTGGAGATAGGAGTGAGATTTGCTCGGAGATCATCTCAAACAACTAGAAACCTTCAACTTCCCTGGGGCTCTTTAAATAATGGAAAAATAAATAGGAGAAAACCCACTGGTGCAAGATTTGTAGAATAATTGTGACAGTACATGAACAGTCAATCTGCAGAAGTGAATTTGGATGTGTACTGCCTGACAAAACACTAATTGCCTGTTGGTTTAAACTCTGTAGACTAATAACATGATCTTTCTGGAATACTTAATTTCTGGAGGACAAATGGAGCTTGTTTATAGGCTTCATTTTCTGAACGATTTTTAAAATTTTATTCAAAAAATTTTGTAGTTAAACAGACATTGATTTCTGTTATTAAATGAAATGCTCTCGGGAAGAAGTTTTCTGATGTATGGCTGGCTTTGAGTCTTAGAAAATGTGAAAGATAAAAGCAATGCATGCGTGCTAAAGTCGCTTTAGTCATGTCTGACTCTTTGCGGTCCCACGGACTATAGCCAGCCAGGCTCTTCTGTCCATGGAATTCTCCAGGCAAGAATACTGCAGTGAGTTGCCATGAGCTCGTCCAGGGATCTTCCTGCCCCAGGGATGGAAATTGTGTCTCCTTTCTCCTGTATCAATCGGCAGGGGGGGTTCTTTACCATCAGCACCACCTAAAAGCAGTCGATTTTTTTTTTTTTTAATTTGGCCTTGAATATATGTTATAGAAAATGGCAATCCACTCCGGTATTCCTGCCTGGAAAATTCCATGGACAGAAGAGCCTAGTGGCCTACAGTCAGTCCATGAGTTGCAAAGAGTCAGACGTGACTGACCAAGTAACACTTTCATATGTTACAGGAATATTATATAACACTACCAAACACTGATGATTCATTCACAGTTCCCCACAGAATCCTCCATCTCATTCTGTTTGGAATAATAAATAAACTTGCTCTGTTTGCATTAATGAAAGGAAACATTAACAATGTCACCATAAAGGAAATTTATTGGCATAAATGCTAGGAATTATTTTAGGATACACCCAAAATATTAAACTTGCTTTCTAAGATTTACTCATTTTTCTTAGTTATTGGTCAAACCTCTTTGAGTTATATGTTAAGGAAGGGCTTTGAAAGATAACTTTGCATAAAAACTTTTGCAACTTTCAAAACGTAGGAGGACCTATCAACCCAATATGGTTAATATTGATACTCATACCAATATTGTAATTTCTTGGGGGAAAATCCCAGAGGAACTCAGAAGTAGGAAGAAGGGATTGCCCTGTGCTTTTCCGGAGCACTAGAAAGTCTTAAAGTCATGAGTTGGCTTTTGGGAGAGCATGTCTAAACTTTACTATATCTAGAAAAATAGGTAGATTGGATAAGAACACCCAGAAATGGAAACTCATCAAAGGAGAGTTACATAGGCCAATAGTGTTACTGTTAAGTGCTAACCATGGAAGAGGAAATCCTGGCTAAAGGCACTTATTATCTATATAAATTTGAGGACAAGAATATCTCTATTGTATAGCCTTTTGTATCAGGCTGTCTTGGTTTGATTCCTTAAACATCTAAAGAAAATACGCTCTGTTCAGATTCACTAAATGACCTCATTATAACTGGGCTTCTTGGAGAATTCAACTCTAAGAAGAGAATGCATTGGCTGAGGAACCAAGAGCTCTAGACAATTCTATCTTATTGCAACTCTATACACTGACATTGAATCTTGGTTTACTGGGGAGGTAACAGCTTACTTTTAGAGTGTTGAAAACATAGATCTCTGAGTCCACAAGTCTAAGAGATCTGTCATGAATTTAGTAAATATCCAATTCTTGCGCTGTCCTATCCCAATAGTCTTCCCCCTGCTCCATGGCTCAGATGGTAAAGAATCTGCCTACAATGCAGGAGACCCAGGTTCCATCCCTGGGTCAGGAAGATTCCCTGGAGAAGAAAATGGCTACCTACTCTAGTATTCCTGCCTGGAGAATCCCATGGACAGAGGAGGCTGGTGGGCTACAGTGCATGGGGTGGCAAAGAGTGGGACACGACTGAGAGATTAACACTTTCATTTTCACTATGCCAGTTGTCTATCTCTACCAATTCATCATCTCCACTATGTGATGTGCTGCGCTTGCTGGTTCTCTGCCCTTGACTAAACTTGTCTCTGTCTCCCAGCTCCAGCCACTTCCCAAAGCTCACCTGGAACTGTGCTCCATAATTGGCAAAATCCCCTCTATCGTCAGATCTGTCACTCAAATTCTCATCTCTCTTCTTGCATACTGAAGCACTAGCTTTCCCTGAGAGTACCAAGTCCCTTCAGCTTTCAGGACTCAGAGGTGGGGATGGCAAGCTTTCCTCTTTGGTCCTCCTTACTATTTTCAGGTTACATTCCTCAAGCCTTATTACAGATCTTCGTGCACTTTTATGCCTAGAGTTTAGCTCATAAGTTAGATTTCTCTTGGCTCCATCTGAGTTCAGACTGAAAGTCTGGGCGTCTTACAAATGATCAACTAGAGGGAATAAGCTACAACCCATAAAATGAGTAACAGTGTTTAGAAATGCATTTTCTCTGAGACATTTTAGTTTTTCAGATATTTTAAAATATTTTTAGTTGATTATGTTTGTATACAGTCTCAAATTGTCAAGATGTGAGAAATGAATTTTTAATGTGCTTGATAATGTGGGTTCATATATTTGGGGCATGTCAGACTCATTAACAAAAGAAGTAAATCAAAGTGCTGTAGATATTTTGGGTTTTTTGAAACTGCTTGAATTCTAGATATTAGTTTTATGGAGAACTATGTGTCTTGAAATTATACAGAGAATTTGAACATATCCTGCTCTTCTTTCAGTTTCACATATTCTATCCATACTTAAACTACTGTTCCTTAGGAACAGAAATGTCATGTTTGAGGTAAAAAGGTAAACCATCGTGGAGAATTATTTCACTTTCATCAGTGATACCTAGATGTTTGAATTCAAACAGTTTTTCCTCTTTCCTAGGCCAAGAAGACTTGTTTTTCCTTGATGGTCAGTTTTTGTTAAAACTATTTATTCTGACTTTGACACTTTCCCTAAATACTCTGCACAAGTGGAAAAAATTCTTGTATACTCTGGGATATAAATGACTAATTTTAAAGCTCAACTAGAAAAAAAAAAGTGACACCAAGATCTTGAAGTCCTGTCAAATGTTATGTCCTCTTATTAAATTCCTATTTGGATCACATAGTGTAATAATCTGGTGACCACGTTTTTTAAATGATCAAAATATACCATACATAACATTGTGTTGACTAGAGGAAAACTGAAAAAATGACCATGTGATAAATTTGACATACTAACATGTCAAAGACTTAGAGATAGCAGGTGCTTAATAAGTGTTTCTTTATAGGTGAATTAAAAAATCAGCCAAAGGATCTTGCAATAAGTTGTTATATGACTTGGGTAGGAAAAAATAAAACTTTTGTACTTTTATGATCTTATAAATGACAGTATATGTATAAAAACTCTGAACCCATATGTGAATAGACCATGTCCCATACAATGTGTTACATTTCCCATAAAATAAATTCTTTTAAGTTGTCAGACCAAAAGGAAACTAACAGCAATAGCTAGCTTACTTGCTCCTTGCTAATGCCTTATGTAACATCTTTCTTTCTTTCTTTTTTTTTTTGTATAATTGCTTTACAATGGTGTGATAGTTTCTGCTGTACAGCAAAGTGAATCAGCTATATGTATATATATATCCCTTCCCTCTTGAGCTCCCGCTTCCCTCAACCCCAGCCCTCTCGGTCATCAGAGAGCACTGAGCTGAGCTTCCTATGCTATATGGCAGCTTTCCACTAGCCAATTATTTTACACATGATAGTGTCCATAGGCAGATGAATGGATAAAGAAGATGTGGTACACATATAAAATACAACATTGCTCTGCCATAAAAAGGAATGAAACTGGGTTATTTGTAGTGATGTGGATGGACATAGAGTCTGTCATATAAAGTGAAATAAGTAAGAAAGAGAAAAACAAATATCGTGTATTAACACGTATATATGGAATCTAGAAAAGTGGTACAGATGAACCTACTTCCAGAAAAGAATAGAGATGCAGACATAGAGAATGGACATATGGACACAGGAGATGGGGAAGGGAGAGATGGGATGAATGAGGAGAGTAGCATTGACACATAACACTTACATTTCATCTCAGCTCAAACTTCAGCTCTGTGGGAGTAGGCTTATTACTGAACAGATAACGAAACTGAGGCTCAGAATGGTTAACTAACTGATTCAAGTTTAAATAAGCAACAGTAACATGGCCGGTGTTTCAACTCAGCCCTGTCTGATTTATAATGGCTTTAACCACTAAACTGGCTGCCACACCTTCATGGGAGGGAAAAGTTGATAAGAAACACCTCATGGTGAACAATTTGTTTTAGAAAAAAAGTGTTTCAAATAGGAAAAAAAAAAAGTGCACATAAATGATGCAGGGTGCTTTTATGAACTGGGGCATAAACACAAAGTTTTCCAGCATGTCTAGCAAGGCCCAAGGCAACTCTTCAGTAGAAAACCTTCATGTGTATTGCAAATACTATTTCTGTGTTTATCTATAACCATGAACATAACATTATATTACAGATGACTGGCTACATGATTTTATGGGGAAAACAATGAAAGCACAGAAGTTCAAGAGAGCAGGAAAAATTGTGAGTTAGAGTTCATAGAAAGCTTTATGAATTTTGCAGTACTCTAAAGTAAATCCCAGAGGGGAAAATACTCAAATTGAGACACTTTCCCTCAGAAATCTTGAAAAAATCTTGACATCTTAATTCATTTCCTGAACTTAAATATTCTAGGCTAGTCTGGTGGCACTGTAATAGCCCAGGCAAACATTTTTATTTATTTCACTGTTGATACCAATATTTGTGCTACAAGCTGCTGTCTGTATTTGCTGCTATTTATTTATTTATTTCCTACAGATCAAATTATTGGCCTAGACATAACATGCTTTCCAGTGAAGTGTTCCTTGTGTTCACAAGCAAATAGAAAAAGCTTCCATTTTAAATGCAGATTTTTGCCACATGACTGAATTAGTTTGTATTAAAAATATGATATGTAATCACTTGGCATTCATATATATATATATATATATTCATATATATATATATGGTGGAAGGGCAATCAAGGCAAATAGTAAATAAATCAAGCAAGTGCCTTTTTTGCATGGATGGATGGTCAATACGTCAAAATACTGCATCCAGCTCCAGGTCAACCATTTAGTGTCTTTGAGCTATGATTTTATTTCCCCTAACTATTTCTAACACTATTTTATTGAATTGATGTTAAAGCAAATAAGGTAATGTGGATGCATCTTTGTAAAACTACAAAGTGTCACACACACACATTTTCTATTAATGCAGGATTACTTGGTAACAAATCCTGTTCCCTTTGGCGTCTCCCGTGTATGTGGATAAATAGGAAACAGAACAGGAGAATTTAAAGCCAAACAATATAGTGCTTATAATATAAAGACATAAGTTCAAAGAGAAGAGTAACTCTGGAGCATCTCACAGCAATGGGGATATCATGGTGAAACAGTTTTGACTCTGGATTCAAAAGGGGTTAACCTTTAAAGTGTAGTGTCAGTCCCAAAGCCTCTAAGAAAGTTAGGTAGTGACGCTTCTCACCTGATCTCTCACCATTCACATTTTGCTGGAATCTGAAATTAGCAAAGATGCTTTGAGCCTTAGCTCTATCACACAGTCTTTTTACTTAATCTTCCTGAACCTCCATTTCTCACCTGTCAAATGAATATAATATCTCCCTCACATTTCGGTTGTCAAGACTGAAGGAGACAATATATGTGAAAAGCCTTTGTAAATTGCAATGGCTTCTACAGAGAACAAGTTATTATGACAATTCACTTAGGCTATCTAGATACCCTTTCAAGATGTCAGTTTCCTCTTAATGTAGAAAAATGGGTTGATGGAATAATAATAGGATGGATAGAATTTGGTTTAAATGTGTAATTCTGGTTATTTTCTTCCATATTTCAGACCTGGGCTTAATATCTAAGTTATTGCTTAAAGATAAGGAAAAGAGAACATTTCCTAAAAATTAATCTTGCCTAAATTTTATAAGAAATAGTGAACAACCCAGCGTAACGTAGATCAAGTAGACACATGGATTCCATAACTAGACTCAGAGCTAAGAAGAGTCTGGCTCCCTCCCTAGAGTGGGAAAAGTCCCTCAGGACTTATTTTCCTCATTAACAACTAATAAAAACAGGGGGATTTCTCTCCCCCATATACAGACTGTAATCTAACATATCCTTTATCTTTACTCAAGCTTTCTGACTGTTCTATTATCCTGTTGAACCTGTAGCTACATGAGAAAGACAGACTGAGTATGCTTTCTCTTGGAGCTATTTTCCTCAGTATTCTGGGTTATTTATTTTTCAATTTGAAAACATACATGAATGTAACTAATTACTTTAGTCTGCCACAGGAACCCTATCATTGAGTTATACATATTTTAATGCTATGGTCTAGAATGATATCAAAAATTGATTTAAAAGTCCCCAGCCATATAAAGAGACTCTTGGCATATTTTATAAAAATCACTGTTGAAGATCTTATCCATTCTATATTTTCCAGTGATGCCTTATAAGATCTACACTAAATATTTCCTTAGAATTTAGTTCCAAAGAAACGGTGGCCTCTGAACTGATTATTTTGATCAGACAGTGAAAGAGCTAAGCTTCATTTTAGCAGAGATTTCCATTGATATGTTCACCTTTGTAAAGCTCAGGACATCAGAATGCATATAACAGACCAAATATTTGTTGAATGAATTGATTCAATCATGATTTCTCTTTTCATATTGATTGCAAGAATGCTTAGGGCTAAATGCAGTAACTCTAATAGTCTATGTTGCTGATATATTTATTTTCCTCAACAGTTCTGCTTTTATGTTTTCAATTTCTCTTTAAAAAAGTTCATTGACTATATTTTAATTGTAAGTTGCTGCAAATACTTTTGGAAATCAGTACAGAATGGCATTAAAAAATATATTTTATTTTCCAGATGATAAAAGACAGACTAGTTTAATTTCATGATTGTTTTGCTTGTTTTTTTTTTACATCTAATAACTTATAAAATTAAGCATATTTTTACCAGAAAAAATATATAGTTATTTTTATGAAGCATGACCAGACTTTTAGACAGAAAAGCAACCCAATCAGAAAATACACATATCAGATGAAGAAAAACAAAATAGTTGCACTTCATTTCTTTTTTCATTACAAGACATGAGGGCAACACACACATACACACATCTATGAAGACAATGTCGCAGATTTCAAGAGATATAAAATATTTGCTATTTAAAAACTTCCAGAAGGAAGGTTTAATATTAGCATTTTGAAACAATGGAAATCCCTGAAAGCCCCAGCTTTGTGGTTTTATAAAATTGTGTTCTCTGAACCTTCCTGCTAGTGAACAAGAAGACCTAAATCTAAGCCCATGTTAGACTGATGAAGGGAGAATAGCATTAAGTGGCTTGTTTAGCTCATCAGACAGGGATCCTGTCTGCCTTGAAACAAAGAGACCCAAAGCTCTTGGTTCAGGACTCACTAATGCCTTGAGTCTCATTAAAGAAGAAAGGGCAAAATAGAGACCCAAGTCAGACACAATCAGCAAGTGCTGCCGACCGGGATGATAGGACAAGTTTTTTGGTTTTTAGTGTCCATTTCAGGTTTGTGCCTGGAAGAGCCTGGGGATTCACGGCTCTGCATAAGCCCAGTCAGGATCTAGTCTTGCTGGGGGCATGGTTCTCGTGGTTTGCATTCATTTTTTCATAAATGAGCCCCTACTAGTCCTTACTTGGAGTTTCTCTTTTTAAGGTTATATAAAAAATGAGACACAGTATATTTATTTTTAGATTTAGGCTTTCTTTAAAGTGTATTTCCATTTTTGTAATCATATATATGTGTTATTATATTAACAGCTTCAAGGTACGCTCAAAGTGAAGAAAGTAGGGGGAAGCTAAAAGTTTTAAAGTATATATTAAAGACAGGTAAGGAAAAAAAGGAGAACGCATTAAAGATCTGTACCTCTCTGTGGTACGAGAGCACATGAATGTTTGTCTAACAGGGGAAGTGAAGGACATTAAATTAGCTGTGAGCACTAGCAAACTTCTAGGAAAAGGAGTCACCCAGTTCCTGTTTTCCCTCCTTGAGGAGTTTTGAGCTTGTGAAACAAATTAAGAGGACAATAACTACCGAGTCTCCATTTGGTGCCCTTTTACTTTTTCTAAAGCTTGAGTCCCAAAATTCAGGAAAATTCAAATACTATGGGAAGCTTGGAAATGCTGAAAAGTGAAAGTGAAAGTCGCTTAGTCGTGTCCAACTCTTTGCGACCCCATGGACAATACAGTCCAGCAGTATTCTCCATGGAATACTGGAATTCTCCAGGTCAGAATACTGGAGTGGGTAGCCTTTCCTTTCTCCAGGGGATCTTCCCAACCCAGGGACTGAACCCAGGTCTCCCACATTGCAGGCAGATTCTTTACCAGCTGAGCCACAAAGGAAGTCCTAGAAAGGCTGAGGGACATGACTATTTTTTGGACACAGGAGCCCGGCAGGCTACAGTCCATGGGGTCGCAAAAAGTCGGACACGATTGAGCGACTAAGCACACACAGCATGACTATTATTTAAATAATGTCTAAAAAGTGTATGAAAGTGAAAGTGAAAGTGAAGTTGCTCAGTCGTGTCTGACTCTTTGTGACCCTATGGACTGCAGCCCACCAGGCTCCTCCATCCATGGGATTCTCCAGTCAAGAGTACTGGAGTGGGTTGCCAGTGTATATATTACATTTTAATAAGATCACTGATGAAGATAAACATCTAAATTAAATCCAGGGGAATTTTAAAGTGTGCAATCAATGTTTAATTAGAAATTGCAAGCTTCCACTGACATTATCTTTGTTCCTGTCTTAAATCTGGATTTCAACACATGTTATTTTTAAACTTTACTTTTTATCTCAAAAGTTTCTCTTTAGGATTTACTAGATAAGTCTGATGTCAAATTAGAACATCTTTGACAACATTGAGTGTCTAGGTAGTTTTCATTTGCATGTACTTAAAAACACAGTATTATGTTCAGTAAAGACATAGATAGGAAAGAAACAATGTCAACTAAAAACATTGACACTGAAGACCAGAGATGATCTGTTTGAAACCAAACTCAAATATAAAATATTTTTTGGAATAAAAATTCAGCTTCCCAAACTGTTTGAAAATGGATAAACCATTAATATGCAGTATGCATAATGTTGAGAGAATTGCATACTCCATTCCATTTATTGATACAAATTTATACATGCAAATATATTTGCACACTGAGGCTAATCAACTTGAACTGTTCTTTGTTTCAGAGACAAAATTCTCAGGATGAGGTTTGATTTTCCTATGAGTTCAAAGGAGAAGATATTCACAAAATGTAACATTTTTGATGATTTTTTTCTAAATGAATTACTTTACAAAACAGGTATAAAAATATTTTAAGTGCATTTAGTAACTTACTCCTTGTATAAAAGTGAGATTCTTATAAAATCTCCAAATATTTTAGGCTACAGTAAAATTAAATATGTCAGATGGTGATTTAAAATGCCAATATATAGTTATTATTTATAATAAAATATAGAATTTAAATTTGACATCATTTAATATGTAAAACATGCTATTAGCTCCAGACTTCAATGTCCCATTATTATCTTTCATCACTTTCAGTATTTTCCTATAGATCAGCAGATTCCAAAGCACATTCTTGGTGACACTAGCAATGAAAACTAAGCCACAAAAAATGTGTTATTGATCAATAAGTTTGATAAAAGCTATGTGTTATGAGGAATTATTCACAACTGTGTTGTGTGTGATAATGACATAATTTTATTTCAAAAGAGTTGGTCTTTTAGAGATGTAAGCTAAAGTATTTATGAATAAAATGATGCAATTTCTGGAATGATTTCCACATATTTTGAAAGTGGAGAAAGACGGGTGTGGGGATGGGGTTAGGTCAGCCGTGGATTGATGCTACTCGGTTTGAGTGATGAGTACTTTGGGTTCATTTTACTATATGGCCTACATTTGTGTGTATTTTGTATATATGAGAAATTCTGCACAAGACATAAAAAGCATTAAATAAATAAAAGATGCATATTTCTGAAAAGTTTTATACTGCACGTAAAAGCTATGAGGAGTTCTAGGTTAAAAAGAAAAAAAAAATCGTTTGTTTATCTGGAATCTTCTCAAACTACTGACCATGGACTCTTCTTTTTGAGGAACATGTATCAATAGGTCTCTTGGACATTTTGGAAACAGCTATACAATATCTATGTAGAACTAATGTCTTTTTCCAAGGATCATTGTTCATGATAATTCCAGACTACTAGAGCACAAAAAAAATTTATTTATGTGTTGAAAATTAAGGTAAAAATGGAAAAATTTTAAAAAGAATTATTTCCAAATTCTGAGGTTTGAAGTATCTATAAGTAAAACATCTAATTTTAAAAAATTTCATCAAGATTTATTATGTGTATAAATATACTGGCAGAAATAGTGCTAAAGGAAATGCAGTTTCAAAAAGAGTGAATAATAGTCCATATTTCAAAAGATAAGCATTTTTTCCATCAGATATTAGCCATAAATCTAGTTATAGATATTTAAAAACTAAATGAAAAACTGTTTTAAAAAAACTGCATATCATTACCAACCTCAATAATTTTATTATATTTTTATCCTAAATTTCTATGAAATTTAAGAATCTGTTAAAAATCATATTTGAATACCTGTAAATTATTTCTCACTCAAGCAAACTATATTAGGCAAAAATATTCCTCAGAATAATATTCTATAATTGTTAAATAAGATTTACATTTCTGCATAAAATGCTTTATAATTTTGCATGTGTCAGAGTATAATTTTACTCTATAAAATTATAAATGTATAATTTTGCATTTTAGTTTCTAAGTAAATTATTTTATTATTTTTAAAATAAATTAACCATACCTTTTAAACTTTGCATCAGAGTAAAGACGGCCTGTATTACTATTTATAAATGTCCTTTCTTTCCAACTTTTTTAGAGACTAGAAGACTTCTTTATTGTTGACTTTTATAAAAATTCAAACTAGAACATTTGCATTAATTACAATATACTGCCAAAAATTGCATTAATTTCCATTGATGCCCATTAATTTGATAAATGTTTTGTCATTTGTACTATTTGCGCTGTCAAAACAAGTTAATTATATCTTACTGACATTTTTGACAATTGCTTTAACTGCAAAAAAAAAGTATCTTATTTGCTTCTACAAAAATTCAATCTTATCTACTGAAAATCTGAAGTAAAGCAAGAGAAAAATAGCCCATGTCAGGAGTCTTACAAGATCAACTTAGGATCAATGGTAAACGATGATTCCTCAGAATTCTTTAATAGTAGTGTTCATATTTTGTAGTAGAAAATATTATGTACCTGCATAATCTGTTCTTGCATAATGCCCATCTTCAGATTTAATAGTTGTAGTTGTGTTATCTGTGTTAAAAAAATTAACAATAAAGATTGATTAACTTGTTACCCAGATATCTTTCTAACAGTATTTTCATTACAATTAAGGAATTTTCAAATATATTTCTAAGCAATCTTTACACAAAACAGATTTATAATATCAATTTCTGTTAAAGAGTGACAAATAGAAAGATATAGACTTTCTAATGCTTAGGGCAAGGAGAAGTTTCAAACTATAACTGAGATAAGTTGGGTAAAAAAATAACAAATCAAAACCCAAGAAAATATTTGTTTCTGAACAAGAAACAAAATAGGACATTCTGGGACATCCCACTTATAAAAATGAACTTGACATATTTCTATTGACTCAATATATAAAAATGGTGTGATTTGCTTTGATTTCAATGTTATATAATAAATCTTTATATTCTTTGCTAAACATGATTTTAACTTTCTTTTTACCGTGTTCAAGGAGTGTATCTACAATCTCTTGAATATTGGACTCAGTGTTGATGGCATTGTGGAGACGCAGTGCCATTATACAGAAAAAAAGTATGGACTGTTGCCAATAGGCCCTATGATCACCACAATTGCTACAGTAAAATTTACTGTCCATTGTAAACCAAACTTGTCTTTCAAAAATGAAGTCCCTGCCTATTAAGGGATTATCTCCACTTTTCATTGCTATGTAAAGACTGAGTGACATGAAGTGAAAGTCGCTCAGTATGTCTGACTCTTTGCGACCCCATGGACTATACAGTCCAGGGAACTCTCTAGGCCAGAATACTGGAGTGGGTAGCCCTTCCCTTCTCCAGGGGATCGTCCCATCCCAGGGATCCCATGTCTCCCGCATTGCAGGCAGATTCTTTACCAGCTGAGCCACAAGGGAAGCTCATGCAAAAACTAAAGATATTCTTTAAAATGAATTTTGGTGTGAGTATTACCTTGACATCGACCCAATGACATGACTTCAATTTTCTCCTGTTTCTGACATGATGCTTCTTTGATTTGACATGCATTGTCATAAGATTTCCCATCAGAAGCACAGAGGGGATTGAAGTTGGTTTGAGAACAGTCAATGTTGCACACACACCTAGAGGGAGAGAGAAATAAAATGTGCAACATCAATGGTGTTGTTACCACATTATAAATCAAACACAAAGAGGAAGAACTGCTAGGCTGGCAAAATGCAAGTTGGCAAAATTGAATTATATCCTTCCAGGGGAAGCTCCTTCACTCTTCTACCTGAGATGAAAGGAAACATAGAACTAATCGAAAATAATTCAAAAGACTGAGCAATGGATAAAAAATAAAAAAGGGGAAACTCAGAAAATAATCATCAGTTAATCTCTGCCACTGGAACTTTTAAAACACGTACATAAACTTCCCTGCTGATGCCTGCAGAATTTGAATAGGCTGAAGTAGCCATGAAATTCTGCTTTACAATTTCCTTAACTGAAATCTACTGTGTTACTTCTTTTCTCAGGATATTTGAATGGTGAAAGCTTGAGGAAAATGACTCAGAGGACATTTCAGAGAATGTACACATGGAGATTATTTGGAATGAAATCAGGAGTTAAATTTCTTCAGCATATATGAAGATACACATAAGATGTGCTAAATAGCAATGGTCAGTGGTCCTTAGTATTTTGAGGAGATCACCAAACCCTGTGAGAATCAAATAAAAGGTATAGACCTCTCCTCAGAAATACTGTACTCATGTAAACAACTCTGCATAATATTTTAAGGGTTTCATGGGCCCCTTATAGTCTATGCCATTAATCTCTTTCCCAAATACATACTACTCTCTCTGTTTTCAGTTTTAAATAAGTTGATTATCAGTCATGGTTTTAATAGATTTCTTAATAGAAATAAAAATTTGGTGAATTAATGAAAATTAGTTTACTTGAATTAAGAGAAATAGATATTTTAAAGCAAGCTTCTTAGGACTTTTCCTATGTCCTTGTATTTTACAATCTACTTTTTCACTCAGAATATTGTGTTTATGTGTGCAAATATGTTACTGCCTTAGAATATAAACTCTTGTTTAAAATTTTTATTAATATTTATATTACTTTTCTAAACAGATGATAAGATTCTTGAAGTGATGAGTCACACATTTTACTTCTGTATATTTTACTTGGAGCTGAGCATAGGATGTAAGGATAACAAAAACAAGCAGCTGACAACATGCTGGGTTCTGAACACACATTGCTTTCTTTAATCTTTGCAACAGCCATTTTACAGACCAATGATATTACATAAGGTCAGAGAGCTAGTAAACTGTGGAACAAGGACCCCCCACAGAAATACAATTCCTTTCCACCCACCACAGGCTATGTATTAGTTTCCTGGAAAACTTTTAAACATAGTCGTTTATAAGCAGGTTTCTGGGCCTCCTTCAATCTGGGGCAGGGGAAAGCCTAGGGTTCTGTACTCTTAGTTAATCAGCCTGGCATCAGACTCACTTCCTGGGAATCACTGCTTGATTGGTTTGTTGACTGAGTGAAAGAGGTTTGTCCACACACTAGTGTCTCTCAGAGTGTAGTCTTGAAATCATCTGTATCAGAATTACCTAGATCTTGGTTGAAAATGTTGGCAGATAATGTGCTAATCCATTTATTATTATTATTATTTTTTCGAATAAGAGAATTGCTCTAGGAACACTTGGTTATTCTTAATAGTTCACTTAGGTACAAATAAGAGAGATGGCAACCATCTCTAATGCTTAAGTCTTGAGAGTGGTGTTCCTACCTTGGCCATGATGGTGCTACGTGATGACAGCTACTGGGATCACAATATTGCTTCTTTGGCTGATTCTTGGCATCTGAAAAATCTGAGATCAGGAGCTGCTACATGTTCAAAGAGCTTTTGGTCCTTGTGATAAAGAATTGGGAGAAGTGACTTTGTAGCTCACGCTTGTTCTCCTTAACCATTTGTAATAAATAAAGAGGAAAGGGGACAGATTTTTTCATTTTTAAAAAGATAGTTTCATTTATGTTGAGGACAGTTGAGGTTTTGACTATTGTTGTGTTGGACTCTAGAGACCATCCCTTTGAAAGACACTGAAATAATTATCTGTTAGCAGCAGCAGAACAGAGAGGAAGGTATGTGAGAACCTATAAACATCTTGAGCAAATTAGATAAGATATCAAGGGATTTTCAGGTTTCTCCAAGTTGAATACAAAGAAATTTAGGGAAGTACATCACATATAATCTTGCCAAAAAAAAAAAAAAAAGACTGGCAATTCAGAAATCCATTTGATATCATAACAAGATAGCAAATGAGAATAGAGATGGAAAGATAAAATTTGGTTGAATTAAACTGGCCCGATTCAACATTTCAGTGAAGAACTCAACTAAACCATAGTACCAATAAATTAAACAATTATTTGGAAACTCTAACAAAATCACCCTTTTCCAGTGGGCTATTTCTTTTTTCCCTTTGACTGATCTGATCTTAGTCCCATAGACTTTTTGCTGCCGATACCTTCTTCCCTTTCCTTTTCCAGCATTGCTCATTCAGGGATATCCTTTCAAGGTTTGTTTCCCCTTTGGAAATTCCTCACTCTTGCTGCCTCAAATAAAGCCTTTCAGGAAATGGCTAAGAAAAAAAGCACAGGCATTTGCCATTTCTACTCTCATCTCAAAAGGAGGACCTAGATTCTTTTAGGTGAAAGTAAGATAAGAGTTTTGCTATAAGCTTCAGGCAAGCAGGGGTTACACTCATCTTTTCTCCGCTGTATAATGTCATTATATAATACCTCCCCTCCTTCCCCCCTCCTCTTTGAGCCTTGCGTATGTTAAATAAATACATGAGTACAGTAACTTTGCTCATGAATTTCAGCATCAATTGGAAATTTGAAATCTATAGAGAATATTTTTCTTTCTTTGAATAAGTTGAAGAAGCTTCATTGATTGCTGAAATGGCTTAAAAACTATGTAGATCAGGGAAAAGGCAACGTTGGGATTGGCTTTAAAAGACCTAATATTTCTACATTATGAAAGACCAATGAATTCTGATTATATGATCATTATTTACTATATTTTTTGTACCTAAGTATATTAGGCTTAACTGGTTAGAAAACCATGCAGAATTCCAGGATCAGAGTCTCAAACTCTAAGTCCATTTTGGCTTTTACCAGTAGTGGCTAATCTTTGTGTTCCTGCCCTGCCCAATCCCTTTCACACACTAAACTTTTAGTAACTGTGGTTTCAATATGTACATAAGTGAAATGAATGAACAGGGCAAAAGGATTTTATATTTTTAAAGAACAGATAAAATTAATCCAAATTCTCATCACTCTACTGCCATAAAAGCAGACATAGGGTAGCTAATAAATATTTTTCTTGCCAAATATTAAATGTCCTCACTGAAATCAAATGAATATTCAATTGAATTTAAGAATAATGGTAATAATAATAATAATAGCTTATTCAATGACAGTGCCTGTCCCAGAATTATATGCTTCATATGTTACTACTCTTTTTATCCTTCTGTCTCTGTGAGGTTGTTACCATTACCATCTCCATCTTGGGCTTCCCTGGTGGCTCAGATGGTAAAGAATCCACCTGCAATATGGAAACCTGGGTTTGATCCCTGGGTTGGGAAGATCCCCTGGAGGAGGGCATGGCAACCCACTCCAGTATTCTTGCCTGGAGAAGCCCCAAGGACAGAGGAGCCTGGTGGGCTACAATCAATGGGGTTGTAAAGAGGCGGACACGACTGAGTGACTAAGCACAGCACACCATTTTTGTCTTACAGATAAGAAAATGTAGGCTTAGAGAAGTCACACAGCTTGTAAGGGGAAGAAGCTAATTTCAGATATAGGCAGTCTGATGCCAAAACCTGCACTGTTCTACATACTGTTCACTACAATGAAAAACAAAAAAGATCCAAATTCCTGCTGTCAACTAACTAAAGGAATACTTTGGATGAATAAGGCTTGAGAAAACAAAGTTATGTCTACTTTGGGGATATTTATTATGATTTTATGAATTTAAATCATGTTGACTCAGTCTCTGTCTTCCCAAACAAGTGATGTTGTCAGAGACTATTAGTGAATATGTGAATTAGTGACTATGTCGGAGACTATTAGTTTTAAAAAATTCTGAACAACATCTGGTATTAGAATGAGTGACTGAGATGTATTCAATGAATCTGGTTATTTAAGGCATCAATTGTTCAGAATATTTTATCTTTAAGGAAATCCTATATAAAGGTGGGTCCACAGAAAAACACATAGAGACAGACACACAGGAAATGACTCTACTGAAATGACAAAATCTAGCACTAAATCCAAGTCTTTGCTTCAAAACATAGAAAGAGTCAGGAAGTTCTAGAAGCTCATATTCATGGCACAAGGGGGACTTTTGTGTTTATGTGAGTGAATGAATTTGTGTATGTATGTACGTGGAGAGGGGGCTGCCTGGTGGCATTGACTACATTGTTAATGTGCCTATTCTTTAGTTCATAGCTTTACCTTTCTGCAACTTTCTCAAGGGAAATGTACCTCTTTTACCTTTGAATTTTACCTGGTTCCTAGGACAGTGCGCCATAGCAAGTCTTGAATAAATGCTTGCTGAATGAATTACTGAGATAATGGCAGGATGGAGGTGGAAAAAATTAAAGAAAACAGTCATTGTCTAGACATCAACACACAGAAGAGAGAACCATGGCTATATTCAGATAAACTCTCACCTAACTTTGTGCTACTTGGCACATGGAATCTCTAAGGAAGGAGAAGGACCTTGAAGAACTAAGATTCACCTCCCTTATTTTATTTGTGTCTACATGGACAAAAGAAACAGAATCCTCATTAGCCCTTAGCCGCGTCAATGGCACAGAAGTCCAATCATAACATAAAAAGAGGTTTTCAGGTTACCACTTATATTCTGTGGTATTTGGGTGCAGTTTTTAAGAACAATTTGAACACGCAGGTGACTTGTCAGTTTAGTGATGTTTCAAACTATTGAAAAATATAAGACTCTGATAAAAAAGGTGACAGAATTATTGCATTAATGGTGAGAATACAGGTCACTCTGTGCTTTCACAGCTTATGTCAATTAATCCAGGATTTTTCTTTCTATAGAAAGAAAAAAAATGAAAGGCGAACATTTTTAAAAACAGAAACTACCCCTTCTTCCCTGCATTTGGCAAATAATTGCATTATTATTCATTCTGAGAGGAGTAACTGGTTAATTATAGCATGTCACAAGTATTTTATATGAGCCAAGAATTTGTAAGGCTGAGGACTGCATGGATGCCTTTAAGGTTTTTGTGTTTTCTTTTCTTTTCTTCTTCTTTTTTTTAACCTATCTCAGTCTTTTGACACTTTGACACCGTGATTACATAGATCTCTTTTCTTCTATGCTACAAAGAAAAAGAATCAGCCCTACTTGAAAATAATAATTTCAGGGGTCTCTATGTGGAAATACTCCCTTCTGAAAATCCTTCAAAGAAAATTAACATTGACTGAAAACCTTAGCTCTCCGAATCGTAAGAAAGGAGAGAAACATCCAATAATTTTAAAAGACCCTTTGATGGAGTGAAGAATCTAAATTATACTAAGTAAAAGGTGCTATCTAAGACAACTCACATACATTTATATTTACCCCATGAATATTTCAGGGTGTCTGACATTAATTTAGTTCTCTACCTCTCCTGAAATGCCTCTTCCAAGGATGTTCTGAAATGAGTTAAGCCTTTCCCGCTGTATTTAGGAACGACTTGTCATCCACCAGAGAGGATGCGAGTGCTGCCAGGTAGCACATTACTCATTCAGGTGTCTGCTTTGTGGCTGCCCTCTAATTTCACTAGATTTTGTTTCATCTATTAAACATGCCTGTCACTTATTCCTCTCCCAAGGTCCTTGATCTGGTGTCCATTCAGAATTTTACCATACAACACTCTTAATCAGTTTGAAATATCCCACAAGAGGTTTTGATCTGCAGTTAGTTGCATTGCAGTGACGATGATTTCGGGGCTGTTTCAGACCATGACTGGTCTGTTTCCTTGGAGCTTGTCTGTCTCTGAGGTTACGATGCAGAACCCTTCTGGCCCAGCCAGTAAATGAGGTCAGAGCTGCCGTCAGTGTCCTCTGTCAGAACTGTAATGGATGAGCTGCATGATATTAGTAGCAGCAAAAACACAGTGTGTACCTTTCATTCAAGAGTTCTGTGATACTTTACATGCATTTATTCAATTTTCATGTCACTCCTTTTGATGGAACTTGATTAGAAGTATTTTACCAGTAAAGAAACTACAGGAACAACTGAATTGTGGGCAAAAATGAGCTAAAGAGATGTGAAAATTCATTAGAAAGTTAAACCCTCTATACAGAGGGTGGAAAAGTGCTGGCTGGGAGGTGAGATGAGCAAGCCTACTGTGTTGTTACTCAGGTGACGTACGTGAGCTTGGGCCAATACTTTTTTTTAAGTTGAGAAAGGCAATCTTTTTTGTTTTAAAACCTAGGAGGAAGAAGCAATGCCCTCCTCCAGACAAGTAACCCAGGATTACAAGGAGGGGGACCAGGCTTCCCTTGTACATGGAAAAGATTCAGTTCCTATAAATATCTGTCTATGGGGCTTTCCAGGTGGTTCAATGATAAAGAATCTGCCTGCCAATGTAGGAGATGTGGGTTTGATCTCTGGGTTCAGAAGATCCTCTGGAGAAGGGAATGGCAACCCATTCCAGTATTTTAGCCTGGGAAATCCCCTGGACAGAGGAACCTGGCAGGCTATGGTCCATAGGGACGCAACTGAGTCAGACACAGCTTAGCAATTAAACAACCATAACAATATATCTATAAGGATTAAAGTACAGAAATTGGCCTGTTAGATGAAAAGAACTGAGGAGAAGTATAAAACTACAGATAGCCAAATCAATGGGTATCTGACTGAAGGGAAACTAAGCTGAGAAACCCTTTCCCTAGGTGATGTCAGAATTTTCGAAAGCAGAATCACATATTTAACAGGAGGATCAATTCCTGGGAAATGGCTGCCAGCCATGTATTAAAATAAGGTCTGAAATAATAGAGGCAGCCGAGAGTGACGTTGGAGCTCATTCTGGATCAAACTGTGCCTAACTGAGGCTGGTCACTCACTAAAGTTACGGCATCGGACTAGTTATTTAACCTCCCTAAACCTTGGAAACAGTCTATAAATGTACATAAACTGCTTAACACTGTTTCTAGAAGTTGTAATTACCTAACAAGTATTGGTAATCATTAATTTCTTGACTTAGTGGTATACAACCCTGGATGCAGATCAAAATCTCTTGTGGAATAGTTCAACCTTGGGCATCAACCCAAATGTTTTCACTTAGGAGGTCTGATAACAGGTCAAGGTAACTGTAGTTGTCGAAAATGCCACAGGTGATTCTGATGTGCAGTTGTGATGAGTTGCAATCATAGTAAATGCTCTTTCTTACCCTGTAACACTAAGAGATTTTTCCAAATTTAGTGTAAGATTTGTCATGGGAAGTTCTGATGCATTACATCTGGGATGGGACTCAGAAATCAGCATTTTAAGCAAGTTCCTTGGCTCTTTCTAAGGTAGATAACTTGCATAGTCTCTGAGAAATCTCAGCCACACCCCCTTTCTCTTCCTTTTTTTACTCCATTATAAGCAATTTAATATTCTTGACTAATGTACATGCTTCAGTTACATGCCTTCTTCCACATGCTCTAGGTGCTATGTGTGTGGTTTCAGGTGACACGGACAGGTGATTAAATGCACTGATTCCAAAACATCCATGGTGGAGAAACCAGGACTGATTCATCAAGTAAAACCAAGATGGAGTGACGAGAAAGGAGATGAAACTCTGGAGGGGCTCCCTGTGCCAGATAGTTAGCTCCAACTTCCACCTGACTCCCAGGTTTAATGCTCACAAGACAGGAAGGATAAGTCTTCCCTGGTGGCTCAGATGATAAAGAAAGTGAAAGTGAAAATGAAGTCGCTCAGTCGTGTCCGACTCTTTTCGACCCCATGGACTGTAGCCTACCAGGCTCCTCCGTCCATGGGGTTTTCCAGGCAAGAGTACTGGAGTGGGTTGCCATTTCCTTCTCCAGGAGATCTTCCTGACCCAGGGGTTGAACCTGGGTCTCCTGCATTGCAGGCAGATGCTTTATCCTCTGAGCCACCAGGGAAGTCCATAGAACCTGCCTGCAATGCAGGAGACCCGGGTTGGATCCCTGGGTTGGGAAGAGATCCCCTGGAGAAGAGAATGGCAACCCACTCCAGTATTCTCGCCTGGAGAATTCCATGGACAGAAGGGCCTGGCAGGTTACAGTCTTTGGGCTCACTAAGAGTTGGACACAACTGAGTGACTAACACTTTTTCACTGGGGAGAATACCACGGAAACTGGATTATCTCAAAAGATGGGTAGGATTTAGCAGAACTGTGATGGAGTGAACGACATGGGGACATGTGTGGAGGCAGACAGTGCACTGGGTGTTGGGGGAACAGGAATAAATAAGTGTGATTGAAGTGAACTCCCAGTAAAAGTGGCAGAGTCCACCTCTCTATAGTCAGATGATAAAGGGCCTCAATTTCAGTGCAAAGAGTGGTCTTTATTGCCCTAGAAAGGCAATGGGGAGTCCAGAAAGCTTTTAGACACATGGTGATGAGAAGGTCAACATGATGAAAGGCGCACTTTAGGAAGACAAGATGGTAGGGGAGCACAGCCGGGGCCCAGCCACCAGGCTATCGCTGTCAGCTCACTGGACTAGCAAGGAAAGCTCGGGAGTGAGGCAGTCACGCAGAGGAAGGATCAACAAAGCGCTAAGGTGAAAACGATACCCTCATGCCTTTCCTGCTTTTTTTTCCTGACCTGAGTTCTGATCCAAATCGGAAACTTGGGAGAAGAACAGCCAGGCTCAGGGAGGCATTTGGGTGTGGGATTCAGGAAGGCATTCCTTCTCCTGGTGGGGACAATTTTCTTCCTTTGCCCCTGGGACAGAGGCAAACAGGGTTCTATCATGATGGAGATGTCATGGAAACACCCTTCATTGCAGCTTAGAGAATTCCTCCTTGTATGAACGTATACTCTTGCCTGATTCCAGGACGGACTGAAGATGACTGTGGCAGCAGATATATATTAATGCCACTGCCTCAGAGAGCAGACAAGCCTCCCTCCAAGGCTGTGAGTGCTCCTGAGCCCCTCTGCAGTAGCTGAAACAGGATTTAACTCGTGATCCATTTTCATGTATCACAGTTGCATTTTTCTCGGGCTTATTTTTTCCTTTTTGAAGCAGCTGCATTTACATCTTAAAATAATCAGAGAAAACAATTCTTCTTACTCATATACATTTTTAAAAGTATCTTGAAGCAAAAATCCCTCATTAGCATCATGTGTATGCTCTGCTCATTAAGCTAGAAAACATATTCAATAACCAAGGGTGACTCTTTGATTACTAAGAAGCATGGTTGCTCTGACTAGATGGGTCTTAGTACACAACAAAGTCAGAAAGCATGAAAACCCCAGAATAAAAAGTTGGAAGGAAACACAATACGATGAGAAAAATCTCATTTGAATAACATGATAGACTGAGTTCCCACTCACTCCTTCCTGTTGCAGTCCATGTTGAGTGTTCCAGTACATTCCTTGAGGACCAGCTGCGGGATTCCCACCCCCACTTCAGCCAGTGGGGTGGCTTCATGTTTGTGTTTTACAGACTGGCCTTCTGTTATGCTTTCATTTGCCAGGAGACTTTCAGGAGTAAATATGCACCAACATCATTACCGTCTAGATTTTCTAGAAACCTGTAATTTGATATCATGAACTTGGATTTAATTCATGAGATATAAGAAACAGTAAATGAAAACTAGCTCTGCATTGTGGTAAAACTGCTAGTTTGAAAACACTGTCCATACATTGCTCAGGTGATATTCATTTGTTTATTTAATTTTTATTTATTTTCCTATAAGGACACTCATAGTATTTTTTTCAAAGAAAAAAAGTAGTCTTACTTGATGATCTGAGCATATCTCCTTTTATTAGGTAATGTCAGCTTAAGACCTAATATGTTTTCCTTTACTCAGCTCTCAGGGAGCTAAGAAGCTAAGAGTAGTAAGTATGTGTGTGTGTGTATGAATGATGAGTGATAAATAGGAGCAATAAAATATCCAACAAGTTTCAGTCAGTTTTATTGATCTTATGATATAAAGGCAGGAAAATAGGTGATATTTGTATACCTGCAGTGTTTCCTCATGAAATTAATTCTCAGTGTTTTTGCTACATGTTTTTTCCAGAATGGTATCCACAAAAGTTTACACTCTTATAATTGAGTGTAAAAATAAAGTGTCAATTAGATTATGCTGGCATGAACTAACATTTATAATTAAAACTTGTATCAAGTGATCTCCTGTTATGATTATATCATCTTTTATCTTTCACTTATTAATTTTAGGGTCATTTAATTTAAATTTGCTTCTAAAATAATATCAATACATATTATAACATGCTATCATAAATTCCATTATTTGATGAATAAAAAATATAATTGCAATATTCATAAGGATGTTATACACCAACCCTGAAAAGAGAAGGTGGGAAATACGACTAAGGAAGGAAGATGACTTTATCTGTAATGTCTTTAAGATCAAAAGCAAATATGGTTAAATAAGTTTGCTAAAACTAGGTGGTGGATGCACATGTGTTATGTTTTTGATAGTTCCAAAATAAAATTAAAAATATTAAATTTGACATTTTACTTAAATGTCAAACTTAGCAAATATTTGTTGCATTGATTTAGATCTGGATAATTTATTTCTAAATTGTTTAAGTCACATAAAAAATAATATGAGCATGGAGAAATTCCAGTGGATTGAAATGTGTCTTTGTAAATAACAACTGTTTAAGATTGAGCTTCTTATGTCTGAATAGAAATGACTTTCAAGCTGAGTTTGTTATATGAAGGGAATCATCTCTGTCCTTCTCTGTTTCTCTCATCTTACTTGTTCACCCACTGAAATGTTAAACTCACAAACACATGGTGGCATTTTAGTTTACAGGCCAAGCCAGCATTCTTCATTGACTTCCTGCAGTGTTGCCGGTGAGTTTTGATGCTCTGAAACAGGGCTGTAGGCAGAGTTGGCAGCCAGAAATAGTCGTGAGCTATTCAAAAACCCTTGGGATGAAGGACTTTAAGTAGAAATGTTTGAACATTTTGCCTTGAAATAAGAATGCTTCAGAGTTTCTCAAACGTATTAAGCTTTAAAAGGTAAAAAGGTACAGGATGTGTGAATATCTCCTGCTTTGAACTCCTGATAAGGTCTTCTTGTTAAAGATGTTTGGAAGGCTGCAACTACTAATGCCACTCTCTTTTGTTTTGTTTTTGCCTTTTATTCCTAGGCACATGCATTTTCATTTATCATGGCTCTCACTGAATTCAGTCTAACCTCACATGCATAGTTGAGCATTTACTTGGTGCCAGGCACTGAGCTAGACATCAGAGACACCAAGATGACCCATGTGATTCCCAGATGGTAACAGAGATCACAATGAAATGAGAAAAAAAGTATCCATGAAACAGCATCATCAGAGTTGGCATGAACAATGTTTTGAGAGCATTGAGGAGAAACAATGATTTCTACCTGGAGGATCCTGAAAGGTTTCGTGGAAAAGGTGATGCTTGAACTAGAACTTTAAAGAAGAGTAGAATTTTCACAGGTGGTTTCCATGGTGACTTGTAGCAAAAGAACTTCTAAATCCTTTACTGCACTGAAGATACCTCTCTGACAGGATCATTTCTCATTCTTTTCCCTCTGTTGATTCTCTCCCTTGTATTGATGATGAAACATTTTTCATCTTCCCTAAAACTAGTGTCTCCTGTTTCACATTAGAAATGACAACATATGCGTCCTGTTTGGGACCCAGAGCCACAGAGGCTTCTGGAAATCAGGCCAGGTCATTAAAGGAACCTTGCGCCAGGAGTCAGGACTCAGGGGCCTTTGGCATTCTTGCTCTCTAGCTGCTAGGCATCTGCCACAGGATACTGGAGGACATGTGTGCAAGCGTGCTCAGTCATGTCCAACTCTTTGCGACCCCATGAACCATAGCCTGCTAGGCTCCTCTGTCCAGCTGACTAAATATGATATCTACAGTGGTCAGTTCTAAAATTCTGATACTTTGTGTTCCTATATTGGTATCACCCAGCACTTCTGTTTACCTAGCACATCCTCACTTCCTACCATCCTCCTAGTCTTTGAAGCATCTTCTCTGTTAAAGCCTCTGCTCAATGAATCTGGCATTCTCCCCGAACTCCGTGATTTGCAGATGGTAGACATTCACATATAACTGTTGAATGAATGAATGAGGATTCTTGTTTGATTTTCCAACCTTTCCTTAATGTTCTTCTAATCGGTGAATTAATCAGTGACTCCTAACTGCCCAGTACTCCACCCACGTTCCGTGTCTTCTGAGAGCGCTTTCTCCCTGGGGCTGTAATTTCCTCTGCTATGGCGCTGGCTGTCTTACCAACTGCAGCCTCATTCACTTGCTCTCATTCTGCCTTTCGTCATGTCTCCTCACAGTTTAGTGGAAAGACCATGGCCATTTGTATATTGCCATTAAGGTCTCAGCCAGCCATCTGTACCTAATAAATGCTTGGTGAATGAACAATAAACCTGAGTTAAAATGTTTTTAAAAATTTATTTCTTGAGATATGGTTGATTTAGAATGTGTATATTTCTGCTGCATAGCAAATGATTCAGTTATATATACATTCTTTTTCATTTCTTTTCTACTATAGTTTATCATAGGATATTGAATATAGTTTCCTATATTCCTATATTCCACTTTCAGTAGGACTTTGTTATTTATCCATCCACCATATAATAATCTGCATCACAATCCATCCCTCCATCCTGCCCCCTCCTTGGCAACCACAAGTCTATTTCCTATGTCTATGAGTCTGTTTCTATTTTGTAGATAAGTTTATTTGTGTCCTATTTTAGATTCCATATATAAGTGATACCATATGGTATTCGTCTTTCTTTTTCTAACTTACTTCACTTAGTATGATCATCTCCAGGGCCAACCATTTTGCTGCAAATGGCTTATTTCATTCTCATTTTATGACTGAGTAGTACTCCACTGTATATATGTACCACATCTTTATCCACTCCTCTGTTGGTGGATATTTAAGTTGCTTTCATGTCCTGGCTTTTGTAAGTAGTGCTTCAGTGAACACTGTGGTATATGTATCTTTTCAAATTATAGTTCTCCTGATATATGCCCAGGAGTGGGATTGCAGGATCATATGCCATTGAGTTAAAAAATCTTAATTTTGTAATTTACTTGACTCATTCGTAAAATGTGGAAAATAACTCCTAGCTCATGATAACTCCTATCTCTAAAGGTTGCCCGAGGGTATGAATGGAAAACAAATGAAAATAACTTCATACGATATTTGTTGTGTAGTAGGTTCTGTTGCCTCACTTGCTTATGAGGAATTAATTCATCTTTTATTAAACTGCTTTAGTTCATTCCAGGCTGACCATCACTACATTATCCTTCTACTTACACCTAACTGGTCATCCACAAATAAACTTTGATCAATTGGATAATAGAACTATTTGCCATGTATATTTATCTAAATCTATAAATTGAGTTTTTTTCAGCCATGTTTGGAGTACAAGACTAATGTCTTTGTTTTTTGCTTAAAGAAGAAAGTCAACAGATAACATATATAGTATATTCTATTTTAAAGATGAGATATAAAATATTATAGATTTTAATAATTTAAACTTTTATGAATTCTTAAAATATAGAAACCATTAGCTTATTTATCTGATTTTCCAGAAATATTACACATCTCGGAAATTCTAATACCATTGTACTGAGTAATGCTAAAAACAAATTTGTCACTCTTACTCCTATTTTTTGTAATCCTGGTTAATTCTGTCCTTCATTTCTTCCTTACCTTTCTCTCTTTCTTTATTGCTTTCTCTCGCTTCAAATATTTAAGCCAACAAGAGAGAGAAAGCAATAAGTAGGGCTTCCCCGGTGGCTCAAGCAGTAAAGAGTCTGCCTGTAATGTGGGAGACCCAGGTTCGGTCTCTGGGTCGGGAAGATCCTTTGGAGAA
This sequence comes from Cervus canadensis, assembly GCF_019320065.1. Taxonomy (NCBI): domain Eukaryota; kingdom Metazoa; phylum Chordata; class Mammalia; order Artiodactyla; family Cervidae; genus Cervus; species Cervus canadensis. Next base: position 52,755,932 of record NC_057409.1, on the reverse strand, counting down.
GGCAGTGGCAGCCCAGTTCAGTATTCTTGCCTGGGAAATCCCACACACAGAGCAACCTGGTGAGCTACAGTCTACGGGGTTGCAAAGAGTCAGACACGACTGAGCGAGTAACATCATGCATACAATCTAAGCACTGTGGACCAAAAATATTACCTGCCATTTTAGTAAACAAAGAATGCTGCCTGTCATTCTGATCAGCTACTCCTGTTGCCCACCATCAAGCCATTGAGCCATCAGCCACTGCAGCACCCTCCCCCCAGCCCCCGCCACTGATGTGCCCTGAGTGGAATTCAGGGTGGAGAAAAAAATTCACTGGCCTCAGGTAGTTAAGATACATATCAAAAGAACAATTTCTATGAGATAAAACTCTTTCATTTTCCTCATACATAGAAAGGTCCTAAAGTCATTAACTTGGGGTGACTAGGTTTTTTCTTTTCTTTTTTTAATTAGCAGTAGTCTTTTGATGTTCAACATGTTTGGGTTTTTCTTCAGCAAAAGTTCCTATATTTCCTGACTTTTCCCTGAACTCTTTGGAACAGTTCCTTAGAGTTATCAGAGAGGCTTATTCTGGGCTATGGTCCACAGTAAGTCTACTGAATAAAATGTAATTTTCAACTTTCAGCCTGTGCATTTTTTTTTTTTTTTTCAGTTAATAGCACTTAAGAAAAAAAAAATTCCCTGCCATTCATGGAGCTTACCATCTAGCAGAGAAACTTGCTTTTAGAATGTGGAAGAAAAAAAAAAAGAATGTGGAAAGATTCAAGACAGAAATGTAGAAAAACATGTTTTTAAAATACTGTCTATCAGTTCAGTTCGGTCGCTCAGTCAAGTCTGACTCTTTGCAACCTCATGGACTGCAGCACACCAGGCTTCCCTGTCCATCACCAGCTCCCAGAGCTTATTCAAACTCATGTCCATTGAGTTGGTGATGCCATCCAACCATCTCATCCTCTGTCATCTCCTTCTCCTTCTGACTTAATCTTTCCCAGAATTAGGGTCTTTTCCAACGAGTCAGTTCTTCACATCAGGTAGCCAAAGTATTGGAGTTTCAGCTTCAGCATCAGAACTTCCAATGAATATTCACGACTGATTTCCTTTAGGATGGACTGGTTGGATCTCCTTGCAGTCCAAGGGACTCTCAAGAGTCTTCTCCAACACCACAGTTCAGAAGCATCAATTCTTTAGCACTCAGCTTTCTTTATAGTCCAACTCTCACATCCATACATGACTACTGGAAAAACCATAGCTTTGACTCGATGGACCTTTGTTGGCAAAGTAATGCCTCTGCTTCTTAATATGCTGTCTAGGTTGGTCATAGTTTTTCTTCTAAGGAGCAAGCGTCTTTTAATTTCATGGCTGCAGTCACCATCTGCAGTGATTTTGGAGCCCAAGAAAACAAAGTTTCTCACAGTTTCCACTGTTTCCCCATCTATTTGCCATGAAGTGATGGGACCATCTATAAGATGATGATGTAAATGTATTTATATGCAGAGACAATATAAATGAAATGACAGATGAACCTACTTCTACTCACAGTAGAAACAAACACAATTTATAGATTTAAGATTAATGTACCTGTAGCAACATGCATAAAGTCACATTGAATTCTTTTGCTCTCATTTATTTTTTCATGCTACAGTTACTTGCTAACGGTGCTATTCTTTTTATTCTAATTAAAATGTCTGCATTTCTATTCTTAAGCATAGCTGTGCAAAATGGTCCTGCTATTGGCTTCATCTCAGAAGGCTTTTAAACTGCATAATCAAATGTGGACTTTTCTTTCAGTAAGTGGTCACCATAGGAATACATTATATTTTGTAAAAACAACTAATTTGAAGTCTTCTAAGGGCTTCCCTGATAGCTCAGCTAAGTTGGTAAAGAATCTGCCCACAAAGCAGGAGACCCCAGTGCAATTCCTGGGTTGGGAAGATCCTGTGGAGAAGGGATAGGCTACCCACTCCAGTATTCTGGCCTGGAGAATTCCATGGACTGTATAATCCATGGGGTTGCAAAGAGTTGGACACGACTGAGTGACTTTCATATTCACTAAGGAGAAACAGCATTTTAATGAAACCAACTAGGTATTCACTATAACAAATACTGGGGCTCTCATAGGTTATTATCTGAAACTTGGCAATATTTTTATTATTTTAACTTTATTGTGACTATATATTTCATACAGTCTATGTTAGGGATTTAGGGCATGGCAACCCACTCCAGTGTTCTTGCCTGGAGAATCCCCATGGACAGAGAAGCCTGGAGAGCTACAGTCCATGGGGTTGCAAAGAGTCAGACGTGACTGAGTGACTAAGTCCATATTAGAGATTTAATTTATCCTTACCCATTTTACCCATCCATTTCGTAAGCTGTCTGTCTTCTATCTTAGGCAACCTAAGTTATAATTTCTTTGAATTCAAAATGATATCTCTTATTATCACGTATCTTTTTTTTTTCAAAATAAGTACATTTATGTGGCACACTATGAATTGGAATGACAAAGTGTGGAGAAATTAGTAAAACTACATACAAATTAAAAATTCTCTTCTCTGATATAGAAAAAAGGAGCTGCTAACTCAGATTTAGGACACTAAAATGCTAGGAATTAAAAGACAGCTAAAGATGAGTGTACATACATTCTAAATCACCAGGGAAATGAATGAGTCTCTGAATTGCTCTCTCTGTTTCTATTTTGCCTCCCTAGAGTCAGTTCACAGAACAGCCAGAGTGATGCTTTAACATGTAAATGAGATCAAATCATTTCCTTGCTCAAAACCCAGCAAAGTCTTTCCATGGAGCTTAGGATAAATTCGATGGTTTGTGCCGTGGATTATGAAGCTCTGCATGCTCTGGCCCTTGGCTCCCTATTCAATTTCATTTCCTATCAGTCTTCTCTGTCCCTCCCATACTCCAACCACACTGACTGTCTACTCTTCTGAGGACACACCACCTAAGTTTGTGCCATCAGAATTTTTCACCTACTGTTCCCTCTGCCTAGAGTACTCTTAACTCACTTATTTTCATGACTCAAATATGACCTTTTCAGAAACACTTTCGTTAACCACGGTATCAAAATCAGTATTTCCATTTCTGAATCCTAACATCATATCACATACTTGATTTTTAAAATTTTTCTGTTTTCTCCACTTCAATATATGCTACATGTTGTGTTCATTGTTATATTCTTCAGACCTAGAACAATATCTGGCACATAGTAAGCACCCAATAAATATTTGTTGAATAAGTGAGCAAATAAATGAATACATATCTGATTTCAAATATGCTTATATATGCATATATGTACTATTTTAGTGGTTTAGACAAAGTTTTTATTTGAATTATGTAGATAATTGATGGATTCATATTTTTTACTTCAATTATCAAGAAAAGCATTTCTTCATTCTTATGAACAATAAATATTTATTAATTTTTGTTAAATGCTTAGCTCATAGTGGATGTGCAATAAATACTTGCTGAATAAATAGATTACTTACCATGTACAAGTTATTCGATATTTTGGTACTTGATTGCCTAAAAGAAAATGGACCCAAATCTCCCTGTTATGTGGACTGGGTTACTTTAAACATAATGATGAATTTTGTATCCCAAGGATCAGTGTTCAATAATTAGTATGAATGGTAAAAGTCCCCATAGTTTGACAGTCCCTGGCTACATGCAGTTCATACATTTCACATTTTCATTATCTCTGTACCTTTTGGGCATTGAAATCCATATAATATCATTTCAATCTTTTTTTTTTTTTCCCATTGAGGTGCTCATGGTTTAGATTTCCTCTGTCAGAATCTTCTTATTCTGAACAAAACTCAATCAGCCTTGTTTTTTTTAATGATTATTTAATTTGTACCAACTGTTGTTATTGCTATCCTTTATATCATCTATCCTTCAAAAAATGTCAGTGTTTACTGCAGAGGTAGAAAATGATTGAAGTTTACTGTCTGCTGTAAGCCTTAGCCAATCAAGCAGTTTCTTCATCTTTAGGCAATTCAGTCTGTGTCTAATTTAAGTAATTTGATCATTTGACGATTCTGATCTAACTTCCAATTATACTTGTATCAACAGATCTATTTCACTTCAAAGATGCAGCAGAAGCTATTGAAAACTGAATAAACGGATCTGTACTGGTTCAAAGCACTTTCTGTAGATTCATATATTTAGATGGAACAAGGAGAAAAATGTGTATCAATTTATGGCTTATATGCAGCTATTGCTAAATCATGAATTGGAATCAAAAGACTGCATGAATATTTTGGAGAAAAAGGTGTTGCCTTTTCCCACGCATTATCTTTATTTTGACTATGGCTCCCGGAGACTATTAGTCAGAGGGTATGTTCTGCATCATGTGTGGGTAAGAAGGAAAACAAATGGTAAGCAGACAGTGCCTCCCTTTGCTTAGCAAGATTTCTTAGGCAGCAGCACTCTTCTGCTTTCATAACACATACGCTGTGCCTGGGCAGACAGCGTGCTGTTAGGGTGGTGGTTAGTTAATATTAGGGATTGCGCTATATGTTGCTATATAAAGTTTTATCTACAGAAATGATTTATAAAAGTTAAATAAAAAATTTATATCTGTGACATGTCACTGGAATGTTTTTTGTTGACAGAGGGACATTGAAATGGCTGCATGGCATTCTAGAGGCAGTCACAGAGGCTTTCTTTGCCAGGTTGGTAAGAACTAAAACAGGGTGTTAGATGCTAATTCTGAACTTGTTCCATTTGGCTACATATTCTGCAATATGTGTGTCCCTTTGAAAGAATCTATGATTAAAGACCAAAACTGTGGCTGAATTGCACAATGTTAGTCTATCTGATCATCCTTTGGTAATATTTTTAAATAGCAGAAAACAAGCCTGTTAAATATAATACACACTGAAGGAACATTATTCAAATGATCTACACTAAATAAAAGGACTACTGTATTTTTAAAAGAATAATGTAAATGCAGAAAACAATGGCATTCTCTAAATAAGTAGCTCAAACCATTTGAACAATAAATGTGACATTTAGAAGGCAGCTCCTTTCGATGAGAAGGTGCACACCATTTTACTCGGCATCATATTCAGGAAGATAGAATTGGAGCTGTCAGTTAGCTTGAGAGACTCGGGTCCATCCTCTTTTCCTTGAAGCATAATGCCAGTGTCACAAAATGCTGGTGTTGCCTCACTGTATCATAACACAGTGGCATAGTTCAAGCAATCACCATGTCAGCCCAGCCTAACTGCAGTGTACGCTTGCAGTCAGAGATAATGAAAAGTTTCACAGGACAAGACACTGAAAATGAATGCTGGCTAAATATAAGGACTGCACAGAGATGAGCCAATGTATCTATACCAGACCTTGAGTCACATGGGAAAATACTCTCTTTTAACCTATAACTTCTACAGATTACTTTAAATGGAGAATGATGATGCTACCAGTTTTTGGAGTGGTGGTCGTATCAAAAGAAAGAATTCGTACATGGACCAAAGAGGCTAGAATTCCATGGGTTGATATATTAAATCAAATTAACTCTTTTAGAAAAAAAATATATTAGAGAGATTTCCACAGTGGTCCAGTGGTTAAGACATTGTGCTTCTTACTGCAGGGGGCACAGGTTTGATCTCTGGTCAGGGAGCTAGGTTCCCATATGCCAGGAGATGCAACCAAAAAATGGAAAAAACATTATTAGAAATATACAGAGGTATCAGGCTACAGGGAACTGGATGGGATGACTCTCATTTTCATTCAACATAGTATAATTACCTAGTGAATACATATCTACTCTTGTTTATTAACAATTCATAATTAGATTATATTGGTTAAGGGTCATTTGCTCTTGGAATCACTTTGAACACCACAGTTTGACCATGGTAACCCAATACTCTTCAGTAACTATCTGTGTATGGCACTCAGTCAAAAAACTAGCAGCATTTTAATCCCACGCCTCATCAACTGAGACATGAACTGTGAACCCCTAATCCTTACTCCCAGCCTGAGACTCTGCCCTCAGTCAGTAAAATATACCCAGGACCCTGTGAGTCCGTCTCAGGGCCTTTCGCACTTTCCCTCATGTTCTTTTTACAAGCTAGTTATTAGAAATTCAGTGAAGTTGGACATCCCCTGTTTCAGCCAGAGTGAGATTCAGAGTCCAAAAGGCAGGTGCTTTCCTCAAGTGGAGGGGATAAAAAGAAACTAAGTTACATTTTCTTTGACATTCCTAAATATTACCTCTTCCAACTAAGTAATAATAAGGCAGCATGGCAGAAAGCTCTGAAAACTGAAAAAAAGGCAGAATTTTGGTGCAATCATTCATCCAGTCGTTCATTTAGTAGCTCTGTGCTGAACATCTCATGTATGGAAGCACTGGTTCAGGGATGTAATGGTGAACAAAGCACTACCTAGAGTGAAGAGCAAGGAACAGAAATCAGTCAACAAAGGACTGATTTAGAGGCAGAGGCAAAACGGAGAGATTAACTGAGCTTGGGCGTGGTAGAGTGTCCAGGCTTCCCAGAGGGGGAATGAAGGTTGAGGAGGACACAGTTGGGGACAGGTGTGGGAGACACATCTTCATGCTAGAGGGATGAGCTGGTGCCCAAGGGCAGAGGCATGAAACTTTGGTCAAGGAGCTGCAGGCGGCTTAGTAGACCTGGAGGTCCCCAGGTGCCAGGAAAGGAGGCAAGCGAGGCTGAAGAGGTAGTGGGGCTGGATCCAGAGGCAGATCTGTGACCTGAAAAGGAGGTTGAACTTGACTGCAAAGAATCAGAGAGCTCTGAGGAATGGAGCAGAAGAGTACCAGGAGTGATAGTAACGGACTGGTGGGACCGGGGCCAGAAGCAGAGATGGCAGTGCAAAGGTCGTCTATCAGCACAGATGAGAAACGATGAGACCAGGCTGACATGATCACACCTGTGCAGAGCATTCGCCTGGTGACCAGTCTTCGCTTCTTTTCTCTTTTTGCGTTAGCACTCTTTCTGGGTTTTTCTTGTACTCCTCTGGCTCACCCTTTTCAGCCTATTTGATGTCTCTTTCTCTTTCTCACACTCTACAAGTTGGTGCTCTTGAAAGCTCAGTTCTTATTTCCCCCTTTATTCTCTCTTTATAGTCTTTCTCTAGGCAATCTCTTCTATTCAGTCTGACATGTTAAAATATATATATATATATATATATATATATTTTTTTTTTCTTCCAGTCTAGAATCCACTAGAATCCAGCTACCTATCTGACCCACCCGCTTGGGTGCCTCATAGGCACCATAAACTAACATTAAACATTAAACTCTTGTTCTTTCCCCAGAAATTTACATCTACTTCATTTTTCCCACCTCAGTGATTGGCACCTACATTCCCCAAGTGGGAAAGGCAGAAGGCTAGGGGTCAGGATTGATAGTAATTCTTACTCTGTCTTACCTCACACTCCAATCTTTCACCAAACCTATTCCTCATTTTCCTCTCTGCCATGTAAGATGACAAACCTGTTTGAGAGAAGCCTCTGGCTTGTTGACAGAGGGCAGCAAGGGGCTGGCAGGATGAGGGGTGGGGGATTTGTACTGTTTTATTTGATGAGGATAAGTTCTATTGGAGCCTGTAAAAATGCAAACTCTGTTAGAGGCAGTTTTACTTTCTCTGAGCCTTAAGTTTCTATTCTTTGTTAATAAACAGATATTCTTTCTAACTGGTAAAGTCATTTGAGATAGCCAGGAAAAAAATTCTGTATGACCGTGTTGGACTTTTTACTCAGCAAAAAGTTAAAAGAGGTTCAACATTTTCCCTTTGCTTTTAGCTTATCCTTAGTACACTTAGTTTCTTTTTACCCTTACACAGAAAGATACCATAAATATCTACTTTCTGGTTCTCCTTCCTTCTCAGTTTTGCAAACATTTTTCATCTATTCCCACTTATCATTGAGCATTCAATCTAGTACACGTGTCTTCCTCTCATTTTATTTTCTCCAGTCATTATTTAAAAGGGGATTTGATCGACTCTGTCCTGTTGAATCGGCACCCTGCAGCTTGGTAGCGCCAGGTGGGCGCAGGATGGGAATAGTGCTACATTTTCTTTTTTCTCCCCTTTTGCCCTTCCCCATTCAAGTCCTCTGATGATCTCTGTGTGCAACTTTGATCCAATATATTTTTATGCACAAAAGTATAATTATTTCAACATTTCAAAGTCATAAATTTGAAAAACTCATAACTGGCAAAATCACAGTTTTTCTGTGAATTTAGACAAATTATGGTTTTGGTTTATTTGCAGTTTTTTTTTTAAGGTAGCAAAATTAACTACCTTTAAAAAATTAACTGCATTGCTGCACTTAGAAACTAGTCAGAATATGCTAAGATCTTCTTAATTCGCTGTATCTATGTGATCAAAAAAATTCCTTTTAAGCACAATAATAGTAATATTAGTACATAATATTGTTACTTATCCTATACCCATTCACACAACATCACTGTAATGCTTGGTATTTAAGGCAAAATATTTTTGGAAATAATTCTGGATGGAAAACAGGTGAAATTGTTATGCTAATAGTTACTTACTTTTGTTTTATTTATAACAGTAACTTATAAATAAAGCAAAAGTAAATATCTGGAAGATTGATAGTTTACTACTTATAACTATAGAGATGGTTATATTACTATCCCAAAATATTATGTTTAATGAGATCTGTTTTATATTAATGATTACCTGCCAAATTTTTGATTTCAGTAAAGGAGTCAGCCAAAATGGATGTTGCTTTTTAAAAAACTTTTATTATTAGAACTCTTAAAGCATAAAAGGTGTTAATAAATTACTGAACACACTTCATCAGAATCATTGCTAGAAGTACTGAGAAGATCATCACATGGATATGTTATACAGAATTTGCCTTTTCAGCTCATAGTGTCTTCACATGTATGTATAAATGGGCACTCTAATCTAACATTAGCTAAACAATTTAAATAAAAAAATAAAGGCACACTGCATACCAGGAAATTAACTTGGACAATTTTAAACTTAAGGAAGGAAAAGATAACTCTACCATAATGGGTGTGCATTCAGAAAAAAATAATGTTAGTGTAAAAATAGCTTTTACTCATTTGTTTTTAGAATTGCTTCCTTCCTCTGAAATGATGGTTATAACAAGCACAAGATAATGCATTTAGAAATATTGTCTTTGTTTTTTTCTCTTCAGGGTCCTCGTATTTTGCATTGGCTTTTCATGATAGCATATCTATATTAAAGTTTGCACATTTTTCTTTACTAAGAATAAAAGGCATTGAGAAGTTGTTAGATGATGATTCAATAGGACAGATGAGATCAGTCAAATAATTAGAATAATACATAAATTATGTTAAAAATGATCAGAATATTACATGGGAAATTGGTTTTACATGATGAGAATGATTTTAAAGGCCTTCACTTTCATAATGTGAAGAAACTTGGGTGATTATGCTATTTTTGTTTGCCTCATATAAAATGTTCTCCTTTGGAAATGTGTCTGAACAAATACACACTAAAATAGTAGGTTTCATATTATGCTTCTAGGAAATAATTCTGTTGGGAGCTCAACCAAGATGTTCTGCCACTAAAATAAAATAATAACAGCTTTTACCCAATTCCTTAAGAAAAACAGAGAAAACTTTTTTATAATCTGTAAATTTCTCTCCCCACACTCCCCTCCCCTCTTTTAAGTTTCATTGCTTTATCAATTTGTCTAGTGGCATGTGCTGCTATAAGTTGACAAAATGAATGAGCCAAGAGCACATAAGAAATGAGTCAAACATTGTATGTGTTAGTTCTCAAATATATGTTATGGATCATTACTTTTTATGTGTAGAGACTTGCATATATACACAAACTGTCATATTTCTGCAGGTGAATTTCCTTCTAATTATTTCAACTCAATTAGAATATTATTTAATGGAAATCCGCAATGAATGTCATAATTTTCAAGTGCTTAAACGTTTAAGCATGACTGAGAATCACTGAATTAAAATGCTAAATTTATTTACCAGTTTTTATTTTTTGAGTCTAACTTATAATGCAGAGATGTGCAGCTGTATTTCAGTGGACTGATTATGATGGTCATACTCTTTTTTGTTTGGGCTCAAAACTTTCTCTGTAATAGCAAAGAAAATACAAAGAAGACAGAAAACATAAATAGTCCCTGTCTATGTTGGGAAAGTTATTTTCATAAAGCTGTATGTTAACAGTGATATTATTAATGGCTGCACGTCTAATTTAACTTGTGACCTTGAAGATGGTATCTAGTTTGCATTCCATTAAAAGTTTTTAATAAGATTTCAATGAAAATAATAATAAAAAGTGTTCAGCTTCACCTTTGCTTCCCTTTAACAATTCAGAGTACCAATTATAACATAACCTTCATTTGACTTGCAACCATCCCTGTGCTCTCAACAATATATTGAGTTGTATGCTAATACTTAAATGGCAGAATAAGTATCTTCTATTTTTTTACTTTTGCTCCATTCTAAAGTGACCTCTCAAATGTGTAATACTCAACTATTTGTTATCTATTAAATAATTCTTTGAAGCATTTATATCCTTATTTTTGATCATTTAGAGTTGCTGAAAAAGCATTTTAAGAAGTTCAAGAATGCATATCTTCATTTGTAACTTAAAGAGAGGCTCTATCTTCTAAATATGGTATGGTGTCAGAGGAAGAAAAAGGAATTTTGATTATTGAAGGTCCCAGAATTCTCCACTCCTTTAAAGAAGTGTAGAAATTAAGAAAAAAAATTGAAGAGAAAGAAAAACGAGAGTATATGATAAAAGCTGAAGGATAAAACAGGTGAAACATTTTGGGTGCCCAGAGAATTATCATTTTTCAAAGCAGACTCAACAGTTCTTATCCTCTGTTGATGAGCCAACAAATACACCATAAACCCTCTTTCACAATAGTGTTTCTCAAAGTCTGGTCTGAAAAAAATGATTCAGTGAAGGCCTCCTGGAAATCTACTCCAACGGGCAGGGGCGTGGAGGGTGGGTCCTTTCCTTGTGGCAGGGTTAGTCCCACCGGGGAGCAACAGATAAAGTATGGGAGCTCCAGACTGATTACTAAGGACAGTTTGCTTGGAGGATATAAATATTTTAGAGATATTTTCATCGATTTAACTTACTAAGTGGAAAATGAAACTGAATTTGTCATTTGTTTATTACCAGCACACAGTCAGAACTATTTGAATCTTGGTGAGAACAGCTTCCACGTACCTCCTGAAGCAAAGTCGCTTCAGTCACGTCTGACTCCTTGAGACCCCATGGACTGTAGCCCAGCAGGCATCTCTGTCCATGGAATTTCAGGCAAGAATACTGGGGTGTGTTGCCATTTCCTTCTCCAGGGGATCCTCCCGACCAAGGGATCAAACCTACATTTCCTGAGGCTGCCTCACTGCTGCATCACCCCCGAGCCACTGGGGAAACCCACATGTAGCTCCAAATGAGGCCAAAGGAAGCTAAATCCCAGTATCACACACATCAAAGTTCATACTACAAACAAAGCTCATACAAAATTTATTTATACTCTATTTTCTTTTTGCTGATGTTTCTAAAATGGCAGATTTAATTAATGGTATCTTGCTGATACATCCCATTGATTTTAATTAGAAGGGACTGAAAACACTAGTTCTTTTCCTCCTAAAATATAGTATTTAACTTATACATTAATTGATTTAAGGAGGGTAAAAACAAAACAAACATATATTATAGATATCTATAATTTATGGGGTAAATATGGTGACAAACTGGGAAACAAAGTTTAAGAATCATATGGAGAGAAGCAGGGAAGGAATTGGGATAAAACAGATAATGAATCAAGAGGGCCTGAGATTTTATTAACAAATCAAGCGTGGATGACCTGAAGATGGTCTTTTTAGCTACCAATTTTGTGGTAAACCTTGTCTTGGATTGAATGAACCATAAGACATCAGAAGAGTGCTTTCAGACTGCAGTTGAATATGACGTGGAAAGAAAATATAGAAAGATACTCTCAGTCTCTTATTCTATGATTGATGACTTCATGTACCATAACTAACAAGCGACCAGACACAAGCAGAACTGTGAGATCTGGAGAACTGCCCCAGGAGCTTCATCATCTATAGCAACACTGAGCTATCAGAAAAGGACCGGAAATAGAGGAGGAGCAATGGCAGGTGAAGAACTGGGAAGTCTAAGAACATTTTGAAAATCTGAATGAACTGAAGATGACAGGTGTCTTCAAAAATGAACAAAATAACTAACACAGGAACTAAATCTTTAGCTCATAGCTTATTTCTCTCCTAATTCAGTTGTTACTGTTCCATTGTCTTCTGGAATTTAATTTTGTAGAGGAGAAGTCTGAGGTTATTTTCATGTTCTTTTGAAGGTACCTAAACTGGAATTACATGGAATTTATTGGAATAAAAATGGAATTGCAATTCCCAGAAACTGCTCTCCTGTACTGGTTCTGTGCCACAAGAGAATAACTGGAAGTAAAGCAGCTGCCATTCTCCTGTGAAGGCTCATGGAAGGCACCATGAGCAGCTGCCGGCCACACTGACAGTTGCCACCTCACTTCAGTATTGTAGGGCAGCGGTGAAGGCCGTGGCATCTCAAGTTCCCACTAGATTTCCCCCATCAGTTTCTCTGAGCCCTAAGCCAGTGGGTATGTAGCTCCATAATAAGACATACCAACTTCTTCTGCAAGTCACCCACATTGTTGAGGTTGGAGGTTGTGAGAGGCAGATGTGCATTCCAGTTGGTCCTTGCTGCCTTCCTGATCTCATACCCAGATTATGTTCCTGCCCAACGCCCCTGCTGACCCATAGCACCATCAGGGCCAATGCTAGATTCAGAAGCAGCAGTCTTCTTACTTCTTCAGCAACTCCACAAGTGCATAAGGTCTTAACCCTATAAAAAAGCCCCTAATTCAGTAACATTCATAGTGTTATTTTTTTTTAATTGAACCCTTTTGAGGGAGTAGGTAAATTATTTCTTTCTAGCTAGATGTTTGTCAGGTTTTTATTTATTTTTTTATTTTTCTATTTTTATGATTAAAAACATTTTCAAGCATATGACTTGGAGTGGGTATGTATGTGTTTGCTAATTCATTGATTCTGCCTCAGAATTTTTTCTTTTAGTCTGCACTCATTTGTTTTGAGGATTGTTCATTTACACTCAAGAAAGTAGTTTTTGATTATCTCTTTTATTATTAATATCAATAATAATATTCACTCTTTATTGAATTTACTATCTACTGGAAGTTAAACCCTTTAGAAGCATTATATTCTTGTTTTCACTTCAATAACCCTGTGAGACATTGAGATATCTCCCAATGAGCATATTAACTATTATGTTGGATTTCCCTATGTTATAGAGTTTGAAAAATAGAGATGTTGGCAATTTTTTGGTTGGTTTGTTGACTTGCTTTTTCTTCATTAGAATAAGTTCTGATTTGCCTAAAACTAGTTCGCCAATATGCAAGTGTGTGGATTGTGGTGTATCCTATTCTCTGCCCTTTTTCACACCTACGCACTCCTCTCTCACGTCTACATCTGAGGGCTGGGGTGACGGCTACATTTCCCAGTCCAATGTTCAGTGCCTAGGCTTTTATCTAAAAGAGCCAGCCTTCCCACCATTCTTCTAAGACACCTGGAATAGATTCAGACATAAAAGTAGACACTAATGGATATGTCCATCGCAAGTCTCTCTATATGCCCATCGCCTCTGCCTGTGGCATTTTTTTTTTGTGTGGGGACTATACCAGCACCAGGTATACCCCACTTCTTGCCTAACTCCATTCTAGGGATTGTAGTTTCTGCCTGCACATGGAGAGAGAGGTGATCATGAGAAAGAAGAGGGGGACAGCAACATTTTGGTTTTCTACAAAAGCATCACTCATCTCTAGAGAGAGGGCTGATAGTTTTCTGGCTGGTTTGTTCCTAAGTTTTTCAAAACGGGCTGAATGTACAGGCGGGTAGTCTTCGTTTCTGCAGGCAAAGAATTAGTAGCTGTTGACTGCATTTTAAAATTCCATTGTTTCGGCCTTTTAGCTAGTAAAAATATGAAGGCTTTGATAGTTTAAAAAATAGCTAGCTAGCTAGCTATCACCTATCTGTCTATCAATCTATCATCCATCTCTATCATTCTATTCATGGGGAAAACTTTAATTAGCTTTGCTAGCTGTACACAGTATTAAACTGGGAGATCTTTCCCCTCACCACATCTATAATCTCCTTTTCAGTGATGTTTCTATTATCCTTAGGTTACAGGAACTTGGGGCAGACTGTACTTGTTGGAGGAAGGCCTAGCAACTCTCATTGATTAAAGATGATCACACATTTCAAAGTAATTAAGAAGAATGCTAATGAAAGATTAACACTAAATAGAGTCTTTCCTCAAATTCTGTGAAGGAACACTGCAGAGAGGAGGAATCTGGAACTAAAGCATGATCAGCTCACAGATATACTTTGTTACAATCAAAATCTCTTTATACATTTATTTATTGCTGAAACACAATATTCCCATATTTCTTTATTCATGCGCTATTTCTGAATATATCTCCCATACATGAAGGTTTTCCATGGTTGATTTATCATAAATACTAAAATGGAATTCTATTTTACAGACACTTCCTGCTCTTCATTTTGCTACAATTTGCATTAAGTCAACACAAGCTGTAATAAGCCAACACATCATTTCAATTTAAATATAGCAGTAGGTTGCAGTCTGCTAAAAAAAAAGTCATGAGTGCCCTTCAGTGTTTTTTATATATTTATTTATTACTACGGTAGGTCCTTGACTTTTCAAGAGTAAAATCAAAGAGAAGCTGAGACATGTATCCAGTGGATTGCTTTCTTATGTTAGTGTCATATTCCACAGCGCTGTGTCAGGAATGTGGAGTGCACTGTTCTTGAGCAGAACTTTAAAACAGTCATCCTACGGTTAAGCTTCAACATTTGATTTAGAATTTACCTATTATAAATCTTGTTTAATATTTTCTACTATTAAAGACACAAGTTTTAAAACATATACTCTGAGTATATAGTCAATATTTTGTATGAGCACACATTAAGAATAAGGAAGATGGATGCCACAGTTTTCTCTTTTTAAGCACTTAATTTAGAATCTAACCTCAGATTTATTTATTGGTTGTCCAATAGCTTCTGCAAAAAGATTTTAAAATTCAGGGTCTAAATCTTTGTCACTGACCACTGAGAGGCTTTAGCGTAAAAGTAAACATAGATGAGGCTCTGAGAAGAATAATGTTGCCACTTCTTTATGCAGCTGAGTTTTCTAAATTAAGTTCATTGCATGGATAATTTCCTATAACCACAGGGGGCAGAGCTGGCTGGTTGACTGTGAGAAAATTAATGAGCAGAGAAGCCTGAAAAAAGAGGAAAAGAATGAAGTAAACTCTTGCCTAATGTAAAGGAAATACACTGATGTCCAGATGAAGAGAAGTGATCAGAAGTTTACTCAGTCAGGACTAAATAACTGATCTGGAGAAAATGCATTGACAGTCAGTAAGAAATCCAGACCTTCAGCTTTGTTGGGCTTTGAGTTGGTGATCAAGAGGGTGCTAATTGTTATTTTGCTTGAATGAGGACTACTTTTCTAGGACTGTTAATGGTGGTTCAATTTCAATCTAAAGCATTTCTATTGAACTTTTGAATTATTGAGCAGGAATGATGAGGGATGAGCCTATGATCAAGTGTGAGGTTATTAGTTAAGTTAGTGATGGGCAAGGTCTTATCTGACCAGGAAATTCAACACACAGGAAGGTCTTTCATTATGATACAGGACTTTTGTCAGGAAAAACAAAAAAACAAAAACGGCTAGAATGGGAAGACACGGAAAATAGCACCGTTCAAATCCAAGAAGTTGGTGAAACTTACTCAGGCACAGTTATAAAGGGTAGAAAGGTTTCTCTGTGTAATGAAAAGCAAAATTTCTACTTCAGCATATTATCATGGGGTATAAAATTCAGTATTGCATTTTCTCTAGGAAAAGATCTGAAGTTGTACCACAGTAATTGAAAAATCTGTCTGGAAGCAATACATTGATTTTTTGGCATATATATTTTTAAATTGGGAGATTTGGAAATGCATAAACAGATTCCTAGTGTTTTCTTCCTACGTAGGGGTAGTACCAGTCTAAAAGGAAGCAGGATATTGGATGGGTGCCGGCTCAAGGGGCTGGGATACTCAGCGGGGAGGAGGAACGTATGAATGCAAAGCACGGCTGCAGCATAACTGCTTTTGTAGCTTTGTACAAAGAGAAAAATACATGCTAGATTGAACTATTTAACCAACACTTATTTCTACACTGCAGAGTTGAACTGTTGCTTGGTTTATTCATGCATTCTTACATGAAACATGATAAAAACACAATGTTATTTATCGCTAAAATGCTAGTGAGCAATTGCTGAAGAATAAAGACACATTGCTTGTGAACTTCTGCCCCCTCTCCCATTCCCTTGCAGTGGCTCTCTCCTCTGCTCAGTTCACAGTATCACGAATCGGAAACAATAAATACCATCCTTCCTTTGATCACACATTAGCTGATGGATGTTCTATTGTATGTAAATAGGCCGCCGTGGAGACTCTAGTTACTTTGCTGCCAGCACTTTTTCAGAGTTGCTGGTGCGGTTACAGAGTGCTCTGTTCTGTTTGGACAGAGGAGGAGGAGCAAAAGCTGAAGTGTGAAGATAAAGGTGAAGGAACGCATTACCCTAAGCAGCTCAGTACAGGCAACTTTGCCGCTGTAATAGATGATTATGTGTCAAAGCACATTAATATTTGATGTGCATCATCATATTATCCTTTATGTGCACTTTCACAATATTCTCAAGCAGCAAGGCTGCTCTAGACAAGGATTTCTATGGCCAAGTGCAGTGGCTTTTACTTGGTGAAATTAGCACACATCCTGTCCTTCCAACGTCAAAAGGGATGCTTCTGTTTATATTGAATAAACAGGCAGGGGCTGGGTCCAGCCTTCTTTTAAAACACGGTATTATCTTGAGTGCATAAACAAAGACTGACAAAATAGTTCTTCTTAAATGGCACACTGATGTATTTTGTATTCTGCTCCTTGGAAACAAAGACTTAGCTTCTGTCATTATAAAAGACCCTTGAAACAGATCTGGAAGTAAAAGCGTATGCATTGTGGGGAGAGACCAATGAAGAAAACTGAAGAAAATGCTTAGATCTACAAAGGCTTCTGCTCATTTTTATTTTCTTTTTCTGAAAATTGAATACAAGCTCTGGGAAGCTTTATTTGCTCACACAATGCCTGACCACATGTGCGAACCATTAAAAGGGCGTAGCTCCCCTGCCATTTTGATGCGGCCCAAAATAAAAAATGTAAATGCTAATGGAACAGTTTCTCCAGATATGTTACAGCTGTCCTTTGTATCATTAATTCTCTTCTCAAGTACAATAATTCAGGACAATAACCTAAATAATATTTTTTTTAGCAGTCAGAAAGAACCTCTAAAAGTGGACACTTAATGGCAAAGGGAGTAAAAAGAAAAATCAGAGTATGTGATTTGTGGAAAGACAAAAATCAAATCATAAGGGCAGTCAGTCATAAGATCTGGCAACACTTGAGGAAAAAATGAAGCTCAATTTCTTATAATGATTGTTTTTCACAAAGACCACTCTCCAGAATAGAAATCAACTTCTATTGCATCATTCATCCATTCACTCATTCCATAAGCATATTTTCAGTGCTTGCTAAATGTTGCATATTACGTGAGACAAAAATGCCAGAATATATATCAGAGAGAAACCTTGTCCTTAAAGAAGTTACAGTCAGGTACGATGGTACCTAAGATAATATGCACATAAGTAACTATAGTGTGGCTTCCCTGGTGACTCAGATGGTAAAGAATCTGCCTGCAATGCAGGAGACACAGGCTTGATCCCTGGGTCAGGAAGATTCCCTGGAGAAGGGAACGGCAACCCACTCCAGTATTCTTGCCTAGAAATTCCATGGACAGAGGAACGTGGCAGGCTACAGACCATGAGGTCATAAAGAGTCAGACATGACTGAGCAACTAACACTTTCACTTTCAACTATAGAGTAAAAGGAGAAATCAAGAGAAAAATGATACTGGATGAGGTAGGAAGCATCGAACATGACCCTTAATGACCCCTGCCTCCTGATAGTCATGCCCTTGAGTATGGGTTGGACCCAGCAACTCTCTTCTAATATAGCAAAAGTGAAGGGCAGGGCTGGTTTCATGGGCATGTGACATGTCCACATAGGCGCCTGCATTTAGTTTAATGTCCTGTTGTCATCAACTCGAAATTTTACCTTTGAATTCCATAAGTGAAGTCCAGTGACACAATGGAATGTGCACATGAGCAGAAGAGGTGGACTGAACATGTGTATCTGCTTTGTTTCTTGGCTCGCCCATTCCTACACAGGTGTTCTCAACAACACAGGATTCTGGCAGGCCTGTGATTCATAGGAGTTCATGAGCCTCAAAGCAAGGCAAAGAAGGCGGGCTACTTGCACAATTAAGGGGAGGCCCTGAAAGCCTGACGAGGTGGCCTTTCCTTTCAAACCAGGACTTGCTTAGGAGACAGGAAGAAACCAATAGCATCCTAAGAGACAAAAATGAACCAGGAACTCTATCATATATATATATATATATATATATATATATTTTCATGTTACTCTTCTGGATTAGCCAGTCTCTTGTGCTAAAAATTACGACTTAATAGGAAAGAGAAGAGACAATCCATAGTTCCTTTTCCTTTCAGTCCTGGCTTGCTCGTTAGTACCCTGAAGGTAGAGAGGGTTGGTATAATGTGTGACCATCAAGAAATGAATTAAAAAGAGTTGAATTAGTTTTATGCACAGATTCTACTGTTCCGGAAAGAACAAAATGGATGTGCCTGTATGAATTACAAAGTACGATCATGTAATGATTCTGTATACAATTTAATGTTCTTACATTTGCATTTAAACCTGGCTCTGTACAATATAAAATTAACAGTAAAATTCATGCTAATAATTTTAAAAGTTTATCTTTCTCTATTCAGAATGACAGAGCAAATAAAAAATCACCATGACAACTAAAGAAAGGGACTAACAGAAAAAAGGGGAAAAAAAAACCTTTGATAGAATTTTTTCCTGCTTTTTGAACTAGAGTCTTTACTTTCTCTTGGGTCCCACAAATAGCAGGCCACAGTGATGGGCTGTCTCTCCCAAGAATAGGTTGTAAACTGTTAGTCACTCAGTCGTGTCCAACACTTTGTGATCCCACGGACTGTAGCCTGCCAGTCTCCTCTGTCCACGGAATTCTCCAGGCACGAATACTGGAGTGGGTTGCCATTCCCTTCTCCAGGGGATCTTTCTGAACCAGGGATCAAGCTCAGTATCTGTAGGCAGATTCTTTACTGTCTGAGCCACAAAAGAAGTCAAGATTAGGTTATATCAATAAAAATATTTTGACTGCAATCTCTCTGTCTCTCTTTTTCACCTTCTATGTGAAATCTTTCTCTGAGGGTTGACATAGAAAGCAAACTACCATTTTGTGAGGAGACGTTAGCCAAGAGCCACAAGGACCTGTGTCTTGTCAGCAGCCACAGGAATGAGGGTGAACGTTGCCTTTCCCTAGTTGAGCCTTGAGATGAATTGAGCCTCAACTGACATCCTGACTGCAGGCCTGGGAGGGACCCTAAGTCAGAAGCACATTTTTAAGCCACACCCAGATTCCCAACCAACACATGTTACACACATTATGTGCATGCTTGGCTGTGTCTGGCTCTTTGCAACCCCATGGATTGCAACCCTCCAGGTTCCTCTGTCCATGGAATTTTCCAGGCAAGAATACTAGAGTGGGTTGCCATTTCCTACTCCAGGGGATCTCCCTAACCAGCGTAAAGCAACAATATTTATTACCTCATAGGCTCAGCGGTAAAGAATCTACCTGCCAAGGCAGAAAATACAGGTTTGATCTCTGGGTCGGGAAGATCCCCTGGAGTAGGAAATGGTAACTCAGTCTAGCATTCTTGCCTGGAAAATTCCATGGACAGAGGAGCCTGGCAGGCTACAATCCATGGGGTTGCAAAGAGTCAGATACAAGTGAGCACACATGCATGTTACCTGGAAGATTTTAGAGTAGTTTGTTTTGCAGTAATAGAAAACAAATGTATTGGGATTCAGTAGAATAAAAGCTTATTTCTAAGGACTGAGGAAGATCTTTTGACATGTCTTTTGGGATAAGCATTTAGTGATGGAGGACACAGCACTGCAGAGAAGAGTGTGCAATCTAGGCTAGGGCAACACTTCTCAAGCTTTTTGATCTCAAGAATCCTTTATAGTCTTAAAAATATTGAGGACCTCAAAGAGATTTTATTTATGCAAATTATATCTGTCATAGTAGAAACTAAAACTGAGGTATTTAACATTTGTATTAAATTCATTTAACACATGCATTGCATATTGTTAACACTTTTTTATAAAAATAAGTATATTTTCTAAAAATAAATTTAGTGATAGGAATGGCAATATACACATTTTTGAAAATGCCTTCAGCGTTTCACTTAATAGAAAAATGCTAGATTCCAATGTGTTTTTGCATTGAAACTGTTGGATAAATGTTATCAAGTAGCTTTTGGAAAATTTCACTGTGTATTTGTGTGAGAATGAGAATTAAAACAGGCAATATCTTAATTCCCAGGACCACACATGGAGAACAACTGAAGTATAGAGATGGGAGAGTTCAGAGCACATATTGGCTACAGCATGCTGAACAAGGAAAATCTCAGGAAGGTAGATCTCACAAGGCTTGAATATCATACTCAATAGCTTACTCAATAGAGGGTTTGGCAGACATTATTTGTCAATCCCAAAGCCGTTGGGGCTCTCCTTCCTTGCTAAAGAATCTTTGATTCTATTCAGACATTGGCAGTGTGTGTATTGAGCAGGTACATGATGATTAGCCTTCCTTTTTCCAGTGATTGTTATAAGTGCAAACATGTGACACAGCCATGGCAATAAAAAGAAGTCTGCCGTTGCAGGTGGTCATGGCAATGTGTAAGTTTTCATTGAGACAGAGACTTGCTCCTTTCTGACCCCAGAGGCTGTACTGAAAGAATGTGATGCTGTAATCACCCTGTTTCAGTGATTCAGTCACGGGAATCTGAGGGAGCTGACTCAGAGCCTGGATACTGTTGAACCAATAAGCTGTTGAAGATTTTGGAACTGTGAGCTGATAAGCCCATTGACATCTATGGAGACTGAGTTGACTTCCATCGATTGGACTTTGAGGCACCAGCTAGGTGGTTATTAAAATAGTCAGGTAAAGCTAATATGGGTCTGAAATACACTGGTATCAACAGAAACAGAATACAATAGAATTAGACATGAAAGAATTGTGGAGGTAAACTTTGCAGGTAAATTTTGGAGGTAAACTTTGCTGTGTATATGGATATTGAGGCGTGTGGTTGCACGATGGAAAGGAAGTGATAGTTATGATGTGGTTAATTGCCTGCTTGGCTAATTAGAAAGACAGTGGTGCCAGAAACACTGCAGATGTAATAGGTTTGGGAGGGACTATAATGAATTAAATTTGGACATACAGAGTGAAGGAGATACCTAAAATACATGGTACATGGTTGGTATTCAATAAATGTTTATTGTGGTATTGGACAGAATTGATCTGATATCCATAGGATTTGCTTCCTCATATCCTTCACATTTTCACTAAAATGTTGCTTTCTTAGGAAAGCCTTTTTTGATTACTCTATCTAAAACTAACATTCATGCTCCACTTCTTAACATTTGTCCACAATGTCTTGATAAGTCCTATGTCACTTCTATGCTCTTTTTTAAAGCTGGGCACTTCTGTAATAAACTACATACATGTTTACCTGTGATGTTTTCCTAATAGAAAGTAAGCTGAATAATGGAAATTTTTATCTGTTTTGTTTACTTCTGTAACTCCAGAACCCAGATCAATACCTGACAGCTAGTGGATACTCAGAAAAATATGTATTAAAGGAGTGAATAAATACTCATAGCATGAGGCTCAGGGCAGCAAACATATTTGGCCATCATATGCCTAAAGGTAGCAATCGAAGCCTCAGGATGAGATGAATGTATTGTAATTGAATTCTGAACTCACAAAGATAACTCCAGATACTTATTAACAGGGCTCATCTTAAACATTTTATATACATCTGAGCATCTAGCATATAAAAATTTTGTGGGTAGACAGTTATCTCTCCCACTTTACAGGTAGACAAGCCAAGACTCCGAGAAGTCAGGTAACTAAACTCAGGTTAAAAATTAGTGAAGGGGCTGGTCCTTTAGGTAAAAGACCAGAATAAGCTCTTGTATAGAATTTTCAACAGAAATTTTATCTAAGGGATGGAATTTTAAATTATGTTCAGTCATGGTATGTAGTTTTCAAGGAAAATTATCCAGCATTGTTCTTGCTTTCTGGCTTTGTAAAAAGTAGAGGTCACCCCCTTCTTATAATTTCAAGAAAAAATAATCCCTGATTTTAAAGTCAGAATATCATTCAGCTAACTATCCACTCATGTAAACATCTCTTCTAGTGTCTGAATAAAGAAGGAGTAAAAACTGGTCAAACAAACAAACAAAATTAACAGTTAAAAGCAAAATCAATTTGTCTATTGAAAAGACAAGGCACTTTTGACCCCATTGGTTTTCTAGCTGGAACCATAGTGAAGTGACATGGGGGACCTTATAAAGTACATAACACAAGCAGGGTAGAGAATACTAGGATTTTCTTAAACTCAATGTGTTGGCTCTAAGTTAAAGTTACATGACTTCAAAGGCCGGTTGAGACATCTTTTCCCTTAATGCCTTTCACAAGAAAATGACCACACACTTATTTCATTTAAAACAGACTCAGCCTAAGGATTGTTTTTCTCTTTCTAGGAAAAAGAGGGCTATTAGTGAAGATAAGGACTCTTTTGGCTGTGATACATTTTTTACATTTCGTTCATGGGCATAAGATGGAAAAACAAGATGAAATGATTCTTTTATTGGGCATTCAATTAAAAAATGCCATGAGTATGCCATTAGTTTGCATGAATCCTAGAAATGTGTTTCAAGCAAGTGTGTATTATGTTGAGGAAAAGACAGAAGGGTATAACCTTGGGCAGACCGTTTAACTTCTCTCTGCTTTACATTTACAAGCAGTAATACAAACAGACAGGATTACATGATCTTCAAGGTCCTGTCCAGATGGATTTAAGAAATTATGATTATGGGAGAGGCAGTTTAGTGTAGCAGTAGAGAGCCTGGGCTGTGGAACCAGAATGGCTACGTTTAGACCCTGCCTCCCTTCCCTGCTGGCTCAGAGGTTTAAGTGTCTGCCCACAACGTGGGAGACCTGGGTTTGATCCCTTGGTCTGGAAGATCCCCTGGAAAAGGGAATGGCAACCCACTCCAGTACTCTTGCCTGGAGAATCCCATGGACGGAGGAGCCTGTTGGGCTACATTAGTCCATGGGGTTGCAAAGAGTCGGATACGACTAAGCAACTTCACTTTTCACTTTTCACTTTCACTTCCCTTACTCATCACATGCTATGGCACGGGCACGCTGTAACCCCTTAAGCCTCAGGCTTCTTTATGGAAAAATGAGGATTGCAACCTTTGCAGAGCCCCTTTGAGCATTAAACATAATCATCATTGTAAACTATTTAGCATTGGGTTTAGTAAGGAATCAATAAACAGTACTGTGAACAATTGATGTTTATATTGTAAACTAATTTTTTTTTTATCCTCTAACAATGACAAAAACTTTCCTAAGAATACAGGATGGTATGATTTTCCTTGGTTAAACTCTTTAACATATTTGCACTGTTTTAAAAATCTATTTAACACCTACACTATTATTCAAAGTATAAAAAGGTAAATCAAAACATTAATTTCATTTATACTATCACAAACAATTGGCTTAATTGTTTTCACTCCCTCCACCATCCCCCACCTCATTAACTGGAGTTAATGCTACTATTATTATGTATCTTCCACACACCCTCATATAACAGATGCCCAAGTGGCCCAGTGGTAAAGATTCCACATGCCAATGTAGGGGATGCAAGAGATGCAAGTTCGATCCCAGGGTGGGTAAGATGCCCTGGAGTAGGGAACAGCAACACACTCCAGTATTCTTGGATGGAAAATTCATGGACAGAGGAGACTGGCAAGCTATAGTCCATGAGACTGCAAAGAGTCAAACATGACTGGGCACATACACACATGCAAAGTTTCCTTAAATGGATGAGAGCATGGAGACTCAGGAAGGTTAAGGAACTTGCTAAAGACTGCAGAGGAGAAAATGGCAGCACCAAAATTTCAGGCAGCCTGACTTCAGCATTTGAGCTTTTAATTAGATGGTTTTAATACAAGAGCCCCTTGTTTGGGTTTGTTTCACACAATCTATGCTCTTTCAAGAGATCAAGCTATCCCATTATATAAACCTGTCCATCCATCCAAGCATTTCTTTGTCTCTTAAAATATGATCAACAGGATTTGAACTCTTGGTTCATGGTTTACAAGTAAAGTGAGAAAGATGTGTGACTTCAATATAGTGTGATTATGATGCATCTGACTTAGGTACAATTCAGCAGCAAATTGAACATCTCTCCTGGTGGGCTTTTTGTTAGGCAGTGAGAATTCTCTTCTTGTGAAATGAATTTGCTAACAGAATGAGTTTTATTAGCTTGTTCTGCTTTCCTTCATTGAAAAGAAAAAAAAAATTTCTTTCCTATAAACTTTTTGAGTTTTAAAAATAAATAAAAACTGATTAATGTTTCCTGTTTAAAGTCCACAATGAATCTTAGAAGTCCATATAAAATATGAAAAACCCTATCTCGAATATAGTTTTAAGTATAATTTCTCAAATCAAAAATTAGGTCACTACAAGCAGTCAAAGACTGAGCTAAAAAAGATATTCATTTCCTTGCCCTTTCACCCTCCTCCTCATTCTTCTGTGGGAAAGAAAAAATTCACTAATATGCTGCATACTGTACATTGCATTTCCTTTTGCTGGTCTCTGTATTTGTAGGCCTCATATGGAAACTCAATTTCTGCTTTATTCTTCTAAGCTTGGTTTTATCTTCCTAAATATATCCTTGTTGTCAGAAGCCAATCAAGCATTTCGTTCTTCCTGTTTGTAAAAAATCATTCTTCTTTACACTTTTGGTTCCAACGATCTCTGCTTCTTTTCTCTCCTGTGTTGTGGGTCCTGGAGATTTGCAAGCTCCACTCAGCGTCCTCTTAACTCTCTGATGCTCAGGTAGGTCAGCCTGACTCATGCCGGCTGTGAAGAGGAGGCGGGGAGAGGGACACATCGGCTCTGGGAGGGGTTGACCAGCCTCCCTGAAGAGACAGCCTCTCCCAAGTGCCACCTGGGTGGAGCATGCATGAGTAGGTGAACACTCCTGCCGTTGTGTCTCTGGGGCCACCCCACTGCAAGGCCTTGGAAGATAAGCATGTGGGAAGCTTGGTCAATGCTTAGTCATGGGTTTAGTCGGTGCTCAGTTCAGTTCAGTGCAGTTCAGTCGCTCAGTCGTGTCCAACTCTTTGCGACCCCATGAATCGCAGCACACCAGGCCTCCCTGTCCATCACCAACTCCCGGAGTTTACTCAAACTCATGCCCATCATTGAGTCGGTGATGCCATCCAGCCATCTCATCCTCTGCAGTCCCCTTCTCCTCCTGCCCCCAATCCCTCCCAGCATCAGGGTCTTTTCCAATGAGTCAACTCTTCGCATGAGGTGGCCAAAGTATTGGAGTTTCAGCTTCAGCATCAGTCCTTCCAATGAACACCCAGGGCTTATCTCCTTCAGGATGGACTGGTTGGATCTCCTTGCAGTCCAAGGGACTCTCCAGAGTCTTCTCCAACACCACAGTTCAAAAGCATCAATATTTCAGCGCTCAGCTTTCTTCACCGTCCAACACTCACATCCATACATGACCACTGGAAAAACCATAGCCTTGACTAGACAGAACTTTGTTGACAAAGTAATGTCTCTGCTTTTTAATATGCTATCTAGGTTGGTCATAACTTTCCTTCCAAGGAGGAAGCGTCTTTTAATTTCATGACTGCAGTCACCATCTGCAGTGATTTTGGAGCCCCCCAAAATAAAGTCATCCACTGTTTCCACTGTCTCCCCATCTATTTCCCATGAGATGATGGGACCAGATGCCATGATCTTAGTTTTCTGAATGTTGAGCTTTAAGCCAACTTTTTCACTCTCCTCTTTCACTTTCATCAAGAGGCTCTTTAGTTCCTCTTCACTTTCTGCCAGAAGGGTGGTGCCATCTGTATATCTGAGGTTATTGGTATTTCTCCTGGCAATCTTGATTCCAGCTTGTGCTTCTTCCAGCCCAGAGTTTCTCATGATGTACTTTGCATATAAGTAAAATAAGCAGGGTGACAATATACAGCCTTGATGTACTCCTTTTCCTATTTGGAACCAGTCTGTTGTTCCATGTCCGGTTCTAACTGTTGCTTCCTCACCTGCATACAGGTTTCTCAGGAGGCAGGTCAGGTGGTCTGGTATTCCCATCTCCTTCAGAATTTTCCACAGTTTATTGTGATCCACACAGTCGAAGGCTTTGGCGTAGTCAATAAGGCAGAAATAGATGTTTTACTAGAACTCTCTTGCTTTTTCGATGATCCAGCGGATATTGGCAATTTGATCTCTGGTTCCTCTGCCTTTTCTAAAACCAGCTTGAACATCTGGAAGTTCTCAGTTCACATATTGCTGAAGCCTGGCTTGGAGAATTTTGAGCATTACTTTACTAGCGTGTGAGATGAGTGCAATTGTGCGGTAGTTTGAGCATTCTTTGGGATTGCCTTTCTTAGGGATTGGAATGAAAACGGACCTTTTCCAGTCCTGTGGCCACTGATGAGTTTTACAAATTTGCTGGCATATTGAATGCAGCACTTTCACAGCATCATCTTTCAGGATTTGACATAGCTCAACTGGAATTCCATCACATCCACTAGCTTTGTTCATAGTGATGCTTCCTAAGGCCCACTTGACTTCACATTCCAAGATGTCTGGCCCTAGGTGAGTGATCACACCATTGTGATTATCTGAGTCATGAAGGTCTTTTTTGTACAGTTCTTCTGTGTATTCTTGTCACCTCTTCTTAATATCTTCTGCTTCTGTTAGGTTCATACCATTTCTGTCCTTTATTGAGCTCATTTTTGCATGAAATGTTCCCTTGGTATCTCTAATTTTCTTGAAGAGATCTCTAGTCTTTCCCATTCTGTTGTTTTCCTCTATTTCTTTGCATTGATCGCTGAGGAAGGCTTTCTTATCTCTCCTGGCTATTCTTTGGAACTCTGCATTCAAATGGGAATGTCTTTTGTTTTCTCCTTTGCTTTTCGCTTCTCTTCATTTCACAGCTATTTGTAAGGCCTCCTCAGACAACCATTTTGCCTTTTTGCATTTCATTTCCATGGGGATGGTCTTGATCCCTGTCTCCTGTACAATGTCACGAACCTCCGTCCATAGTTCATCAGGCTCTCTGTCTATCAGATCTAGTCCCTTAAATCTATTTCTCACTTCTGCTGTATATTCATAAGGGATTTGATTTAGGTCATACCTGAATGGTCTGGTGGTTATCCCTACTCTCTTCAGTTTAAGTCTGAATTTGGCAATAAGGAGTTCATGATCTGAGCCACAGTCAGCTCCCGGTCTTGTTTCTGCTGACTGTATAGAGCTTCTCCATCTTTGGCTGCAAAGAATATAATCAATCTGATTTCGGTGTTGACCATCTGGTGATGTCCATGTGTAGAGTCTTCTCTTGTGTTGTTGGAAGAGGGTGTTTGCTATGACCAGTGCGTTCTCTTGGCAAAACTCTATTAGCCTTTGCCCTGCTTCATTCTGTACTCCAAGACCAAATTTGCCTGTTACTCCAGGTGTTTCTTGACTTCCTACTTTTGCATTCCAGTCCCCTATAATGAAAAGGACATCTTTTTTGGGTGTTAGTTCTAAAAGGTCTTGTAGGTCTTTATATAACCATTCAACTTCAGCTTCTTCAGTGTTACTGGTTGGGGCATAGGCTTGGATTACCATGATATTGAATGGTTTGCCTTGGAAACGAACAGAGATCATTCTGTCATTTTTGAGATTGCATCCAAGTACTGCATTTCAGACTCTTTTGTTGACCATGATGGCTACTCCATTTCTTCTAAGGGATTCCTGCCCATAGTAGTAGATATAATGGTCATCTGCGTTAAATTCACCCCTTCCAGTCCATTTTAGTTCACTGATTCCTAGAATGTCGACATTCACTCTTGCCATCTCCTGTTTGACCACTTCCAATTTGCCTTGATTCATGGACCTAACATTCCAGGTTCCTAT
The DNA here is from genome assembly GCF_019320065.1 of Cervus canadensis. NCBI lineage: Eukaryota > Metazoa > Chordata > Mammalia > Artiodactyla > Cervidae > Cervus > Cervus canadensis. Next base: position 52,727,591 of record NC_057409.1, on the reverse strand, counting down.
GCAGTATTGCTCTTTACAGCATCAGTCCTTGCTTCTATCACCAGTCCCATTCACAACTGGGTGTTGTTTTTGCTTTGGCTCCATCCCTTCAATCTTTCTGGAGTTATTTCTCCACTCATCTCCAGCAGCATTTTGGGCACCTACCAACCTGGGGAGTTTCTCTTTTAGTATCCTATCATTTTGCCTTCTCAGACTGTTAATGGGGTTCTCAAGGCAAGAATACTGAAGTGGTTTGCCATTCACTTCTCCAGTGGATCACATTCTGTCAGACCTCTCCACCATGACCCGACTGTCTTGGGTGGCCCCAGACGGCATGGCTTAGTTTCATTGAGTTAGATGGTGCTACTATAACAAAAATACCACAGCAACAACAGAAATTTGTTTTTCACAGTTCTAGAGGCTGGGAAGTCTCACATCAGGGCAGCAGCAGATTTGGTGTCTGGTGAGAGCCATTTTCTCAGGACAGCTGTCTTTCTGCTATAATGTCATATAGCAGAGGACTTCCCAGGTGGCGAAGTGGTAAAGAATTTGCCTGCCAATGCAGGAGATACAAGAGACTCAGGTTTGATCCCTGGGTTGGGAAGATCCCCTGGAGGAGGTCATGGCAACCCACTCCTATATTCTTGCCTGGAAAATTCCATGGACAGAGGAACCTGGTGGGCTACAGTCCATGGGGTCACAAAGAGTCAGACATGACTGAACACTCAACACAACAACAAACGAAAGAAGGGACATCCTAGCTCTCTGCAGTCTCTTTGATTAGGATATTAATCCCATTCTTGACAAGTCCACCCTTATGATCGAAACATTTTCAAAGGCCTCCACTTCCTAAAACCATCATCACCTTGGGGATTACATTTGAACATAAGAATTTCGCAGGGGGACACAAACATTTAGACCATAACAGTCAGTTATCACTTGCCAACCTGTGTCTCTGTCTTCTGTAACAACTCAAATTTCTCCACTGTTTCTTATCAAGAGCCTTTCTCACTCCAAGTCTGTATTTTTCTCACTGGTGTTGAAGTCATCAGTCAGGATAAGATGTTACACTGCAGCAGCCTACAACCTCTGCATCTCAGTGGCTTAAAACAACAGAGATCTATTTCTTATTGATGCTACGTGTCACCCAAGGACCCAGGACGATGAAGCAGGTGTCTACTTGAACAGTGCTGGTTACTGTGCCAGAAAGAGGAAAGAATGAACTCTGCAGAGTCTTGCCTTGGCAATCAGATATTCGGCCCCAGGTCAGGATCTTGAACTTATACATGAGCTTCCTCAACCTCAAGGGAGCCAAGAGTGGAATCTGTTACGCAAACTTATTTCCCCTACTCTAGGGATGAGAAGTTAACTTATATGCATAGTACATCATGAGAAATGCTGGGCTGGAAGAAGCACAAACTGGAATTAAGATAGCTGGGAGAAATATCAATAGTCTCAGATATGCAGATGGCACCACCCTTCTAGCAGAAAGTGAAGAGGAACTAAAAAGCTTCTTGATGAAAGTGAAAGAGAGTGAAAAAGTTGGCTTAAAGCTCAACATTCAGAAAACTAAGATCATGGCATCTGGTCCCATCACCTCATGGGAAATAGATGGGGAGACAGTGGAAACAGTGGATGACTTTATTTTTGGGGGCTCCAAAATCACTGCAGATGGTGACTGCAGTCATGAAATTAAAAGACGCTTCCTCCTTGGAAGGAAAGTTATGACCAACCTAGATAGCATATTAAAAAGCAGAGACATTACTTTGTCAACAAAGTTCTGTCTAGTCAAGGCTATGGTTTTTCCAGTGGTCATGTGTGGATGTAAGAGTTGGACTGTGAAGAAAGCTGAGCGCTGAAAAATTGATGCTTTTGAACTGTGGTGTTGGAGAAGACTCTGGAGAGTCCCTTGGACTGCAAGGAGATCCAACCAGTCCATCCTGAAGGAGATCAGTCCTGGGTGTTCACTGGAAGGACTGATGCTGAAGCTGAAACTCCAGTACTTTGGCCACCTCATGCGAAGAGCTGACTCATTGAAAAAGACCCTGATGCTGGGAGGGATTGGGGGCAGGAGGAGAAGGGGATGACAGAGGATGAGATGGCTGGAGGGCATCACCAACTCGATGGACATGGGTTTGGGTGGACTCTGGGAGTTGGTGATGGACAGGGAGGCCTGGTGTGCTGCGATTCATGGGGTTGCAAAGAGTTGGATATGATTGAGCGACTGAACTGAACTGAACTGACTGAGGGATGGGAAATCAGAGACATTTGGTGAGCAGCAGGGTGATAATTTTATCTTTTAATTAAACAAACAGAGGATAGAAGTTCTGCAGGTTTTTTTTTTTTTTTTCCTTCTTTGGTCTATTTTGAGTTTATTGCCTCAATTAAAATATTGTGATATCTTTCTATTTTCCATTACTTAGTCTGTCCTTTCTTTCCAGTCTCACACTATCTGCAGTAAATATTTTTGTGTCCTTTTGCCCAGCAGTCTAACTTTTTGATGCCCCAGTGTCTATTCTCATTCCTCAGCCCCAGATCCATTTTTTTTTATTAGATTTCTCTGAACTCCTGCAGCTCTTTCTGTCTGTACCCCACAACTTAACCTTTAATTATTCACCTACTGGGCTTTCCACTTGGTTCTGCCTTTTGTTAGCTGAGTGAGAACATAAATTTCTCTCACCACTTCCCTCCCCTACTCCAAATTGACTCTGCCTCCCAACCTCGATTTCCAAAGTTCTTCCATTATTCTTTCCAGCACTCAGCCTCACAATCTTCATTTTCTTGCTCACTCTTTTGCTAATCTCTTGTGTCTCATAATTGTGCAGTTACCAAACTCTTCCCCATGCACCATTATGCTCATGTGAATCAAATGACATAATGAAAGTGAGAAGCCTGTTGCAGACACTACATATAAGAGAATACTGCTCTCTCTTTCTTTAACTATTTTTCATGCCTTCCTTCATTTATTTCTTCATCATTCATTTATGCATGCACTTGTATTGGACCTAAGTGCCTTCGTGGAAATGTGTTTGCTACTGAGGGAGCCACAAGTTAAATATAAGCCTCTGATCTCCAGGAGGTAGGTAACATTCTTATTGGAGAAATCACGTATGCATATTTATAGGTACCTAGGTTCTGATATGGAGAAGGCAATGACAATGGAAAAGGTGATGGCACCCCACTCCACTACTCTTGCCTGGAGAATTCCATGGATGGAGGAGCATGGTAGGCTGCAGTCCATGGGGTTGCTAAGAGTCGGACACGACTGAGAGTCTTCACTTTCTTTTCACTTTTATGCATTGGAGAAGGAAATGGCAACCCACTCCAGTGTTCTTGCCTGGAGAATCCCAGGGATGGGGGAGCCTCGTGGGCTGCCGTCTATGGGGTTGCACAGAGTCAGACATGACTGAAGTCATGCAGCAGCAGCAGCAGCAGGTTCTGATATGATTGAAACAAGTGGAAATGTTCTAGGAGATGGAGAAGGGGGCAATGATGATGTTCTGGAAAGGTCTGGGAGGGCTCCAGGAAGAAGTGAGTGGGGGGTGACTAAATCACATCACTTGCAGATTAAAACATCTGAAGGCTTCTCTACATACTTAGAGTAAAACCAAGTGTCTTCTTTAGCAGTTACTAGAATCTTCATGATCAGGGCCTTTTTAAATTTCATCTAAGACTTTCTTACTTGGGGGGTGGAAGGGGGCTCTAGCCACAATAATCTTCTGTCAGTTCTTCCAGTGCCTCAAGCTTGTTTGCATTACTGTGTCTTTGGACCAGAGGTTCTCTTTGTGCAGAATTCTGTTTCTACAGATCTTTGCACGGCTGGTCCTTTCTTGCTAGTTGACTCAAATGGCAATGCTCAAAGAGCCGCCATCCCCTAAATACTCGTCTTAAATAGCATCCCCCTTTCCCCGGACCCTGTTTTTCAGATATCTTGTATTTATTGTAAAAGACTTACTATCTGAAAACATCTTGCTTGCTCACTTGTTTACTTCTATATCATCTATTCCCTTCACCCTACCCACTTCTTAGGATGTCCATGTCTCCATCGTGGACCAGAACCTACCCAGGATGTAAGCTCTTTACAAGTGTAGACCTGGGTCTATGTTATATACTATATTGTCAGGGCTGAGATGGAATGTGACACATATGTACTAAATAAACATCCACCGTTACCATACAGCTTCCTTGGCTCCAATCTCTCTCTCTTTTAGTGACAATCACCAAATTTCATTACCAGACTCTTTCTCCTTAATGCTACTTTTACTGTATAATAAATATTCTGGCCATAGGGATGTACATGGAAGGAAGGAATGCCATTTCCAAGAGTGGTTGATAAAAACTCTTTCCTTCTCTTTTGATTTTTATTATGTAAGTGAATCTGACCCTAATGATTTAGGGAATGTCATGATATGGAAAGAGATATGGTTCCTAAAGGACCATGTGTAAGATTAGGAACACTTGCCTTGAACTGTGATGAGAGCAAGAAAGAAAGGTGTGAGTCTGTCATGTCTACAAAAATTTAGCACTTACATGTTTTAACATTCAGTGTTACTTATCCTAACCAATATATTTGACAACTAAGACTTCCATCATTTTGCTGTTGTTGTTCAGCCCCTAAGTCATGTCCGACTCTTTGCGACCCCATGGACTGCAGCACCAGGCTTTCCTGTCCCTCACTATCTCCTGGACTTTGCTCAATCTCATGTCATTGAGTTGGTGATGCCATCCAACCATCTCATTCTGTTGCCTGCTTCTCTTCCTGCCCTCAATGTTTCTCAGCATCAGGGTCTTTCTTAGCTCTTTAGCTACTACACACATTCTCAGTTATAAGCTATTCCTTTCATTAACTACCTTAATTCTACCTTAACATCTGCTCTCTAGTATTAAGCAAAGAAAAGTGCATGGACCTCAAAAATATCTTAGAAAAACATGAGGTTGAGTTCAAGAATTGCCCTTACCTACTAATGTACCCTTAGCATGTTATTTACTTCCCCCAAACTTAGTTCACACCTTTATTTAGATGGAATAAAATATAATTCACTATACTGTTGTGAAGAATGAAATGAGATGGTATACTTGACTTCTGTGCTAATTAAACATCTTTCTTTATGTTTCTTCTTCTCTATACCTACAAAACTCCTATGAGTCTTGCAAATTCTCCACCATGCCCCAAGTTTTCTGGAGCACAAAAGAGATTAAGAGTATGGCCTCTGCGTTCAGATCTGACTTTGACCCTTAATAGCTAAGTAAACTTACACAAATTATTAATTCCTTTATCGCATCCTATTTAAAGCTAGAATAGTCCTCGTACCTAAGTTCAGTGTTACAGTGAAGGTTAAATGAGTTAAGAGTGCAGAGCCTGTGGAGGAGTGCAGGGCACAGAGTAAGTGCTCACTGGTGCACAGTGGTGATTTTATAATTATTCTCTCAAATCTTTTAAATCTAACTATCTCGCTCATGCTGACATGGCCTTTCTCTGTACTTAAGATACTTGTGTCCAGTGGATTATTTCCTCTTAAAAAAGAAAGTCTTCTTGATTAACAACTTTTCAGGCTCTGAAAGTGAAAGTCACTCAGTCGTGTCAGACTCTGCAACCCCATGGACTATATAGTCGATGGAATTCTCCAGGCCAAAATACTGGAATGGGTAGCCTTTCACTTCTCCAGGGATCTTCCCAACCTGGAAATCGAACCCAGGTCCCCAGCACTGCAGAAGGATTCTTTACCAACTGAGCTACCAGGGAAGCCCAAGAATACTAGAATGGGTAGCCTATCCCTTCTCCAGGGGATCTTCCTGACCCAGGTATTGGAACTGGGGTCTCCTGCATTGCAGGCAAATTCTTTACCAGCTGAGCTACCAGGGAAGCACTTCTTAATATTCACAGTGCTCCAAACCAAACCTCCCAGCCAATGTTCAGTTCAGTTCAGTCGCTCAGTTGTGTCCGACTCTTTGCGACCCCATGAACCGCAGCACGCCAGGCCTCCCTGTTCATCACCAACTCCCAGAGTCCACCCAAACACATGTCCATCGAGTTGGTGATGCCATCCAACCATCTCATTCTCTGTCATCCCCTTCTCCTCCTGCCCTCAATCTTTCCCAGCATCAGGGTCTTTTCAAATGAGTCAACACTTCGCATGAGGTGGCCAAAGTATTGGAGTTTCAGCTTCAGCACCAGTCCTTCCAATGAACACCCAGGACTGACCTCCTTTAGGATGGACTGGTTGGATCTCCTTGCAGTCCAAGGGACTCTCCAGAGTCTTCTCCAACACCACAGTTCAAAAGCATCAATTCTTTGACGCTCAGCTTTCTTCACCGTCCAACTCTCACATCCATACATGACCACTGGAAAAACCATAGCCTTGACTAGACGGACCTTTGTTGACAAAGTAATGTCTCTGCTTTTTAAAATGCTGTATAGGTTGGTCATAACTTTCCTTCCAAGGAGTAAGCGTTTTTTATTTATTTTATTTATTTTTATTTTTTTATTTTTTTTATGGCCGCACATCTTTTATTTTTATTTATTTATTTATTTTTTAATTTTTTTTTATTATTGTTATTTTTTTTTCCCAGTGGGTTTTGTCATACATTGATATGAATCAGCCATGGATTTACATGTATTCCCAATCCCGATCCCCCCTCCCACCTCCCTCTCCACCCGATTCCTCTGGGTCTTCCCAGTGCACCAGGCCCGAGCACTTGTCTCATGCATCCCACCTGGGCTGGTGATCTGTTTCACCATAGATAGTATACATACTGTTCTTTTGAAATATCCCACCCTCACCTTCTCCCACAGAGTTCAAAAGTCTGTTCTGTATTTCTGTTTCTCTTTTTCTGTTTTGCATATAGGGTTATCGTTATAATTTCATGGCTGCTATCACTGTTAGGCAACACAAATAGAATTAAACTAAATTCCATTAAAAAATGCAAGTCTACTGCACTGGTGCACTGTAGTTTATTACCATGTGCTGTTTCATTCTAAGTGCAAAGATTTTTCTCCCTCTAATTTAACACTCAGTACAAGATAGTAATTTGAAGCTATACTTCAGTTTGAGAAAAACAAAAACTGGGGAAAAAAGATGCAATCTATGAATAAGTGGGTTAAAATTCCCAGAAGCTTGCTATACTAATAAAGGACTATAAATCCCCTTCTGTGGATGTGAAAAATATATAGCCATTAGGACTCTGGGTTTGACCCCTGGTTGGGGAACCTAGATCCCACAAACCACGGGGCTGGCCAAAAGAAAATGTCTGTATGTACGTGCTGGGCTTAGTCATTCAGTTGGGTCTGACTCTTCGACCCCGTGGACTGTAGCCCACCAGACTCCTCTGTCCATGGGGTTTCTCCAGGCAAGGATACTGGGGTGGATTGCCATGCCCTCCTCCAGGGGATCTTCCCAACCCAGGGATTGAACTCAGGTCTCTCACATTGCGGGCAGATTCTTTACTGTCTGAGCAACCAAGGAAGCCTGTCTGTATGTATATGGTCAGATATATCTAGCAAACTGTTGGTTATATATTAATTATCTAACTAGAAATAGAAATAGCAGGAGTATAAGCAACTGTATCTTTAAGTCACATTTTATATTATAAACTCATAATCATAATTATTAGGCTCTATATTATGATACATTGCTATTGTTTTGCATACTTTATATTTGCTTCTCATTTCCACTTTTTAGTTGTTTAACTAATTATGACCAAAGCAAGAATATCTGTCATAAAAATCTGATCAATGTTTTCCCACTTTGCACAAACTTATATAACAACCACATCTTTTATCCTTAATTAATAGTAAAATAAAATATCTGTAGAAAAAATGATATAAGGAAATGATACTTAATCATCACAAACAAAGTCATCTAATTTCCAATTTGTTCACAAATGGCTTAGAGAAAATGAGAGAACAGTTTAAGAAACACTTTTCTAGGACTTACTTACGACCTGGCACTCTTCCTTACTCAGATGCTTGAACAAGTTAGTTCTCTCTCAGCAACTGCTTGGTTTTGCTTTCTGTATATGAGACTCATATGAAATATTTTGGGATATCTGCTTAGCCTCTGGCTGAGATAACAATAATTAAGAGAAAAAGACTAACAGATAGGTTGGCCATCTATTCATCTTGCTTTAATCCTGCACTGAATCAGATACCTTAGTAATAACACATCTGGATATCATTATTCAGGTTTTTCAGAGAATAACTCATACAGACATAATCTCATAACTTCAGAATTTATCATTAATATATTACATTAAGATCCAATAAGTAATTCTGCATATTTATAAGGGAGTTACCAAGGATGTTGCATTTTATTTCATTCAAAATATTAAAGTTATACAGTATAAATTTTTGTGGAGTTTAGAACTTGTTAAAGTGTCTCTTGATGAATGAGCTGTCTTTTCTAATTACACCAGAAGAATTATTCCTTTCCTTCCTTACCTTGAATTAAAGATATTCAGATATATAGTTTCTGATTAATTGTAACAGCTTCTCTTAGTTTGATTTGTCTTTAAAATTATTTTTCTATCCTACTTTTCTCCTTTTTCCCTGTCAACATTATTTATTATTAAATTTGTCAATTTTTTCCATATTTAAAATAACTTCATTGTATTTTTACCTTTTGATGTCACTGATTCATATCCTTTGAAGAGCCTCCTATTTTCTATGCTTTCTAAAGAGATGAGTAGTCAGTATGAAAACCTTATTTCTGTTGATTTCTGCATGAGGGTTAAAATACAGAGTTGTAAATGCTAATTTTTGCATACAATAGACCATCTTATCTAATTTAAAACTGATGGTGAAAATTTTAGGCCAAAACATAAGGGGGAACAATGCCACTGGGGCCACTGGGGATGCTTGTGGAGAAGGTCTACATAGCTTACAGTAATTCTGTTCCTATCTTAGATGATGTTTGAATTCAAAAGAACATTCAAAAGGACATTATCTATACCAATACCCTCATTTCCCATATTTTACCTATGAGAAAATGGATTTTGTTCTGGTATAAGGATAGACATATACATCAATGGAATAAAATGAGAGCTCAAAAATCAACCTCACATACAGAATCAGTTGTTTTTCACAAGGGTGCCAAGAGAATTCAATAGAGAAAGGATAGTCTTTTCAATAAATAGAGTTGGAATAACTGATAATCTGCATGTAAGAAATATTCCTGAGCCCTTCCTCCTTCTATACAAAAAAATTAACTCAAAATGAATCAGAGATCTAAATGTAAGAGCCAAAACTGTAAATCCCTTAAGAGAAAATACAGGAGTAAATCTTTGTGGCCTTGGGTTAAGCAAAGTCTTCCTAGTTGTGACACAAAAGCAAGTGATAAAAGACAAATTGAAATTCATCAAAAATGGAAACTTTGGTATTTTGAATGATATCAACAAAAAAGTGAAAAGACAACTCAACAGAATGGAGAAACTATTTGCATATCCAGCAGATATAGGAAAAGTCTTATACCTACAATTTCTTTAAAAATCTTACAACTCAATGGTAAATACTTCAATTAAAAAATGAGTAAAAATATGAAGAGATGTGTATCCAAAGAAGACACACACATGATCATCAAGCACATGAAAAGAGATTCAACATCTTTAGCAATGTAGAAAATGCTAATCAAAACCACTACCAGATAACAACTTTATACCCACTTGGATTATATTAATCTAAAAGATCATAATAATAAGTGTTGGCAAGACTGTGGAGAAATATGGATTCTCATACATTACTCATATAAATATATAAATATACATACCAAATATAATTGGTGCAGCCACTTTGGAAAGCTGTCTGGCAGTGCCTCAAAAAATTATTCATGAGGTTACCATTTGATTCAGCAATTCTACTCCTAGGTATATACCCAAGAGAAATAAAAACATCCAAACTAAAACTTTCACATACACATATGAATACAAAAAATCTGTATACACATGTTCATCACAGCATTATTCATCAGAACCCCAAATTAGAAGCAAACCAAATGCTCATCAACTGATAGAGAGACAAAATGTGGTATGTCCACATAAAGAAATAATTTTTATCAATCAAAAGAATCAAATACTGATATATGATACAATATAGGTAAACTTCAAAATATTTAAGTTAAAAAAAAGCCTGTCACAAAGGACTACTTATTGAATGAGTCTATTTACATGACATGTTATAATAGGGAAACCTATACAGACGTAAAGTTGTTGCCTTAGGATGGAGGAGGGAAGTTTGGGGAGGAAATGGAGAGGGGCTGCTATTTTTTTTTTCTTCTTTTTATTTTTTAAAATTTTTTTTGTTTCATTTATATTTATTAGTTGGAGGCTAATTACTTCACAACATTGCAGTGGGTTTTGTCATACATTGATATGAATCAGCCATGGAGTTACATGTATTCCCCATCCCGATTCCCCCTCCCACCTCCCTCTCCACCCGATTCCTCTGGGTCTTCCCAGTGCACCAGGCCCAAGCACTTGTCTCATGCATCCCACCTGGGCTGGTGATCTGTTTCATCCTTGATAGTATACTTGTTTCAATGCTGTTCTCTCGAAACATCCCACCCTCGCCTTCTCCCACAGAGTCCAAAAGTCTGTTCTATACATCTGTGTCTCTTTTTCTGTTTTGCATATAGGGTTATCATTACCATCTTTCTAAATTCCATATATATGCATTAGTATACTGTATTGGTCTTTATCTTTCTGGCTTACTTCACTCTGTATAATGGGCTCCAGTTTCATCCATCTCATTAGAACTGATTCAAATGAATTCTTTTTAATGGCTGAGTAATATTCCATGGTGTATATGTACCACAGCTTCCTTATCCATTCATCTGCTGATGGGCATCTAGGTTGCTTCCATGTCCTGGCTATTATAAACAGTGCTGCGATGAACATTGGGGTGCACGTGTCTCTTTCAGATCTAGTTTCCTCAGTGTGTATGCCCAGAAGTGGGATTGCTGGGTCATATGGCAGTTCTATTTCCAGTTTTTTAAGAAATCTCCACACTGTTCTCCATAGTGGCTGTACTAGTTTGCATTCCCACCAACAGTGTAAGAGGGTTCCCTTTTCTCCACACCCTCTCCAGCATTTATTGCTTGTAGACTTTTGGATAGCAGCCATCCTGACTGGCGTGTAATGGTACCTCATTGTGGTTTTGATTTGCATTTCTCTGATAATGAGTGATGTTGAGCATCTTTTCATGTGTTTGTTAGCCATCTGTATGTCTTCTTTGGAGAAATGTCTGTTTAGTTCTTTGGCCCATTTTTTGATTGGGTCATTTATTTTTCTGGAATTGAGCTGTAGGAGTTGCTTGTATATTTTTGAGATTAATCCTTTGTCTGTTGCTTCATTTGCTATTATTTTCTCCCAATCTGAGGGCTGTCTTTTCACCTTGCTTATAGTTTCCTTTGTAGTGCAAAAGCTTTTAAGTTTCATTAGGTCCCATTTGTTTATTTTTGCTTTTATTTCCAATATTCTGGGAGGTGGGTCATAGAGGATCCTGCTGTGATTTATGTCGAGAGTGTTTTGCCTATGTTCTCCTCTAGGAGTTTTATAGTTTCTGGTCTTACATTTAGATCTTTAATCCATTTTGAGTTTATTTTTGTGTATGGTGTTAGAAAGTGTTCTAGTTTCATTCTTTTACAAGTGGTTGACCAGTTTTCCCAGCACCACTTGTTAAAGAGGTTGTCTTTTTTCCATTGTATATCCTTGCCTCCTTTGTCAAAGATAAGGTGTCCATAGGTTCGTGGATTTATCTCTGGGCTTTCTATTCTGTTCCATTGATCTATATTTCTGTCTTTGTGCCAGTACCACACTGTTTTGATGACTGTGGCTTTGTAGTATAGTCTGAAGTCAGGCAGGTTGATTCCTCCAGTTCCATTCTTCTTTCTCAAGATTACTTTGGCTATTCGAGGTTTTTTTGTATTTCCATACAAATTGTGAAATTCTTTGGTCTAGTTCTGTGAAAAATACCATTGGTAGCTTGATAGGGATTGCATTGAGTCTATAGATTGCTTTGGGTAGTATAGCCATTTTGACAATACTGATTTCCAATCCATGAACACGGTACGTTTCTTCATTTGTTTGTGTCCTCTTTGATTTCTTTCACCAGTGTTTTATAGTTTTCTATGTATAGGTCTTTTGTTTCGTTAGGTAGATATACTCCTAAGTATTTTATTCTTTTTGTTGCAATGGTGAATGGTATTGTTTCCTTATTTTATCTTTCTGTTTTCTCATTGTTAGTGTATAGGAATGCAAGGGATTTCTGTGTGTTAATTTTATATCCTGCAACTTTACTATATTTACTGATTAGCTGTAGTAATTTTCTGGTAGAGTCTTTAGGGTTTTCTATGTAGAGGATCATGTCATCTGCGAACACCGAGAGTTTCACTTCTTCTTTTCCTATCTGGATTCCTTTTACTTCTTTTTCTGCTCTGATGGCTGTGGCCAAAACTTCTAACACTATGTTGAATAGTAGTGGTGAGAGTGGGCACCCTTGTCTTGTTCCTGATTTCAGGGGAAATGCTTTCAATTTTTCACCATTGAGGGTGATGCTTGCTGTAGGTTTGTCATATATAGCTTTTATTATGTTGAGGTATGTTCCTTCTATTCCTGTTTTCTGGAGAGTTTTAATCATAAATGAGTGTTGAATTTTGTCAAAGGCTTTCTCTGCATCTATTGAGAATCATATGGTTTTTATCTTTCAATTTGTTAATGTGGTGTATTACATTGATTGATTTGCAGATATTAAAGAATCCTTGCATTCCTGGGATAAAGCCCACTTCGTCATGGTGTATGATTTTTTTAATATGTTGTTGGATTCTGTTTGCTAGAATTTTGTTAAGGATTTTTGCATCTATGTTCATCAGTGATATTGGCCTGTAGTTTTCTTTTTTTGTGGCATCTTTGTCTGGTTTTGGAATTAAGGTGATGTTGGCCTCATAGAATGAGTTTGGAAGTTTACCTTCTTCTGCAATTTTCTGGAAGAGTTTGAGTAAGATAGGTGTTAGCTCTTCTCTAAATTTTTGGTAGAATTCAGCTGTGAAGCCATCTGGTCCTGGGCTTTTGTTTCCTGGAAGATTTCTGATTACAGTTTCGATTTCCTTGCTTGTGATGGCTCTGTTAAGATCTTCTGAGGGGCTGCTATTGTATACAAGTTTCTTTTTTTAAGTGATGAAAATACTACAAAATTGTTTGTGTTGATGGTTGCACAACTTGGTGAAGATATTAAAAACAACTGAATTGTATACTTTACATGAATGAGTTTTATGTGAATTGTATTACAATATGACTATAGAACTATCTTTCTATTTATCATCTAATTATCTATGTAATAAAATCTGTCTATAGAAAAAAGAAAACAGGTCAAGGGAAATGACATGATTTTATCCAAGATGGAATCTCACTTCTCTGAACCCAGTGGTCTTTCCATTTTGTCACACCAACTTTTTTCTCTCTTTTTAAACTTTCTCTTAGGTAGCTTTGATGAGATAATGGCATAAATCACTCAAACCTTTCTCTTTACTACATGTTTGTTACCCTTAACCTTTCAGGGGCTTCATGTATTTATCTGTCAAAGGAAGATAACATCACCAGCCCTAACTACATCATAGAGATTTCAGAAAATCATAAGGAAGGAGAAAGTAGTCTGAAAAGTGTTAGGTTTTAATACGTTAGAAGGTTTTATTTTTCCTCTGTCTATCACTTCATGCCATGTGCATCTCAAAAGAGAAATACTTTCTCCAACAAAAGTACATAAAGACAGTTGCTAAAGGACTTAACGAATTCAGCATAAAATACACCATGGCATATCCCCCTAAGCACATAATAATACACAAAAGTGTCAGATACTGATATATTGATCAATACAGGTCTTCTTTTTATTTATTTTAACCCCTAAGTATTTTGTTGAGTATGAGGGCTACTCCATTTCTTCTAAGAGACCCAGATAATCATGATGGTGTGATCACTCATCTAGAGCCAGACATCCTGGAATGCGAAATCAAGTGGGCCTTAGAAAGCATCACTATGAACAAAGCTAGTGGAGGTGATGGAATTCCAGTTAAACTATGTCAGATCCTAAAAGATGATGCTGTGAAAGTGCTACAGTCAATATACCAGCAAATTTGGAAAACTCAGCAGTGGCCACAGGACTGGAAAAGGTCTGTTTTCACTCCAATTCCAAAGAAGGGCAATGCTGAAGAATGTTCAAACTACTCTCACATGCTAGCAAAGTATTCTCCAAGCCAGGCTTCAACAGTATGTGAACCATGAACTTCCAGATGTTCAAGGTGGATTTAGAAAAGGCAAAGGAATCAGAGATCAAATTGCCAACACCTGTCGTATCATTAAAAAAACAAGAGAATTCCAGAAAAATATCTACTCTGCTTTAATGACTATGCCAAAGCCTATAACTGTATGGATCACAACTAACTGTGGAAAATTCTTGAAGAGACGGGAAAACCAAACCACCTTACCTGCCTCCTGAGAAATCAGTATGCAAGTCAAGAAGCAACAGTTAGAACTGGACATGTAACAATGGTCTGGTTCCAAATTGGAAAAAGAGAACGTCAAGGCTGTAAATTGTCACCATGCTTATTTAACTTATATGCAGAGTACATCATGCGAAATGCTGGGCTGGATGAAGCACAAGCTGGAATCAGGATTGCTGGGAGAAATATCAATAACCTCAAATATGCGGATGACACCACTCTTACGGTAGAAAATGAAGAAGAACTAAAGAACCTCTTAATGAAAGTGAAAGAGGAGAGTGAAAAATCTGGCTTGAAACTCAACATTCAGAAAACCAAGATCATGGCATTGGGTCCCATCACTTCATATCAAATGGATGCAGAAACAGGGGAAACAGTGAGAGACTTTATTTTTGGGGGCTCCAAAATCACTGTAGATGATGATTGTGGCCATGAAATTAAAAGACACTTGCTCCTTGGAAGAAAAGCTATGACCAACCTAGATAGCACATTAAAAGCAGAGACATTACTTTGCCAACAAAAGTCTGTCTAGTCAAAGCTACGGTTTTTCCAGTAGTCATGTATGGATGTGAGAGTTGGACTATAAAGAAAGCTGAATGCTGAAGAATTGATGCTTTTGAACTGTGGTGTTGGATAAGACTCTTGACAGTCCCTTGGACTGCAGGAGATCCAACCAGTCCATCCTAAAGGAAATCAGTCCTGAATATTCATTAGAAGTTCTGATGCTGAAGCTCCAATACTTTGGCCACCTGATGTGAAGCACTGACTCATTTCAAAAGACCCTGATGCTGGGAAAGGTTGAAGGCAGGAAGAGAAGGGAATGACAGAGGTCGAGATGGTTGGATGGCATCACTGACTCAATGGACATGAGTTTGAGTAAGCTCCATGAGTTGATGATGGACAGGGAGGCCTGGCATGCTGAAGTCCACGGGGTCGCAAGGGGTTGGACACAACTGAGCGACTGAACTGAACTGAACTGAATCCCTAAGTCTGACCATCCAGTGTCACTGTAGTGCACATAGCTCTGTTGTATTTTCTTAACCCCAAATTGACAAATCTTTTTAGAGAAGGAAAAACATATTTAGTTAAAATTAAACTGCATACTTCAATCAAATATATTATTTTTGTGTAATTGATCATTTGATGTTATATTTGAATGCCTTAGAGTATCATGTTTATGTAGATATCTATGTTTAAAGAGAAATACATCCCTAATTTCTGCTAATGGGAAGATTAGCAGAATCTAGCAGAAGAATTAGCAGAAGAATATTTTATTTCTTGCTTTTCCCCCCAACTGTTGTACATGTCTTCCTAATATACATCTTTTAATATCTGCTCATTATAGGCACTTAAGACTAGTTGGGACCTAGAATTACTTTTATTACCCTGGATAATACAATTTTGATTAGAGAAAGTTCACTTTAGGATGAGCTCAAAGAACAGGGTAAACTATTATGTTAAAAACTTTGAAAAGACTGCAATGAACACAAAAGAGCTATGGTAGATGATCATCCACCCCAAGTGAATAGTCATGGTTTCTTATGTTTCATTCATAGCTTGGTGGTGAAGGGATGAATGGACCCACTCTTGATTAATTTTACTTTGCACAGGGGTGGGGAACAGGAAGCTAGAAAAACCAGATATCTGTTTCCTTTATTTTCTTCTGTATACTATAATAAACATTTAGTTCTTCAGCATTATTGATTTTTGGATTGGTTGTTGCATATAATTTTACAATTTGTTAAATCACTTATTCGATATTACATATCGTGTTTATAAGGGAATGTTTCTGGGGCAGACTGATGTGGCTGCCAAGGACTGCTTGCTGATTTGTTGTTTAGATGAACCAACACATGCAGTATATTACTATTTGGAAGTAAAACACTGAAGACCAGCAAGAGCATCTACCCAATTTAAAACACCTGTGGGAAGACAGTTTCTCAGTAAATAATGCTTATACCCCAGAAAGTTATTTGTTATGAATGCTCTGGATACAGACAAAGGAAATGTTTTCAGTACACATACTGTCTAGCCTTCTGGAGCTAACCAAGAAAGATGTTAATGGTAGACTTAAAGGGGACTTAGGTTTTGGTAAATTTTTTAGATCACAAATGCTAGGACACTGCCTCAAATCCACTTGCCTTGAGAAATGAAAAATTTCTGAAAGCATAATTAGAATTTGGGCCACAGAAATTATGTTCTAATTGAAATACATTATTCATAAATTCGTTTAGCATTCGTAAAAATCTCCACAGCCCCAGGGTTAAGTAAAATTTTCAAGAGAGAAGCTTTGTTGATCTATAAAATATGATTAGGCTCATCAAAAATACATACACACACGTGTGCAGGTACATATACACAAAGACATGGGGGAAACATACCTCTAAATTTTATGGTAGTTATCTTGGAATAGTGGAATGGCATTGTAATATTTCTAGGCTTTTGGCATTTCTATGATAAACATGTACAACTTCTATAATCAGAAAAAGCCACAGCAAATTCCATTTTTATGTAATTATCAAAACATACAGTAGATTGGGAAATAAGCTTGGAATTATATTTACAAGTGCTAAATAAAAAGGTATAGCAGAACACTGCCACTTCGATAGGGATTAAGGCCCACTGGCATATAGGCCATATTTATTTGCCATTTAATTTGGTGACTCTTCCTTCTTTTTTATATCTCATAATTTCTATTCTTGTAGTGAGAATATAGATGTGTAATAAACATTTTTTTCCATTTGGGAAGGCACATGTAGCCCATCAACTATTCCAGAAATACTAAGGAATGAAGTCCTACCTTTCTTAGTGAATGGCTTACTGAGCCGTGAGTGCCCTTGCCGTTCTGGGCTCCTCAATGGACGGCCTTTTGTACAGCCCTTCGAAATATTACTGGTAGTGGCTCCAGCATTAAAGGAAGGAGGAGTGTTCAAAACCATCCCCAAGAAAAAGAAACGCAAAAAGGCAAAATGGATGTTTGGAAAGAAGAGAAGTGAAAGGCAAAGGAGAAAAGGAAAGATAGTCCCATCGAATGAAGAGTTCCAAAGAATAGCAAGGAGAGATAAGAACACTGTCCTAAGTGAACAACGCAAAGAAATAGAGGAAAACAACAGAATGGGAAAGACAGGAGATCTCTTCAAGAAAATTAGAGATACCATGGGAATATTTCATGTAAAGATGGGCACAGTAAAGGACAGAAATGGCATGGACTTAACAGGAACAGAAGATATTTAGAAAAGGTGGCAAGAATACATAGAACTATACGGAAAAGATCTTAATAACCTGGATAACCATGGAAAGGTTATAACCATAACCTCTGGACAGTGTGATCACTTCACCAGAGCCAGACATCTAGGAGTGCAAGGTCAAGTGGGCTTTAGGAAGCCTCACTACAATCAAAGCTAGTGGAGGTGATGAAATTCCAGTTGAGCTATTTCAAATCCTAAAAGACGATGCTGTCAAAGTGTTGCACTCAATGCGGCAGCAAATTTGGAAAACTCAGAAGCGGCCACAGGACTGAAAAAGGCCAGTTTTCATTCCAATCCCAAAGAAGGGCAATGCCAAAGAATGTTCAAACTACCACAGACTTGCACTCATTTCACACGATAGAAAGGTCATGCTCAAAATCTTCCAAGCTAGGCTTCAACAGTACGTGAACCATGGATTTCCAGATGTTCAAGCTGGATTTAGAAAAGGCAGAGGAACCGAAGATCAAATTGCCAACACCTGTTGGATCATCGAAAAAGCAAGAGAGTTCCAGAAAAACATCTACTACTGCTTTATTGACTGTACTAAAATCTTTGACTGTATAGATCACAACAAACTGCGGAAAATTCTTAAAGAGATGGGACTACCAGACCACCCTATCTGCCTTCTCAGAAACCTGTACGCAGGACAAGAAGCAACTGTTAGAAATGGACATGGAATAACTGACTCTTTCAAAATTGGGAAAGACTTACAGCTAGGATGCATACCGTCATCTTGCTTATTCAACTTATATGCAGAGTATATCATGTGAAATGCCAGGCTGGGTGAACCACAAGCTGGAATTATGATTTCCAGGAGAAATATCAATAACCTCAAATATGCAGATGGCACCACCCTTATGGCAGAAAATGAAGAGGAACTTCAAGAGCCTCTTGATGAAGGTGAAAGAGGAGAGTGAGAAAGCTGGCTTAAAAGTCAGCATTGAGAAAACTAAGATCATGGCATCAGGTCCCATCATTTCATGGTAAATAGATGGGAAACAATGGAAACAGTGACATATTTTATTTTGGGGGGCTCAAAAATCACTGCAGATGCTGACTGCAGCCGTGAAATTAAAAGACACTTGCTCATTAGAAGAAAAGCTATGACAAACCTAAAAAAAAAGCAGAGACATTACTTCACTAGCAAAGGTCCATATAGTCAAAGCTATGGTTTTTCCAGTAGTCATGTATGGATGACTCTGGATGTGAGAGTTGGACCATAAAGAAGACTGAGCACCAAAGAACTGATGTTTTTGGACTGTGTTGGAGAAGACTCTTGAGAGTCCCTTGGACTGCAAGAAGATCAAACCAGGCAATCCTAAAGGAAATCAACCCTGAATATTCACTGGAAGGACTGATGCTGAAGCTGAAGGTTCAATACTTTGGCCACCTGATGAGAAGAGCTGACTCATTGGAAAAAACCCTGATGCTGGTAAAGATGGAAGGCAGGGGGAGAAGGGGACGACAGAGGATGAGATGATTGGATGGCATTGCTGACTCAACGGACATGAGTTTGAGCAAGGTCCAGGAGATGGTGAAGGACAGGGAAGACTGGTGTGTTGCAGTCCACAGAGTCTTAAAGAGTTGGACATGGCTGAGTGACTGAACAACAACTCCATGTTACATGCCTCTTTTCTGGCTAAAAATCTAAAGCACAGAGGACCCTGGCGGGATACAGTCCATAGGGTAGCAAAGAGCTGGACCTGACTGAAGCAACTTAGCCTGCATGCACATCACTTGCTTTAGATATAAATTATGTTCACCCTGTTTCATAATCATAGTTGCTATTGCCTTACTCAAAACCAGCAAACTAAACTTGAAATACCTCAAAGAACCAGGTTTTGGTCAAGATGTGTCTCTTCTCTACAACCTCATGGTTAATAACCTGTTCATCTATTTGGGCACACATAATCAGAATAAGGATATTCTTCATCTATAATGATTCAATACATCTGCAAAGAACAAATAAAAACCATACAATCTGCCAAAAATAAGGTGTATATATCTAATGGGAAAGAAAATATTTCCAAAGGACATCGTCGGTGATGTGAACCTGGTAGTGTTATCACAAAGTGGTTGCATTTTCTATTTCAACAACAAAAAAGTGTGAAATTCTACACCGAATATATCCAACATGTATATGTGTGCCTTATATACATAATACACACTGCACACACACACACACACGTCATTAAACACGAGAAGATAATGAGTGGTGATTAAGAGCATGGTGTCTGGAGACAGCCTGATAGGGTTCAAATCCTAGTTCTTCCACTTACTATTTGGTTTTGGGTGGTTTGCTTAACCTTCGTGTGCCTCAGTTTCCTTTTGTGTGAAATGAAAATTGTTAGTGTATCTAACTTCATAAGGTTGCGTGCATGTGTGCTAAGTTGCTCAGTCGTGTCTGACTCTTTGCAACCCTATGGACTGTAGCCCGCCAGGCTCCTCTGTCCATGAGATTCTCCAGGCAAGAATACTGGAGTGGATTGCCATGCCCTCCTTCAGAGGATCTTCTTGACCCAGGGATTGAACCCTTGTCTCAGCATCTCCTGCATTGCTAGGCGAATTCTTTAGCACCACCTAGGAAACCCTTTATAAGGTTAGCAGGAGGATTAAATGGCTCCATGAATGTAAATATTACCATGGTACTTGCCACACAGGAAACACATGCTTTTGAAAATCCTGCCATCTTTTGATGACTAGAATTGAGATTCATTCTTTTTTTTTTTTTTTTTATCTTCGAGACTGGGATGTTATGTTGTGATGTTGGAACATGGGGCTTGTATTCCCTGATTTAAGGGACAGGACTCTCTGAGTCGGAATATACTAGAAACTGAGTGAGAAAACTCAAGAAAAATTTGCGTGTGGGAGTTTGGTGAGTGAGCACTGGAAGTAAGGCAGGCGTGCCCCATTAGCAGAGTACAGTTTACCCAAGCAGGTAAAAGGGAAACAAGTAATGAGAAGAGTTAATTTAGTGGTAGAAATACAATCTAGGCTTAGAAGTTTTGTTTATTCTACCTTCATGTAGTATTTCATTACTTTTATGTAAAATGGAAGTTACCTGATTTCTACTGTCTGAACTAAATAAAAATTATGAAAACATATGAAACATATTAATGTTTCCAATACTTTCTTCCTGTATATCTTGGTACTCTACACCAGATCCACATCTGCACCCATCATGTCCTAATTAAGTTTCACTAATCATTGCATGATAAATAGCATAGTTGAGGCATAATTACTGAGAAAAATTCAAAAGACTCTTCAGAACTTATGTGAAAATCCAATTCCTTTCTAAGTAGCCCAGTACATGGAAGACCTGAGGTATGTCTTTATTTTAAAGACTATGATTTATTTTCAAATTTCAATTTTATTTTGAAAGTCTCACTTTTTGCAAAGCCCAACTCAAATTTGGAGGTAGGTTAGTTGTATACTTGTTGGTTTGTCTTTTTTTGGAATGACCTGTTGTGCATTTGAAGTGGCATCACTATTTATTCATCTTGCTAAGTAATACTTAAAGTGTTCAGCTTCAGTTTGCAGACCTGACTATTTGCCTGGTGGCTCAGATGGTAAAGAGTCTGCCTGCAATGTGGGAGGCCGGGGTTCTATCCCTGAGTTGGGGAATTCCCCTGGAGAAGGCAATGGCAACCCACTCCAATATTCTTGCCTGGAAAATCCCATGGACAGCTACAGTCAATGGGGTTGCAAAGAGTTGGACACAACTGAGCAACTTCATGTTCTTTCTTTCTATTGGCTGAGGGGTGTGTGAGTCATAGACACGGTGTTTGTAGGCACAGACCATTGCACAGACTGTGTTACAAATGCTCCTCCTATTTATAATGGTACTTCTTAAGTTGTGTGAAATCTTGAAAAAGTACAAATTATTTTTTCTTGTTTAAGATAGGTAGATTAATACATAAAAGAAAGAAATAACACAATTAAACTCTTTTATATTAGGACATAGATTTGCTAAAAATGCAAACATCAGCATATTTTTCTTGAAATTATGGAAGAGGAAAGAGGTGTGTTTCCCTAAATCAGGAGCTATATGTTTCCCCCTCTCTCTGGAAAAAAATTTCTGGGCAAAAGGAAGTGTTAAAGGAATGAGAGGTGTCTCCTCTTCAGACCCCGCCCATCTATACAAACAGATAATACGATGGCACTTTGCAGAGGTGACAACCTTGTCTTCCTGGTAGAGAAGAGGCAATTTGAGGGAGGCAGCATACTAACTACATGCGACTTAGAACTAAGAAAGTTCTCTTGTAAAGCCTTAGATCCAACTAAAACTTTGGATTCTCTGGACTAGAATGATTTTCTGTTTTTGTTTGTGTGTGTGTGTGTTTTATTCTCTCCATGAATAAACTCACATTAGAAGCCAGTCCTAATTATGGTAACCGCATTTACAGTTCTAAGGCAAGAGAGCAAAGGGAATCAATAGAAAGAAAACACCCTGGGGGGAAGACTGAATGAACTCATGGTTCACTAAAATTTTGTGACTAAGCAGCATCTTCTTTAGATATCCCACATACAACCCCAACTGATCCTTTCACTTGGGAGAAAACATTTGGAAACTTTCCAATTGCAACACAATCTTTTTTTCAATTGTCAACCAGTAGCAGTTTTAAAAAGAAATTATTTCGAAATCTTAAGACTTAGAGGTGTCCTAATTTTCCCTATTAAACTCATAACCCAAATGTACTGAGGTCAGCAGGATCTAATGCCTAATTCGCTTATATGTATGGTGAAATCTAGTGCCAAGGAGCATCCTCGGCCATTGCCCTGCTTCAAATATTCATGATTCTCCACAGTCCAAAATGCATTAAAGGCAGGAACAATGCCAATGACACACAGTCTTCCTAGTGACAAGGAGCCTTCTTAGATCAAAGGAGCAAGATGTTAAAGACTTCAGACTAAACTGTCTTTGTGAGAGAGGCTCACAAAAGGGATGCCAAATCCCACACCCTGTTTTCAGTTACAGAACATCAATGAAATAAAGGAAAAAATAGATGCTTATTCATTTTCTCTTCTGAACTCTTTTTACAAAATGACTTTGCTTTTCTCCTTTCTTACCATTACAGTTAAACACAAGGATTTGATGCATAAAAACTGGAAAACATCATTAATGCTTTCAAAGACAAAATGAATGACTACTGAGGAATTAATAGCATTTAAGTCAATATGATTTTGCTAAAGGGGGCTGTGTGTTGAGAATAATACAAGAGCAATGTTGAGACGGGCACAGGAGCCATAAAGCATATGCATGAAGCAAATATGCATAATAATTTAGGCTGCCCCTTCATGTCATTTGTCGTCCAGTTCCATGTGTTCTTACACCTGTGGTCCCTTCCTTGATCTAGTCTAATACCTTGGAAATGTTAGGCATGCAGCCAATTTCATACTCAGCCATTCCTATGACCAGACCCAGCTAACAACTTGCTTTTTTCTTATATTAAATCAGGAATCAACCCCAGGGCTCTGAACTACTTCTGACTGACAGGACCAACAGAAAGTTCTAGGCTAATTACTTCTTAGGACTACTTTCCAGCACAAAGAGTTGCTGCTGACCTACTTTGGACTTACTGAAATAATTTATCAGGTAAGATAATTAAGGGAATATAAAACTGTTTCTAAAACCAAGCAAGTATCAGAAATATTTGTTGAAATCATAAGTCAGTATTCCCAGTGCTATCAGATGCGGCTTTATTGCTTTACAATGAGTCAATTTTATTATGCCTGACTTAGAAGCCCTTCTTTTTTTGTAAATTATACTTGGCAGAATGTATTTGAGAGTCTCTCTGATGTATAAATGTATTATTTTTGACTCTTTTTCAGCCTATATATAAAGAGAAACAATCTTCTAAGCCCTCCTTTTCTTTGCCTCTTAACCCTTTCCCCATAAATAGGTATGCGCATCCCTTCGCACAGGTGTTCCATTATTTTTGAAGTCTGTTCTGAATAAAGGGATGCCTCAGTGTGAGAGTAGATTTATCTGTGGTGTGGATCACTTACCATGTGGACTTTTAACTCTCTTTTCAAGCATAATTGGTTCTTACATATAGGTAAATATCTATAACTGAAGAGTCTTTTGTAGCAATGTTCTTTCTTTTCTGCTGAGAAAATCTGCCCATTTTCTATAGCCTTGATGTTTTCCATAAGAAAAAGAAAACAAGAGGAAAACCTTGAAAGGACACCATAGAACATAAGGGAGAGATTGTTTAAGCTTAGAAATCATCTGTTTTTCCCCAAAATAAAGGCATTAACATGTTATATTATTAGTATCATGGTTTATCAGTGTCATTCTTTGTTATTTTTTTCTCCTATTCCTCTACTCTCCTTACCCTTCCCCCATTTACTTTTTAAAATTTTCTTCCCCATGTCCAATGTAACTTGCGTCTTAACTCAAAAACTCATCTAACTATGGAAACAAGATCAGTTGATTGCATACTGGCTTTTTAATTCTAACAAAGGTTTATCTTCATTGAGAAAATATCTGAATATCACTGAATAGCTAGATTTAGTCCTTGCGGTAAAATGTAAATATTAATTTCTTAATCTAGGGTTAAAAAAATCAGGAATTAATATTTCACATTTGTTTCAGTACTGCAGTTACAATAATATTATTTCTGAGTAGAATCTATTCACTTATTCATTTATCTTGTTATTACTTTGTAATGTAGAGTTGAGGAAACTTTATGCACAAAACTAGTTAATGCCAAAGGAAAAAACAAACTAAACACTGACTTGTAGTCTTTGTTTCCGCACAGCACATGCAGTGTTTTATATTTGTGAGAGAACCTGACCATGGTTTCATTCAAAATCAATAGCATATCAAGCTCCCCTGATCCAGTTGACTAGTACTAGAGTCAGATCACTCCCCTATTGCTTCTATCTTACTTTATAGCCTCTTGCATTCCATGCCTATTTAATTTCATTTATTGCTTTATTCTTGTGTCCTTCAGCTGTTTTCAATCTGCCCTTCATGGCCATAGCTAAATACAATATGTTAACATACAAAGGTATTTATGTAAATGAAAATCAATACACTTCTCATTTCAGCACCATTCGTTCTTGCTTACATTGGACATTTTTAGTACATTTTATTTAAACGCGAACAACTTTTCATTCTTGCCGGGGAACTATAATGATCTTCTTGGCTCCCTGCCCCCTGCATCCCTCTAATCTTCACAGCTATGGCCACTTAGCCCCATCTGGAGGTTCAGCTTTATTCTGCATTTTGGAACTAATCTTGTCTCTAGGCTGGGGGCGTACAAGATGTCCCAGCCAAAAACTAACTGATTCATCCACCAGCAGCCTTGCTGCTGGCTTCGTTCTGACCCTGTAACTTATTTCTGAGATCCAAGGGCTTGTCTCAGCCCTCTGTAGCCAAGACTTGGCTCTGTACACTACTTTCAGTAGGTGGGTATCCAGCATCTGTCCTTGGTTCATTTTCCAATTCATTGATGACTAAGGTTCTGCTTTGCCCTTCTTCCTGTTCCCTTTGTAACTGAATTTGTTGTCCTAATTCCAGTAGCCATGGCTGTTGAATCTTTCTGATGCTGCTTAACTTGCTCTAATCTCCTTGTTCTGTCCACCCACATAGCACGGATCTGAACTTTCGCTAGAACACCAGCGACATTTTCCCACTGCCTGCTGCAGGCTTCTCTCTTGTCCCCAGCTCTAACCCTGCAGGTCTTGAGTCACTGGATCTAAGCTGCCTGCAATCTGTCCATCACATTATTCCAGACATGACAGGGGAGAAATATTTTAATTGCATCTTTGGTTGAATTGTTATGCTAACATCCTCGAGTTCCTTTTACCTCATATCTTTATCTTGACCCGCCACTTAAACAGTTTAAAACTCAATTTCCTCTATGTAAAGTGATCATAATAGACTCTACTCCTAGGGTTATTATATAACTGAGAAAAAAAAGAATGCATACATATAGGTCAAGCCCATAGTAAATAATCAGTCATTTTAATCTGCTATTATTGTATCATTTCTTAGATCTTTGCAGATGTAAAGTGAAAACATGTCACTTAAAAGTGATCATTAGACAAGAATGGGGAATGGGAAATTCTTAAGAAAGAATTAGGGGTCCGTGTGAATTTGTTAAAAGTAAAATAGCTGATAGCAAGTTATTTAATATCATTAAAAATAAAGTTAAACTATAGATGTAGTCATCAACAAACATTAAAAACCAAGATATTTTAAAGATACATTTCCTATCAACGTGTCTTAATATATAATGACTAAAAGTGCACAGAGCTTTAAAGTACTTCAGCCAGTTCAGTTAAGTGACTCAGTCCCGTCTGACTCAAAGCATTTAGAAGGAGAGTAATTCTCTGAGTCAGTCATTTATCTTAGAGCAATATCTATACAACCATCTGGGGAGTTTTAAAAAGTAAAGTTTTAAGTCCCACTTCTATGAAATTCTGATTGACTAATTTTGACATGGAACTAAAGATGTGTTCCAAAAATCCCCTAAGTAATCCTGATGATCAGCCAGGTTTGGGAACCAGAAATCCATCAGTCATTAAGACGTCCAGGAGATTCTTAAGAACACATATGTTTGTTTACCTCCGGATGGTCAAGCTAGTGCATAGACTCCCTGACTTGGCTCCTAGCTGACCACTGGCTAGAAATGTCTGACAGGCATGGGAATCCTACTGAAGCCAGCTTTTATTAATGGGTGACTGTTTCACCTCGCTGGGTAATAGCAGTGCCTACCTGTAAGTACTTTGTTAATTTACCTTAAGAATCTCAGTTTGCTCAGTTGGAATCCTCAGTTTAACCTACATTAAAAATACTCTAAATTGTTTCAGGCACAGACTGTTTCATTTTTGTCAAATTTTTTAACTTTTCCTGTTTCTTAGCTAAATTCCCTCCACCCACAAAATGTTTGATCAAAATGGCCATGCTTTCCCCCCAACTTTACTGAGGCATAATTGGTATATAACACAGTAAATGTTAAGGTGTACAATGTGTATATTGCAATGTGCTCACCACCACAGTGTTACCTAACACTCCCATCCCCTCACATAATTACCAGTTATTTTTTATGTGTGGTGAACATTTAAGATTTACTCCCTTACCTACTTTGATCAAAATGATTGTTAACTGCTCTAGGCAAACACACACACGCAAATGAAAGGGCTTCTGTTTGCTTTCCTGAAAGGTATGTGTATAAAAGTTGTATATTAAGAGAGAGAGACAGAAAGAAAGATTGCCTCTTTCTACTATTATGCCACACAAAGGCCTTTGGGGTGTTCACTGTGGGTATGAGAGCTGGGTAGGGCCAATACACGTGGCCCCTGGAGAAGGAAATGGCAACCTACTCCAACAGGACAGTGGATGCCCTAGAAGGCAGACCCATTTAAAATAATGAATATTCAAGATCTGTTCAGTGTATCTTTAAAGGAGAAGCTGAGTAACACCTGGGTGAAGGGAGTAGTTGATCCTAGACGGTGGCTCAGAAACCATGCCTTGCCCTAACAGCTCCCTAATTCAGCTATGGGTGTACATATATATACCTTTAAATAAAATCTCTGCGGTTACCCAAATCCACCATCTTGGAGCAGACTAGCAACTATACATTGTTTCTTGACCATGCTTCTTGAGAGATATTCTGGTAAATACACCTTTTCTCTCCATCTCTTACCATTGACAGTATTTGGGAGTCTCAGTGATATCTTACTGTACCTTATCAAGTAATTCCCTAGACAGTGGTTTGACTGACCCAACTCTTAGTTTAGCTGCAGAAATTCCTTCCTGTTATTGTAGCACTCATCTTTCTTAGTTGAGAGCTAGATTTAAAAAAATGTTGAAAATGTCTTCTTTTAGGAAATAACTGCTACAGTAAAAATAAATTATTTATCATTATTTTGTTTAAAAGAATAAAACAGCACATTACCAGACATCCTCAGCATCTTCATCACATTCTGCACCAAACTGGCAAATATCACAGGTGGATGTCTCCTTTTGACTGGTTTCTCCTGAGCCTTCATGGACTATAGGACAGAAAAAATGGAACAAAAAGAATTCAGATAAGTGCACATAATATCAACTCCAAGACTATTTTATATGAAAGTTGCTACTTTTCCAATGAACATTTTTGCAGTTGGAGCTCCATTAAGATTGTCATATTTAACTCTCTTCTTCCCTAAGTTTGAAGAAAACAATGATATGCTAGTTACTGAAATGTAGTGAATAATTCTTTTTACCACAAAAATAAAACAAACAAGAGAGCTTACTGGATTTATCAAAATGGGTTGGTTAATAAACCATATGAAAGAATTAATTAAAAAGAATTTAAATTGGATGGTATCTCCAACTCAATGGACATAGGTTTGAGTAAGCCCCGGGAGATGGTGAAGGACAGGGAAGCCTGGCGTGCTGCAGTCCATGGGGTCAGAAAGAGCCAGACATGACTGAGTGACTGACCAACAACAAAACTGTTACTGGCCTAGAGCAAAAATCTAGTGTCTATAAGAAAATTTCCTAAGTCCTAAATTATAGACTTTTTTCATTCAAAGGCTTTAATATATAATTTATAAAATTTAGGTGGGCAGCTTTGACTTTTTAGATATGTCTTTTCCCCACCTCAAGATGTACAAAGTACTTATAAGGAAAAATATATTAATTATAAATTTTAGAAAACACATTTTAATTGATTTTTACACTACTTTCTTGAATCTTACATAAATGTTGCACAGAGCCCATCATAGTGATTTCTTCTATAAGGGCTATGAACATATATTTTATTTAAAAATATATACTTGTCACTGATGATCGTTAATCATGTAGACTTAGACCATAAATTACAAGTGTAAAAATATGCTGCATACAATCTACTTATAAAATTAAGCTTTCAAAATCAGGAAACAATAGTGTAAATCAATTTTAAAAATTTAGTATTTGAGTTCAAGAAATAAAAATCTGAGCAATACTTTTAAATGAAGATTACTATTTACCAATTAAAAAATATGTAGTTGACAGCAAAAATAACTTTGCTTATAGATGAAAAACTGCAACAACCTAACAACTGCATAGATAATATTATTCCATGGACAGATTATATACTTAAAAACATGTTTAAATCCAGAGATCCTTAAAAAGTGCACTTTTGAAAAAGGTTATGCATTTTCAATAGAAAAAGAACATAAACAATTAAATATGGCACTGGCTTCTAGCATTATGAACCCTAGTAAGGTACTATTTTTAACAAAGACATCATTTATTAAAGTGCACCCTGAACCTAACATATTCAACCTTACTTATTTAGTATGATATTTTCATAATTTATTCTTTGTCTATTAACATGAGAGTTATTGTTAGTTACAAAAGCAAAGCTCTCTATTCCTTATTTTCCAATTTACTGCTCTGCAAATAAGTGATATGATTTACCAGAATAACAACAACAACAACAAAACAAAACCATCATTTAGAGAGTTGTGTTTTACAGTTTTTCCGGGAAAGATAGATCTATTTTTTCCAAAGCAACATTTTTCCCCCATACTTGATTTGCACTGTACTTTAACAAAGTTATGAATTAAACAGATCAACTTCAATTGCAAAAAGATTGATGGTATAGTTTTAAAATTGAAGTCTAAAAAAATGGTGTTCCTCCCCAGAAAGAAAGAGGAATTCTAGACTCTGCTAAAATAGACAGCACTTATTATCCACTCTATTACATTAATAGAGGCGAGACCATTAGAGTGGACTATGGGGATAAGAAGGAAGCTGGGGCCTCACCTCAGGGGAGCCTGAACAGCTGAGGCCCATCTCTTTATTACTTCCTTATTATTAATGCAACACAGAAACTGCTAATGGGAAAGAGCCTTTTAGTGTTAGCAAGATTAGCAGCTTCTAGACTAAAACTTCCCATCACTCAGGAAACATACTAACACAATGGGAAGGTCCTTAATGAACAGTTATAGCCACTTATGGGCAGCCCCATCTTCCTTCACAGCAGGGATCCTTGATTAGGGATCTACTGGAAGTAATCCAGGTGATGAATCGTGCTAACTCAGCGGAACTAATAATAATATTTCTACTGGAAGTCACATTACATTTCTATAAAAGGGCAGTTACTGGTAGACTTGAGATGTTTAGAAATTCTCCCACATGGAGAAGTAAGCCCAGAAGTAGCAGTAGCAAAACCTCTCTCAACAAATACTCTGGGAATAAAATGTGGAGCAATCACAATGAAAAATAAAGTATTTCCATACTTTCTGAAGCACAGACTTGCACCTTTATAATAAGCAAATCAGCACCCAGATTTCATTTAACACTATAGACCAATGATTCTTAAATAGGGTTAGGCTCAGAACCTCTGGTAGATTTGGTTTGTTAATTTATGTATTTTTTTTAAAGACGAGTTGCTATCTTATCTTAGGTCGCTCTGTCATGTCAAACTCTTTGCCATCCCTTGGACTGTAAGGGCTCTAGGCTCTTCTGTCTAACAGATTTCTCAGGCAAGAATACTGGAGTGGTTTGCCATTTCCTTCTCCAGGGGATCTTTCCGACCCAGGGACTGAACTCAAGTCTCCTGCATGGCAGGCAGATTCTTCACCACTAAGCCACCAAAGAAGTACTCAGGGTGCTATGGCTGTAGACTATGGATTGTTTTTTAGATAAATGCCTTGAGATATCCTCGGAGGTACTGAATTTGTAGGGCTGGCGGTTGGAGATACATACATACATATATATATATACATACACACACACACACACACACACACACACATACATACTCTTAACAACTTGCCCCTAAGCATCTCTGCCTAAACAACACTGAGAAGACTTCCTCTGTCTCAAGCATCCTCCTCTTGCAGTGAATGTCTGGCTCAGGACTTCTGTCACTTTAAAGTGCACAGGACGCGAGATCGGGTGCGTTCAGGGTGGTATGGCCGTAGACTATAAGGAAGCCGTGGTGCATATACACCATGGAATATTACTCAGCCATTAAAAAGAATTCATTTGAATCAGTTCTAATGAGATGGATGAAACTGGAGCCCATCATACAGAGTGAAGTAAGCCAGAAAGATAAAGACCAATACAGTATACTAATGCATATATATGGAATTTAGAAAGATGGTAATGGTAACCCTATATGCAAAACAGAAAAAGAGACACAGATGTACAGAACAGACTTTTGGACTCTGTGGGAGAAGGCGAGGGTGGGATGTTTTGAGAGAACAGTGCTGAAACATGTATATTATCAAGGGTGAAATACACCAGCCCAGGCTGGATGCATGAGACAAGTGCTCGGGCCTGGTGCACTGGGAAGACCCAGAGGGATCAGGTAGAGAGGGAGGTGGGAGTGGGGATCGGGATGGGGAATACATGTAAATCCATGGCTGATTCATGTCAATGTATGACAAAAACCACTACAATATTGTAGTTAGCCTCCAACTAATAAAAATAAATGAAAAAAAAATAAAGTGCACAGGAAGCACCTGGAGGTTTTGTTAGAATAAAGATTCTGAGTCAGTAAATGTGAGGTGTATCCTGAGGCTCTAAATTTCTTACAGGCTCCCAGAAACTGCTGCTGCTGGCCCACAGACCACAGTTTGAGTAGCAAGGATAGCATTGTGTTTTTCCAACCACAATTCACAATGTGTTAGTGGGTAGGGAAATAGAGTTAGTGGGTCACTATCAGCATTTTTACAAACATTTTTGTAAACATGAAGCAGAAGGTACTGGGACAGAAAACACAGACTGCATCTTATTTAGCAAATATAGTATTTATTTTATAACACTATTTTTGTTGTACATATGATATCCAACCAGGGCTACAATGTAAATTTCTAAAGGTCATAGTCACAAAAGCTTGAAAACCATTGAATTAGCACATGCTGGATGCTTGGAAATCATGTGTTGAACTGTACTGTTCCTTTTTCCTGTTCTTTTCAAAGTATAAAAAACAGGAAGAATTGGTGCTTAATTATTTGCATTCATTTGCTGGTTATGCAGGAATGAGATTCATTTATAATAAAGTATTATTTTAACCATACATTTGCATTTTAAACCTTTTATTCTGAGTTGTAAAGTAAAAGAATTATTTCCCTCTATTCTATAAAACACTGGAGGAGGGCATGGCAACCCACTCC
Source organism: Cervus canadensis (assembly GCF_019320065.1). Taxonomy (NCBI): domain Eukaryota; kingdom Metazoa; phylum Chordata; class Mammalia; order Artiodactyla; family Cervidae; genus Cervus; species Cervus canadensis. Next base: position 52,695,769 of record NC_057409.1, on the reverse strand, counting down.
AGTATTCTTGCCTAGAGAATCCCATGGAGAGAGGAGCCTGGCAGGCTGTGGCCCATGGGGTCACAGAGTCAGACACGACTTAAGTGACTAAACACAGCACACATTCTACAAAAGCTTAGGTTTCAGCACATGATTGAGGGAAACTTGAGGAGTAAGGGAGGTGGAGCTCCTGAAAGCATATTTTATATAACTGTGTGGTTCAGCTGCTAAATTGTGTCCAACTCTTTGCGACCCCATGGACTGTAGCCCATCAGGCTCCCTGTCCATGGGATTTTCCAGGCAAGAATGCTGGAGTGGGTTGCCATTCCCTTCTCCAGGGGATCTTCCTGACCCAGGGATCAAATCCTGGTCTCCTGTTCCCTGGTCTCCTGATTGCTGCAGGCAAACTTCTTCATTGCAGGCAGATTCTTTGCCAACTGAGCCACCAGGGAAAGCCATTTTATGGCTTTTTAATATATTTTATATATGCTACCCTTCCTTGGTGGCTCAGACGGTAAAGTGTCTGCCTACAATGCGGGAGGCCTGGGTTCGATCCCTGGGTTGGGAAGATCCCCTGGAGAAGGAAATGGCAACCCACTCCAGTACATTGGCTAGAAAATCCCATGGAGAGAGGAGCCTGGTAGGCTACAGTCCATGGAGTCGCAAAGAGTTGGACGTGACTGAGCGACTTCACTATGCTATGCTATAGTTATAACTGATTTAATTAATTCTTGTAAGAGTATTCTGGATTGGAACGTTATAAGAGATTATTAAATTACCTTTCTTCTAAATTTTCCCTGCACTCATGGTCTCATCTGGAAATTGTTACCAAAATTCCTTTATAATGATCCTGTTCTGGCCCCACTCAGCTTCTCACAGCAGATGTGCCTGCCTATTAGTACAGTTCTCTTACGAATTCACTATAATGCCTCTGTGCCTCTTATAATATCCTAACTTATACTATTTCTTTTTTTGATTCTTTAAATCAGAATTTCAAGCTTTTTAAAATTTTATTTTTAATTGGAGGATAATTACAATATCACGTTGGTTTCTGCCATACATCAACTCGAATCAGCCATAGGTATACATATGTCTCTTCCCTCTTGAACTTCTCTCCCCATCCCACCCTTTTACAAAATATGGAATTTTTCACATGCACAGGGGCCATGCTAATCTCTTTATCATTCCAATTTTAGTATATGTGCTGCTGAAGTGAGCACAATATGTTATACTATTTCTGAAAACATGAAATATTAATGTTCAAACAGTTATTCAATGTCATTTATTTGATTCAAAATTTCAATAAACTTGACATTCAGTGAAACACTCATGTCTTTCAATCAATATTGAGGAACACATGCCAAGGACCAACTCAACCATTCCAGAAAATTTGATTTTGCCGCCTTTTCAGCCATTTCTCTACCACTGTTCTTTCTATATAAGCTGATCAGTAACCTGATCTGTCACCACAGATGAACTATTCTAGAATAGCACATCAAAGGCATCATACACTATGTAATTATTGTGTTCCGCTTCTTCCAGTTGACATCATTAGTTTTAAGATGAATTCAGGTACTTGCCGACATCAGTAGTTTATCTCTTTTTGTTACTTGGTATTCAGTTGAGTGAATATACCACAGTTTATTTTTCCTTTTTCTTGTTGAAGGACATCTGGTTGTTCAGTTACTGGCTGGAAACAATAACTATTTATGAATAAAGCTGTTATACATTCTTGTAAAAGACATTCTGTGTCCATGAATTACTTCTCTTAGACGAATACCTCACAGTGGGATTCTGATATTCAGATAGCCATACCAGCTTTCATTTGCTTATTGTTTCTATCAATTTGTTTTTTTTTTTTTTACTTTCAACTTGTCTGTTAGCTTATGTCTAAAGTGTGTTTTCTGTAAACAACATATAGTAGAATCTCACTTTCTAAAAATTTTATTTATTGTTAATTCTGACTGTGCTGGGTCTTCCTTGCTGAGCGTGGACGTTCTCTAGTGGTGGTGAGTGGAGGTTCCTCTAATTGCAGCGCAGAGGCTTCTCATTGCAGAGACTTCTCTGGCTGCAGAACACAGGCTCTGGGCGCCCAGGCTTCAGCAGTTGTGGCTTCTGGGCCCTATAGTTCGGGCTCAGCAGTTGTGGTACATGGGCTTAGTTGTCCCACAGCATGTGGGGGTCTTCCTGGACCAGGAATCAAACCCAAATTCCCTGCACTAGCAGGGGAATTCTCAACCACTGAACCACCAGAGAAGTCCAGATCTCACTTTTTTCTTTATCTAGTCTGAATATTTCTGCATTTAATCAGGGTATTTAGTCCATTTACTTACTGTAATAATTAATGTGTTTGGTTTTAAATCTCCCAACTTGGTGTTTGATTCAACATTTTTTTTTTTGTTTAATTCTTGAGTTGCAGAAATTTTTAATATATTTCGAGTACAAATCTTAGTCAGATACAATTTATTGGGACATATTTTCCCAGTCTATTTTCTTGAATGCATGTATTATTTTTTTTGTGGATGTGCAGACATTTTATTTTGATGAAATTATTTTTTATTTTTATGATTTGTCTTTTCTGTGTTATTTCTAAAAAGTCTTCTACTCAAAACTCATATGATATTCTTCTGTGCTTTATTCTATTCTCTATGTGTATTAGTTTTTAAATTTTACTTTATGTTTAAGTTTGTAATCTATCTAAAATTGGATTTTGTGCATGATGTGAAGCAGAGATTAAGATTCTTTGTTCTTCCCATGTGGACGTGATTTTTCTCCTTGATCTGTCAATGTGTTGAAATATATTGATTGATTTCCATAGGTTAAACCAACCTTGCATTTTGTGAAGTGAAGTGAAAGTCGCTCAGTCGTGTCTGACTCTGCGACACCGTGGATTGTGTCCATGGAATTCTCTAGGCCAGAATACTGGAGTGGGTAGCCTTTCCCTTCTCCAGGGGATCTTCCCAACCCACCCAGGGATCAAAGCCAGGTCTCCAGTGTTGCAGATGGATTCTTTACCAGCTGAGCCATAACAAGCTTGATCATGGTATATAACCTTTCTGCATATACTTCTGGATTTCTTTTCCTTGTGTTTTGGTGAGCATTTTTGTGTCTGTGGTTCACAAGACATGCAGGCTGTAATTTTCTTTTCTTGTATTGTTCTTGTTTTGTTTTAGTATTAGGGTTAAAATGGCCTCAAGATATGAGTTGGGAAGTATTCCCACTTCCTCTATTTTATGAAAGAGTTTGTGGAAGATTATTATTTCATTGTTTATACAAGGCTATTTAAATTTTCAGGCTTCCCTCATGGCTCTGGAGAAGGAAATGGCAACTCACTCCAGTACTCTTGCCTGGAGAATTCCATGCCTGGAGGAACCTTGCAGGCTACAGTCCATGGAGTTGCAAAGAGTCAGACACAACTGAGTGACTAACACACACACACACACACACACACACACACACACACACACACTCATAGCTCAGTTGGTAAAGAATCTGCGTGCAATGCAGGAAACTCTGGTTCAATTCCTGGGTTGGGAAGATCCCCTGGAGAAGGGATAAGACCCACTCTAGTCTGTTTTATTGCTTCCTTCTCATTTTTATTATTTTCTTTATGCTATAAACTTAGAGTTTAATTTATTTTCTAGTTTCTTAAAATGGAAGAAGTGCTTGATTTTATACCATTCTTATCTTCTAATACAGGTATTTACATCTGTACATTTTCTTCTAAAGACTTTTTTTTTTGTGAAAAATATAAATTGTAATATCCTTTGAGATTTCTTCTTAGACCCAAGGATTATTTAGTATTGCATTTTTTAACCTCCAAATATTTGTGAATGTTCAAAGGTATATTATTTCTATTTATCTTTAACTTAAATATCCAAAATTCATTGGGATACAAATTCATACAAAAGAGTTGTGAGGTCTTCAGCACACAGAGAAATGTAGAAAAGAGTCACTCCAGGTCTTAAAATTAAATGAAAAATAACAAACATAATATAGGGTTTCATAAATTCAAAAGATTTTAGAGTTAGGTAGAAGACTTTTAGATTTTTTTACCCAATCCCCATCCCCTCAATGCAAAATTCAATCAAATGATCAACCCGGATGAGAGTTGAAATAAAAAGTAGATTTGTGTGAGCTACAAGAATAAATTGTTTTAAAGTGCTGAGAAGTCTGAAGTATTAAAAAGAGCTTAGTCTGATTGTCCAGGCTTTGAAATAAATCTCTCTGGAGTTTGACAAGTCTATGTCTGGTGTTCAAGATGTTATATATATACTAAAAAATCCATCCAGAGTGATCTATCCATCACAGTTAGAGAAAATATTCTGTTTAACTTAAATCCTTTGAAATTTATTGAAACTTGTTTTATGGCTCAGAATATGATCCATCTTTTTGACTATTCCATGTGCATTTTAGGATTTGTAACCTCTTATGGGGAGTGATTTTCTATAAATATTAATTAGCTTAAGTTGATGGTCCAAATCATCCATAACTCTTTTGATTTTTTTGCTTAATTGTTCTATTACTGAGAAAGGTGTGTTAAAATCTCTACTGGTGACAAGTCTTTTGCTCTTTTGCTTTATCTTACATTTGGGAGCTCTGAAACTGGGTGTGGAAACATTTAGTAGTCTACGTCTTCTTTAATGAGTGACTGTTTGGCATTATGAAATGTCCTCTTTTACTCTCTGGTCATTTTATTCATCTTGAAGTCTACTTTGTTCTGATATTCAGAGAAACATACCAGATTTCTTTCACTTATTGTTTCTTTTTACTTTTAATCTGTTCATTCATTTACGTTCATAGTGTGTTCCCTGTAAACAACATACAGTTGGATCTTGCTTTTTTTATATAGTCTGAATATGTCTGCATTTACTTAGGGTAAATTTACTTTACTGTAATTACTGAAATGTTTGGTTGTAAGTCTACCAATATGACGTTTGATTCATATTTAGCCAATCTTTTTGTTTTCCTCTGTTCCCTTTTCTTTTTTTTTTTTTTTCATGGAGAAGCAAATATTTTATGGTATTTATTTCATCTTACCTCTTCTAATAGTTAGTTTGCTATATTTTTTGGTTATTGTTTTGGTGTCTGATTTAATGATTGCAATATACAACTTTAAATTGTAATCTATTACTTCATGAACTTTTTTTCAACTTTATAATTATACATTTATTAGAGTCTACCTTTTGCATTCTTATTTCATATATCATACTTCTACCTGTGCTACAGCAACTCATGTTTTTAAAATTAGTTTTAAAAATTAGTTTTACTTTAAACATCTGTCCTACTCTAATTTCATAGGCAAAAAGCCAGAAATGTCAGTGCTAATGGAGACTCCTGCCTGTCATTGTTAAATGATTATTTGACTTCTGATTCACATCTTTTCCACTTTTGAAGACTTATCTATAGTCTACATTCCCCATGGAAGACATTATAGGCATATGGCACTTATTATAGATTGAATTATTTTGCCTATAAAAGGATTGTACATTCCTCTCCATGGCCATATGATTTGAAGTTCCATGACGTTACTTATACGCTTATGACTTGCTTTTGTCATTGAAATATCAGTGGAAGTAAGAATCTATATGAAAGCCAACATGTGAATTTCTACTTTGTTGCTTGTCCCCTTTGCATAAAAAAGGCACATTCCAGAACAGGAGCTGTTTCTTCAATCAGTCCCTGAATGAGAAGATAAACAGAGTAGGACCAGGATTGACCATAGCCATGGGAGCAAGAATTATGCCACTCATTGATGTTATAAGCCTCTGAGGTTGTGAGGTCATTTGTAACCATAGCTTTCCTAGTGAAAGATGGCTACTATGACCTGAATTAATGTTATCAATAAATTCTAAGGCAACATGTTTCATATCATTTTCCATACCTCAGATTTTGGGAGCATTACTGTACAATTTGGATCTGCTTTTAGTCGTCTCTAAATCTCTCCTTGAACTTCTATTTATTTTCCATACCTGCATAGACTCTGCAATAGTTAAGGCACGTTTATTTTATTATATTTTCATTTTATCTTACCTACACTACCTTTGCCAGTCTATGCACTCTTCCCACTTTCTTCTCCATTTGACTCTAGTACATCACTTTGACAGATATATAATTTGTCCCACTTAAACTAGCCATAGTATACACACTAAACCTAATAGACACAGTAAAGGAAGCCATAAACAAAACAAAAAGACAATCTACAGGATGAGAGAAATTGTTTGTAGGAAATTAATATCCAAAATATACAAAAACTTACAAGTTCAATAACAACAACAACAAAAAACCCACACAACCCAATCAGAAAATGGGCAGAAGACCTAAATAGAAATTTCTCCAAAGATGACAAACAGATGGCCAACAGGCACATGTAAAGATGCTCAACATCACTAATTATTAGAGAAAAGCAAATCAAAACTACAGTGAGTTTTCACTACCTTTACACTGGTCAGAATGGCCATCATCAAAAAGTCTACAAGTAACAGATGCTGGAGAGGGTATGGAGAAAACAGAAATAGACTCACAGAAATAGAAAACAAACTCGTGGTTACCAAAGAGGTAAGGCGGGAGGGATAAATTAGAAATTTGGGACTAAGAGATATAAAAACTACTACATATAAAATAGATAAACAACAAGGACCTATTTGTGTAGCACAGGGAACTATATTCAATATCTTTCAATAACCCATGATCAGAAATAGTCTGAAAAACAGTATATATGTATAACTGAATCACTTTTTGTACACCTGAAAATTGTAAATCAACTGTACTTCAGCTAAAAAAACAAAAACCCACAAAAAACATAGTATAAATATGCATAAATAGAAACCTCCACGTGCATCAAGTCTGAAATAAAGTAAGGGGTCCCTGAAACAATCATAATGCATCAACAGAAAGAGTGAGATTTCTAAGCTTAAATATGATTTATAGATACTGGTTCTATACTCACTTAGATTATTAAAAAGTTAAAAAAATTACACACATTTTATATAGATCTTAATCTGAAGTTTTAAAAATTTAGAATGCATTTTTTTCTTTGCATTTTAGAGTCAATATTAATCTAGTAGTCAGTGTTTTTTGTTTTTGTTTTTTAAACAGATGACAAAATAATCATGCCTTAGTAGGCATGTAATTTTTTCCACTTTATTTACATAGATAAAGGATTTGTCAGTGATACCATTCAATGTTATCTGTTGTAACTAAAATTACTTTATCAAATTGTAAACAGTGATTTTTCTTTCTGAATTACTTGCATAAATTTCTAGCTCATTATCACCAAAAAGCTGAACTTTTGAGTTTATCCTCCAATGAAGGAAAAATTACTCTTAAAGAATAGAAACAAATCAAAATCCTCCATTCCATTTTTTAATTTATACAGTTTTGTCTGTTTTGCCTTTTGGATGGCAGTTTTACCTCTCACTTGCCTCTCCCACATGTAAGTTGAATTTAAATGATGGAAGCTGCTGACAGTTTCTAGAGGCTCAGACAATTCTAAGCTGTTGTTTATGCGCCATAGTCATGTTCTCTTACATTTTCCAACATTTCCCTAGAAACCTCAATGTCTTTAAAGAAAAATAAGAATAAGAAATACTTTCTTTTTATTCATATTATAATGTGATGATACTGTCAGATGAATAATAAGTGCACAGTTATCATATTATTGAAATACTGAAACAAGAGGAGTAGGATTTTGGTCTCCTATTTACAAAACTAGCACACATTAATTCTGTGTGGATATCAGGGCCATAATGCAGTAAGATGTATTCAGATTTGGGGAAGGAAATTCATTATCTTTGCTTCTTTTTAATTAAAAGAAGTACAAATCCACTGATAATTTTTAATAAGTGATTTAAATGCCAAAAAACTAAAGGAAGGTTGAAGTTACAGTTACAGAAAATGGTTTAAAAGAACCAAGTTCATGACTGAGCAAATGTAATTTTATATTAAACACTCAAAAGAAGAGATCATTACAGAAAATCTAATTTTTCATAATTAAGCTAGTTTGCTAGAGCTTGACAAGGATTCTTTAGAAATCACATATAATTTATCTTCTGCACAACTGAAAATAATTTAAGGCATTAATACAACATTACTATGTTGAGGCATAATTCTATTGTCATCATTTAAATCTGACTGATTTCACTTAGCCCTGAGTTAGAACTTTCACTTAGCCCTGAGTTAGAACTAAAGATACTCAGTTGATTAGAAAATAAAGAAAGAGAATGAAGTAAAGAAAGGAGAAATGAGAGAAGGAAGGATGGAAAGAAGGAAACAAGGAAGGAAGAAAGCTTATTAAGCTTGATATCAGCCATGGCAGAATTCATCAGAGCAAGTCACCATGCCAGGCTTCATGAAACTCTAATTGCATCAATCATATGATAAGTATACCCAAAGATGCTTTTATTATACTCACTATAATTAATTTGTATCACTTTATGTAAATTAATATAAATAATTAAAATTTTCCTTATTAAATGCCTCAAAGGTGAGAAATTTATATTTTATTGGTAAGTGATGAACACTGACTTGGGCTGAATGAACTACAGTAAAGCATAGTGGGTACCAAATTCCAATTAGAGGACATTAGGTGAGACTAAGAGTTAGTAAGTGGAAACAGTAAATGTACTTGGCACTTTTTGCACAGATTTGCTGATGAGGAAAACAGAATGAGGCATTAGTTAGAAAAGGCCTTGGGTTCAAGAAAGGGATTTTTTCTTTTTATGAAAGCAGGAAGTTGAAGCATCATTGTCAGGCTGAGAGCAATGATGAAACAGAAAGGAACAAATTTATGGAGAAGAGAGGGAGCCTAAGCACGAAGCAAAGTCCTTGAGAAGGGATGGGTTTACACGTGGGTGTAATGTTTGGTCTTAGAAATACAAATACGTCTTCTGGCTCATGGAAGTTATCAACAGATGTAGGCAGGAGGTGACACTGGAAAGGGGAGGATGAAATAGATCTCTTCTGATCACATTTATTGCCTGAATTGTATTTGTACTCAAAAAAAAGGTCATCAGTTGAGAGGACGTGATAGGAAGAGACAAAATGTGAAATACAGGGGAGTAAATGTGAATGAAGAAAGACCAAGTCTTTGTAAATCATTTTTTAACACTCATTTGTGTTTAACTCTTCTAAATAATAAATCTCTGGTGAACAAAGATATAGCTTTATTAACTTACACTTCTGTATGTCATTAGTACATGACTTTTCGTATTGACAACTTAAAGACATTTTATGATATAGAAAGTTTCATTTGAATCATCAGATAAAGATTAAATTGTCAATACAGTCAACTTTAATTTGCTTAATATTTGTTTTGGTAGAGGGACTTTACGATCTAGTAACAACCTATCTGTCATGCTTCTTCCCTATTTTCCCATTCCATCACCATAGTACTAGTTCAGATTCTCATCATACTTGCCTAAACATCTAACTACCTGATCTCTGAACTTGCAAACTTGCCTCTCTTAAATGTACCTCCCATGTATTATATTAAAATCAAAATCTTACATGCCATTTAAAGTTGAAAATGACATGAAGTAATCTAAAGGCAGTTATGTGATAGACAAAGTTTAGGCCAAATGCTACGAGAGCTGGATTTGGTTTACTCAGGTTCCTTCTTGATTCCCAGATTTCTTGCTCATAAAATGAGATGGCTGCCCCGTTTAGCTCATAGGTGGTGGTGAGAAGATGTGAAAATGCTTTGCACTCTCTAAATTGCTCTGCCACCTTAAGGTGTTAATACCTAAAAATTGTTAAAGTTGAAGTCAAGTCACTTTTTATTCCAAGTAAGAAGGTTCATTGAAGGAAGTTCAAGCCTGGGCATCACAAACATGAATTTTTGTCTCTTGTGAGTGGCCTTACAGTGATAGTGAAGGAGTCTATAAAGGAGTAGGGAAATACAAATCATAAAACAATATAAAAAAATAGAGGAATAAAAATATTGAGAGACTTGTAGAAAAAGTTTTGCACCAAAACACACTCATTTGGTTTCTCAAATGATAGGGTAGGAGGACTGAGGGAGGAAAGAAGCAGATGAGAAGTCTCAGAAACATAGCCTCAGAAACTGCTCAAGGAGCTCTGGGCTCTGTTCATCCTGAAATAAAGAAAGCACTAAAATGATCATTTCTTTCTTATTGTTGAAGATAAGAATAAAATAAGAGCTTTGCATTTCACTTTTCGACCTGCCTGTTATGGGCATAGGCTTTCACTGTAAAGCCTGAAAAACATATTCATCTAAGTCTAATTTCTAAGTCTAAATGAGACTTAAGAATAAAATTTATAAAGATCAAGGCTTGTTTAAATATATAACTTATTGATATAAATAGGCCAGTGAAATAAAAGAGCAGCAGTAATAATGAAGCCAATCTTAAGAGGTCAAGGCATTTCATAGAATTGGTACTTGTAGCAATATTTTTTCTGAATTGTCTATAACATTTCCAGCCTATTTTTGCTATTAAAGGTCCAGTTCCTAGTTTTTGGACTCACAATAGCCAAAATAATGGGAAGAATGTCAGGGCTGGGATTCTGTGTTGGTGTTTAGTTTCAATCTTGAGTTGGATATAGCCACACTCCTTTTTCCACCTCTGCTTGTTTTAATATTGAGAGATCCCTGCTTTATCTCTCCAAGTGCCCTCTGCCTATTGGCTCTGGTTGGTGGAATTCAGTGACTCTTATGATTTCCTTCTCCAGTCTACAGCTGTCTCTCTAGCTCTGGTTTCAAATCTGTAACATATGGCCTGTTCCCTACTACTCTTGAAGACCTTTCTTGAGACACTCCATCTCAGAATCAGCCCCACTAACAGTCATGCCAGCAAGGCCTTACTAGGCTCAGCAGCACTGAAAAAGCACTTGCACCTACTTATTTTGAATCAACATAAGCAAAAGAAAGCAATGAAAAATGTGTAGTCAAAAGTAAGGATAAAGAGGTCAAAATGATCCAACCTGAAGTGTGAAAGAAGACATGAACATCTTCCACAAAATGGAAAAAAGGAAAAGACAAAACCAAACCCAACCCACAAAAATGGTCTAAGAAAGCTGAAGTGCTGGAATAGGCTAGAAATTGACTTCAATCTAATCAATATGACTTCTTACAGAACCATGAACTCAATCTAAAACTGGAAAGTGGAAAGAATGAATAATTGTGGAAAAGACATCTAGATTTTTAAAAATTGTATGAGATTTTAGAGAAATGTTTATCACCATTAGATCGCCCAGGATATCCAGAAATAAATGAAGGACATAAAAGGACAAAAAAATTAACAATGCTTTATTTGGAATCTCATAAGGAGACCAATTTCCTAAACTCTGAGTTTTTAAACTCAAATCACTTTCATTTATAGTTTCATCAAGATTCATGGACCTTTCATTTTTTAACATCTTACACCTGAATTGTAATATCCACGGACCTTTCATTTTTAAACACCTTACACCTGAATTGTAAGATAATTGGAACTATATTAATTTCCTTGTTCTTGCAAATTTGGGGAAAAGTTCCTTCGAGTTTTGGGGAAACTTGTTGGTCAGGCTAAAACATAAAAATTAAGGTTTAACAGGGACTACAGCCTATTCTTCTTAATGTTTATTTTAAAAATTATACTGTTGAAGGACATACATGCTAAAATTCTCAGGCATAAAAGTATGACTCAATTTTGTGAATAAGTAAAAACATATTGATGAATATAAAAAATCCAAGAAAGAAACATTTTAAAAGATCAAAACATTTGCATTATTTATAACATTGTGGGTTTAATTCATGGAATTAATAACAAAATCAAAGTCATACTTTTGTAAAGCATTGCTGTTGTTCATTTAATTGAGTCAATGAAGTATATCAAATGACTAGGAAACATTGGTCAATAAGCAAACTTGAATGACACTTTAAAAACACAAGTCTTGTTTAGTTCAAAGGTTCCCTATACCTTCAGGATAAAAATCCACAGTCTTTATCATTGTTTTCAAAGTCTTTCATGATTTGCTCCCATCCTATCTCTCCACCTTCATCTCTAGCACCCTTGGAATGCTCCTTATGTTGACGGCTATTCATTTTGCTGAGCATTACATGAGCTGTCACCACTGTCTAGAATAGCATGTATGGCTAATTCTGATTCCAATTTGAAGATTCTGCTGTAGCATAACACCATTCAGGAAAGGTGTCCTCATCTTTCACCCTCTTCCTTCATCCTTGGGCTGTGTTGGGCCCTTGGTCTGTTTCCCACACGTTTTCAGAAGGTCTCATATCATAGAGGTTGTATAGAGGTTTCCTGATGCTTCCACCATCCTGAGAATTCTTCAGCGTCAACTCATGTGTCTCATTTGCTTTGATATTCATTCTTAGCACAGTGCTTCAGAGATGACAGAAATTAATGGTCAGAGAGGGGAATTTCAGAATTCCAGATCTTTGTATTGTTGTAGTTTTAGGTAATAACAAGGTATGACCACATTTCCATGTGGCTAAACCGAAGTTAGGAGACCTGGGGAGTCATGGGGCCAGTTTGAAGAAATATCAGATACATCCTTGGTAGTTATTAATGTTGGGCATTAAAATGCTCAGGCACAGGGCAAGACTGCATTTCTTGGATGGCTTGTGGTTGAACAGGCTATGTAACTAGTTCTGGTTAATAAGTTGTTGAGTGAAAGTGTCATGAGTCGGTTCAGACTAGAGGATTTAATTGTTGGTTAGTGACCTTCCCTACTACTGAAGGGTGCCTAAGTTGTGCAGGAAAGGGAGCCAAAAAAGGAGGCTATCACATGAGGATAGTAAACAGTGGTCAGATGCAGCATACAATTTTGAGAAAGAACTGGCAAGGTTTGCTGGTAAGTTGGGTGCAGGTAGACAAGCAATGTTTAAGACAGCTGCTCCATGGGTCCAGGTCCCTGTGTGACTGCAGTAGGCAGAGCCAGCTGCCCCCAAATAGCATCTCACACAGCCAGAACATGGAGTGAGAATGAGAAAAGAACCTGGATCCTTCGAAGTCACTAAGTTTGGGGGATATTTGTTACTACTACAACCTTGCATAACCTACCATAACTGGAATATGTCAGGGAACGAGGTTAAGAGGCATGGATGCAATCTGTTTATTGCTGGAAATCACCAGCAACTCCCAAGTACCCAACTACTGATGGCTATCCTGGAAGAGAATATATGAAAACAAAGCAGGTGCTGAATTATTGAGAAAAAATGGCAGTAACGGGGAGTTCAGCAGCTTATACCAAAGGTATGGGTAAAAGATGGTATCAGCAAATAGCCTGATTTTGATTGAGAGGCCGTTTATTGAATGACAGTGCCAGGCTGAATTGATGGTAGTCTGAAAATGACAGTGTGAAGCCAAAAATGTATGGCCTGATGTGGGAAAGGAGAGCTGCGATAGATACGGTTTGAAGGAGTGTTACTCTGTCACTAGGAAGACAAGAGAAAATTACTGAAACCTTTAAGACAATTTAATCTTAGTCTTTCACTAGACACAAGAGTTAATATTGGTAATAACTATCAAAAACTGTAAGAATATACTAAGTTCTTGTATCCTTAAATAGACTTAATTTTACTTTCTCAGGGCATATCAGAACGATTTTCTGGTAATTATTGGTATTTTAAAATCTATGCTCACATGCATGCTTTTAATGCCTTAAAGCCCCTTGACATGAAGGTCAGATTGTGACTGATTCAGGGTATCCCTAAATGGAAGAACATATTTTTTCCTATCTCAACACATTCTGCTTCCTGCCCCCCCAATTCATACCCACACAACATTCTGTACTGTTACTTTCAATTTTCCCCGGTGCCGCTTAGATTTCTTCATGCATATTTGTATTTTTAGATCAGATAAAATGAATAGAAGGTTCTTTCCTTGAAAAACATGTAGTGTGATTCAAAGAAAATGTTAATGAAAAGAAATACTTAAAGTTTTGTGAAATACTGATATGTAGCCACTAATTTTGTCTCCACAATCAATTGCTTTTTCTTTGTGTATCTCAAGCACCGTTCTTATGGAATTATACAGCTGTACAGCGCTAGGATCGACAGAATTTTTAAATGGAAGAGAAGGGGGTGGGGAAACAAGGTACTAAACACCATTTCTTTCAAAATACTCCTAAATTTGGAAATGGTACGTAAGGACAAATCCTGTCTTTCCTGCATTGTATTCATTTTTGAGAAAAAACCGCCTCCATACAGAACTACTTTCCATCAGCACAGATACAGGTATCAAAATGAAGAGGACTTCCACTGGGCTGGTAAATTCCTTAGAAACATGGGCTGTCTTTCATGACAACAGACTCCTTCCTCTTCTGTTCCCACACAACTTGACAAGCAGGTCACAGAGAAAGGTTGTTAACTACATTCCTTTGTCTAAAAAGGGATTAAAAAAAAAAAATGTACCTTAGCTTTATTCTCAAGAGGGTCAGATGGCTGAGGCAGTGATTTGTTTGTGTACAGATGGGCTCGTGCAAAGGAATGGAAAAAATACTCGGGTGAAGAATTTTCAAATGGGAGGATGCGTTTTAAAGACAGCTTTTATTATACGCCAACTACATCTGGTGGAGTCACAGGGCAAGGTGAACATACTATAAACAATGAAGTCTCCTGAGGGAAAAACTGCTGCATATTGAGAGAGAACTGTGGATGGGACAGACCAGCCAAGAGTGTCACTTGTCTAGTATATGTTTTTGAAAGCAGGTTTCATATCAGTTTTAGTGTAACTGGGAAGGATTTCAACTTTTTTTTTTTTTAAGACAAATTACTTGGACTTAACTCCTACTAAAAAACCCAAGACTGTTAATATATGATCAGTAGATACATTAAATTGGAAATAAAATTCAGTTCAACAACTTCAATAAAATTGAGAAGCCAGGTGCATTCTCAGTGCCTAGCAAGGTACATTAAAAACCTACTAGTCTGTTTAGTGTCTCTCTTAAATGATACAGTATCCATATCTACAATTACTCCAGAGATCAAATTAAATACATTCTTCATTTGTTCGTTTGTCTCTAAGGAAGATACAGGAAAACAAATGCTAATCAAAAGATTAATGGACTTCTCAATGTACAATACATTTAGCTGCTCCTTTGAACTTTGAGACACAAAATATAAAAATCGTATAAAAATAAGGTGTTGGCTCACATATTTTTGATAACTTTCGTTCAGTTTCAAGGTCCTTGTCAGTATGGATTTGATTTAAGGCTGTGCATCTTTTCTGGATATTCCCATGACTATCCAGATAGAAACATCATACATAAAAATGTTCTTTATTCCAGAACAGATAAAACTCCCAGTGCTAAAAGGAGATTTAGGTATCTCTGAAGGTTTCTTATCACCCAGCAACATAACTCTCTGATGGATCAGTGCCTGAAAGGGTCATCTGAGATCACTCATCAGATAAATCAAATAGTTGGTTGGTGAAAAGAGGGGGAGCCTATAGTAATCTCATGTCTTTGCTTCCAGACATCAAATCTTTCTTCTAATAAGCCAGTAGAGAAGTTAATGTCACTTGGTGTGGCATATGCCAACCCAAGTCTCAACCTGTCTTTAGTTTCTGCTACTAGTTCTGAGCATGTTTAACTTGCCCAAGAAGAGATTATATTTAGTTTTAACATGTTAAACCACAAATCCCAAACCCTGAAGTGCTGAAGAAAAGGTGGTTGCAAGAAGTCTGGAAATGTACTGAGTTTTAGCTCTAAATTTATTTGAGGAATTTTATTGCAACATAGAAATCCACTTAGGTGGGGTGATGTTTAAATATTCATCGATATGATGATAAAACCAGATTTATTTTATATATTTTGGTTAATATTTTATTAAAAGCTCTCTTTTACACTTTGTAAAAAAATGTCTTTTAAAAATTAGATATCAAATGCTTTAGAACTGTGTGGTCCAATATAGTAGGCAGTAGCTACTTTTGGCTATATAAATTTACCTTAGTTAAAACTAAATAAATTTTTAAAAATCCAGTTTCTCAGTTGCACTAGTGACAGTTCAAGAAATTCAAAGAAACACATGGCTAGTGATTACTGTATGGACAGGGTGAATATAGAACATTTTCTTCAGGATGGAACATTCTATTGGATAGCAGTGCTCTAGACAGCTGTAATTCAAGTATCGCATATGATAGTATTCATGAATCGATCTTCGCAATTCAGTACTTTTGTTTTAAGTTCAGTTGCTCAGTCACGTCCGACTCTTTGCAACCCCACGGACTGCAGCACTCTAGGCTTCCCTGTCCATCACCAACTCCCTGAGCTTGCTGAAACTCATATCCATCGAATCAGTGATGCCATCCAACCATCTCATCCTCTGTCATCCCCTTCTCCTCCTGCCTTCAACCCTTCCCAGCTTCAGGGTCTTCTCCAATGAGTGGGCTCTTCTCATCAGGAGGCCAAAATATTGGACCTTCAGCATCAGTCCTTCCAATGAATATTCAGGATTGATTTCCTTTAGGATTGACTGGTTTGATCTCCTTGCAGTCCAAGAGACTCTCAAGAGTCTACTTTTGTTCTAGAGTCTTCCAGCTTACAAAACTAAGATATGGCATGACCCTCATTTTCATCGTCCAGTGAAAATGGAGAGACTGTCTTACCACGATCCCTGCATGTATGATCTGGCTATGCGTGTCACTTTTGTATATAATGTCCCTTGATTATAAATAAACCAAACAGAAATTTTTAATTAATAAAACTTTGTATCCTTACTCTATCTCAGGTGTTCAAAACATAGCTATCTTCTAATTTATTCTCTAAACATTCTGATAATGAGAACCAGTTTTACTATGTTTGAAGTTCAACAGATTTGATGAACAGAAGGCAGCATAATAGAGTAAATGTGCTTTTAATGAACATTTTCTGTTCCTCTGTCCAAAACTCTGGCTACCAGTTGTATTTATAGTTTGGGTTAGCATGCCTAGCTCATACACTGAGATTAGTTATTGTGCCTAGAAAACAATAGCAATATATACATACTGCTTAGCAGACATTGTTACAAAAATGTTTCTTCTTTATGAAGACCTAATAGTTCTATATATAAACTTGGCCATATGACCATAAACCAAGACAACATAGGAGCCTTGAGCAGTATATTATTGGTAATGGAACAGACTTGGTTTTTGGTGGCTAAAAATTTCTTAGCGAAGAATTATCTTCTCAAATGATAGCAGCAGGCCTCTCATTACTAGCAGTTTGAGGAGGGAGGTTAAAGCAAACTGAAGGCATGGCGAGACTTAATTCCCTGTTCACATCTAGAAGCAGTGATAAGCTGGGCATCTGCCATCACCCTGATATTTTGGAGATAAATGGGTATCTGAATAAATAGAAGCCTTCAGTTTCTGCAGCTGTCACTAACATATTTCACCCTAATTGCAAAATATTTATTTTAAACTCTAAAATACACATTGAAGAAGCTAACGTCAGCTGGTGAAAAGATTTCAATTGCTAACTTTTCCATAGTAAATCAAATAGTTTGGAAGATATTAAGGATGCCGTTTTATTCTTCATACATTTGACTTTGTATTCTGTACATGAGGAAGAAAGGAAAGAAGACCTCTACGGTCTTTCTGTGGCTATGAATGTTTTGGTTCACTAGCTGCTTTATTTTGCTCTATGCCCTAGTACCCATGTATTAGTTGGCACATGGCAAGGCACTTAAGAAATATTTGTTGAATCAGAAAAAGAATGAATCTTGGCAGAGATAAGAAAAGGGTAATTTTTAAAGTTACTATTTATGTGTTAATTATAACATTTCTTTATTCAAATACTGTTTTGTTGTTTTAGTCACTAAGTCGTGTCTGACTCTTTGCAACCCCACGCACTGTAAGCCCACCAGGCCCCTCTGTCCAGGGTATTTCCCAGGCAAGAATGTTGGAGTGGGTTGCCATTTCCTTCTCCAGGGGATCTTCCCAAACCAAGAATCAAACCTGCGCCTCCTATATTGGCAGGTGGGTTCTTTACCACTGAGCCACCAGGGAAGCCCTTTCTGATAAAAGGAGAGGGAGAAAGACAATCAGGAAGATATGAAAGGAAAGGAAGGTGGGAGAAACAGTAATACTTATTAGCTCCTCACACATAATAAAGCAGTATACTGTTTCTCCCACCCTCCCTTCTTTCCATCTCTCCCTAATTCTCTTTCTCTCTCCTTTTATTAGAAAGGTTTAGATTAACCAAGCCTATGGGAGTCTGCATCACCACAATTTCTTCCTTAAATGTTTGTTTTAAAAATATAATAACATTACAGAATGAGGGTAAAACTAGATATTGAATTTTTAATTCAGTGATCACAGACCAATTTTGGTAGTACATTCATTCATCCTAGCAGCGTTCACTGAAAACACTCTCCCGCAGTGACAGGATAAAGCAGCGAACTGAATCCAGTCCCTGTTATCACGGAGGTCAGAGTGCGGGCACACCTTGTTTGGCTGCGATTCTCTTTATTGCACTTCACAGATACTGCATTTTTAAAAAAAAAACAAATCAAAGGTTTGTGGCAACTCTGCATTGTCAGATGATAGCTACCATTTTTTGGCAATAAAAAGTTAAGGTATGTACATTGGATTTTACACTTAAAACTATTTCATGCTTAATACATCACATAACTATTTACATACTTGAAAACCACATAATTCATGTGACTTGCTTTATTGCAGTGATTTGGAACTGAACTTGAAATATCTCTGAAGTATCTATTGTGAGGAAATATCTTTAGACATTTTTGAATAATTTAAGACTACATGTTCTGTCATTTGAAAATCAGCAAGTTCTGTCTATGGACATACCACCCTGAACACACCCAATCTTGTCTGAAAATCAGCAAGTTTGTCTACTTTTTTAGTCCAATTGATTCCCTCTACCCAACTACTACCACCTTGTTAGGAAGTGATGGGGAGACGGAAACTGAAGGAAAGAATTTTGTGTATCTGGATGTTGATATTGAGGAATCTGTGTTCTGGGGGTTCCCACCGCAGGTGGTGATATGACATGTGGGTAAGCAGGGAGCAGCCAGTGAGCCAAAAAGTCTGCATAGAAAGTGCCCAGGTGTGTAATTAGGGTGTGAGTGAGGATAAAGCTCAAGGCTGAGTCTTCTGACCACAGGTCACCTCTCCCAATTCTCCAAATGGGCCAATCTAACTTCAGTTTGACCCTATGCCCACTCTTTGCATTTTGTTTCTTTCATAGATAAATCCAGCTTCAGAAAATGGTATCTAAATGATAATGTGTCATTGTGCCGATGAGTAGGGTTACAATGCTCAAGACATATAGATAAAAGCAAGAAAGGCAGATCAAAGGCATTTCCTGACCAGAAGGTGGAAAATAGCAGTTGGGAATTTTAGCAAATGCACTTAGGAACATAGGAGATTCTCAGGCATTTATTAAAGGCTAATTCAAACCCTTCGGGTTATGGAAGATTTTGTGAAAAGCACCTCTTAACTGACCAACTGTCAATTAGCAAAGGAAAAATGCCTCAAGTACTGCATTACAATGATGATCAAATAAGTGAGCTTTGATTATTATAATAATGGTAGTATAATTTCTAAAAAATTCTGGTTTTAGATGTGAAAATAATTCATAATGTGATCATCTGTAAAATCTACTGTGGAAAACTACAAGTATAATTGCCCAATGATGCTAATTTATTTTTTCTTCCCCAAACATTTCAGGTGATCTAATATAATGAGAAATAATAATCATTAAGGTTTGATCATGCTAATCTAATTTTCTGGATGGCTTATTAACCTTCCAAGGATGTCTTTCCTCTACTCCTTGATCATTAGATCAGGCAATAATTGGAGCAAGAATGAGGAATGTCAATTATATAATGATGTGTGATAGAGTGGTATCATGGATATTTAGGCTTATGTTTTCAAGTTTGGCTATATTCATGTACACACACGCACACACACACATGTAAGCACACTTTCTGATTTCTTATAAGAGAGAGATTTAACAAAACATTGTATTTCAAAACATGATCCAAATATTTTTTCTTAAACTGAATCTGGTTCTAGCATATGAGCTTCAGAAAATAAATAGCAAAAAGTTCGGAATTTGCATTAAACAGCTTTACACAAAATTCTCCCACCTCTCCCCCTGAAAACCATATTCTATATACTGCCAGCTTATAAACAAAAAACAAATCACACCCTTGACAACAAAGTGGACTTGATTATCAGCTGCATGAATTTTGGTCTGAAAAAAGGAAAAAAAATATAAATGTCATTCAAACTCAGAGGAGTATGATACAACCTCTTCTTGATAGATTAGTGGGGTTCATCCAGTGGCTAAATCCACACTTTGTTTTCTGTTTCTACTAATGAGGAACATATTCTGTGTCAACTGCCAGTGTTCCACAAATCCACTCTCCCTCTTCATATAATAAGGCAGGTATATAGGTACCAAACTCAGATTTCATTTAAGAAAGAACCCGCCCGCAAGACATGCAGCTAGCTGGGATCCCTCAGCTGTCAATGACTTCAAGATTCATCTTGGCTTTAAAGTCTGGGTGACTAACTTCTTGTGTAGCCACAGGCAAATACTGAGCATGGTGGGGACTCTAGGGTCTGCCATTCCTGCCCAAGATAAGAGTCCTCTAACGGGCAGTATTCAGTCTGGAGATGCACATAGGGTTGACCTAATTTTTGCCACATTTATGTCTTGGTGGGAGGTTTTCTCTACCCAATCCTGCATCCCTTCCTCATTACTTTCATTGTTATCAGCTCTGCATCACAGTTTGAGGACTTTTCCAGCCCAATTCTGCTTCCTCTACGTTTTATCTTTCACTTCCCCAATAAACCTTCTTCACTCTTAAATCTGTCTCCGTGTCTACTTCCCAGAACACCAAGCTGACATATACAGTAACGGAATCTTATCAGGGTACCTGGGAATCTACTTAGAGACTTCATTTGCCAGCCTATTTTGTGCCTAAATGGCCATATGGCTAAGTTCTTGGCACCGGAATATGACTGACAGTGACACATATAACTACTCCTTCACTTCCTCAAGAGGAAATTACCGGCCTTCTATTTCAGTTATTTCCCTCTTCCTGAAAGCTGGCACATTGGGTTGGCATTGATCAAGCTTCTAATATGCTGGAATTCCCTTGAGGATGGGGTCAGCACACTGTAGCCTACAGGCAAAAGCTGACCTGTGGCCTATTTGTATGGTTTGTAAGCTGAGAATGGTTTTTACATTTTAAAAGCATTGTTAAAAATAAATAAAAAGAGGCAGAATATGTGTCAGAAACTATATATGGCCCACCAAACCTAAAATACCATCTGGCCCTTCATGGATAAAGTTTGCCAATCCTGCTCCAGAGGACTATGGATTAACAAGTTAGAAAACACCTGGGTGTCTGAATGATCATCTAGAGCAAAACTATTCCTCTGTCCTGGAGGGATGGACTGTGATGTGAGAGCAAAATAAACTTCTTTATCCTTGGAGCCAGTGTATTATTCTGTCTTGCTGTTATGGCAATAGGCTCTAGCTAACATACACACAAATAAAAAGATTAAGTGATTTTCCCTTCTTTCCCAAATGTTATACAACATAGTCATTCCTTCATCTAAGCTTTGAGCAGCTTTCTAAAACTAAATTCTTCAATTGTTCATTAACTTTTAGAAACCTAAACCATTTTCATTGCTTGTTACTTGTATGTCACGTTGCACAAATACTGTAAACAGAAAAATATGTAAACTTGAGATTGCACCACAGTCATTATAAAGTCTAACTGATTAATTACATTTAATCTAAAGCATATATTTTAACATTATTTTTAAAACTGGTCTCTACCTTACACAAAAGTATGATGAAGATAGTGATAGAGTTGAGGCTGGGGGAACAAAGATAATTGTATAAATGTCTAAAGAATGATTGCATATGCTAGAGAGTAGTTTATTATAAAAATAGGGCTATTGACTCACATCAATTAGACCATAGTATAAAAAAATCCCTGATAGCTCAGTTGGTAAAGAATCTGCCTGCAATGCGGTAGACCCCGGTTCAATTCCTGGGTCAGGGAAGATCCCCTGGAGAAGGGAAAGGCTACCCACTCCAATATTCTGGCCTGGAGAATTCCATGGACTATATAGTCCATGGGGTCGCAAAGAGTTGGACAAGACTGACCGACTTTCACTTTTCATAACAAAATCATTTACCATCACATGGGTGTTCTGTAGTTAATTCAGTTGCTTATTCTATCAGACTCTTCACTGTTTGAGCCACCAGGGAAGCCCCATCCTATCAGCTACTTAAGTCAATTCAGCAACTTACACAGCACATATTTCGTGAACATTTCTGTGAGCCCTGTTTTGAGGTAGAGAAAATAAGCTGATTTGGTAGTTTTAGATACCAACAACTGCACAGATTATATACATATCGATTTAAATGACCAGTTTTGCTGCTCCATGGTTTTCTTTTTTGACAGCAATAAAGGCCTGAACTACATAAAATAACCTTTTTGCTGAACCCAAAGCATGTGCTCATTTAGGCAATGTTTTATATACTCCAAAGCATACTTGTTTGCCAATGCCTCTCATTACACATAATTCTTTGCAAAGTATTTGATCAAACAGATGTCATATTTACAAGCAAATTCTTAAAAAAAAATCTACCTTTTGTAATTTTATTTGTGTTACTTGAATAAAGTTTTTTTTAAAAAATTAGGAATGTTGTAGGAACAGAGTTTTTGTTACGACACACAGTGAAGAATGTA